>NC_054700.1:32255495-32628459 GCF_016097555.1 Gigantopelta aegis
ACAAACCATTTGCAAACAAGCCGCAACGCAGAAGTAAGCAGATGTCGAGACCTACTACATGTTATTTTTTACCAACTGGGTCAGCAAGTGATCTACGTCACGCTCACGTCACGCTGGCCAATATTACACTATAGTACTGTCGGAAATAGAATAAAAATTATTTTCGTCGATTATTTCTGTCATATTAAACTGACAAGTAAATAGTTTGTAAATACCCATTCAATGATGCTCTACCTAATTTAGTATTTACTTGTTTTGGGTGCGAGTGCGAATAATTTGTACATGCTCATATACCACTAGAGTTTCGAGCATGTCCGTCCCGGGGCCTGTCTCTGGATAGCCAGGGGCTTGTCCCGGGACAGAAATAAAATAAGCGGACAATTTTGAAATTTACATCCAAAAATTAAATTGTGGGCCTTTAAAATTTTGATGCGCAACTCTAATATAATTAATAAAGAAAATTCTACTCATTAAATTTGGTCGCTAGATTAGATCGGGTGGTCAAAAATAAAATAGATAAGATGGGGGGGGGGGGGTGGGGTGGGGGGGGGGGGGGGGGGGGGGGGGGGGGGGGGTAGAGTTGAAAATGGGAATTTTTTTGAAAATAGCAATTGTTAATAGAATTTTTTTAAAAAGAAGAACAAAAAGTTACAAGCCAAAAATAAAAAGAATTGACTGCTCGGTCGAATATTTATATAATTTGGAGCATTTTAGAAGGACAGTCCAAAAATAAAGAAGAGAGGATCGGACTATTTAATAATATTAAAAAAAAAAAAAGTAATTTCGACATAAACTTTTGAACGAACGTCTAAAAGTTTAAAGTCCGATATATATGTCCACGTGAGTGGCCTCGTTAAGGCCGTTAGGTTGGTTTCTACTTCGGAGAGGCTGGAGATTCCTGGAGTGTCGGCAGTTGGTCTTTTCGCTGACGTAGTGTCTGAACTACACTGGAGTAGCCGGGGCCGCAGAATGCACTGATCATCTTGTGTATGGATCTGTTGTCGATCTTGGCGAACAAGATGCACTGTCTGTAGGTGTGACGGTACATGCTCTTAATTTCTTTTCGCCTGTGGCGATATTAATTGTTTTAGAAGGCCGTGTGCATTTCCAATTGCACTTTAGCCCAGATGGGCAACTTGTTACGTGATACCTTGCGCGACGGTCATCGAGCTTTCTAATACACACCTAGCGGAGGTGTGGAGGCCATGTGGCTAGTAGTTGCGTAATATCTCCGGTAGTGCTGTTTATGGCCAGGGGATTGCTCGCGGGATGGCGACATCCAGTCTGACGATCAGAGGAAAATATGCCGGCGTGGTGGTTGTGGAAAATCCACATGATACGTGAGGTACCGCTTTGTAACCCCAGGCGATTTTCGCTGTCTCTGAGAGTTTTGAATAAATAGCTAGGATTTTAGAGATATCGAGGAGAATCATAGGAAGGTATCCCGGGGGAACGTTGTCAGTCCGGACTTTGGTAAATATATTATTTCTGCTCTGTTGTATAACCTTGATGTGATTGATTGGACTTTAAATACTTTAATACTGTATTATACCAATATTCTTTAGACAGTGTCTTCGGTCATCTGACGAAGTAAATCGTAGACTTTTTGTTCTAACAGTATACGAGTATTTGGTAATATAAAGCTTAGCCAGGCATCCTAGAAGACCTAGGTAACTGTAGGTTATTGTCTTTATTGTGATAGGTACCAGTATTAATTCTGTATTACAAGGTTATTGAATGAATAGTTAGGGTTAATTAAAAATTAACCAGTTAGGAATAGTGTTGTAATTCCTTTATTAATTAAGTTCCTCCGGAAGCGTTTCTCCATTATCGCACGTGTGTGTGTTAGCGTTTCTCAATTATCACACGTGTGGGTGTTGTGTCACGGTGAAGTGATTAGCATATTGTGTAAACTAGACACCTAGAGATTAACTAATTAAGTGATCAGTTCTGGGTTGTTATTATTGTTGTTATTAATTAACTACTGCGGCAGTACATTTGCCAGCGTAGGTTAATACAGATTCCAAAGTGTATTGTGTTTTGTTGTGTTTTCTAGTGAACTAAGATCTTATCTCTGATCATAACTAGAGACGAGCCACAGCGGGTATATTGCCTGTTACAGAGAGATCTAATAGATATACAGTTAGGAGAGAAATTTTGACAATCGTGTTTCATTCATTTACGGGTATTGTAGAATTCCCGTGACAGTAGGTCTGGTCCCTCCGGTGCGTGACGACTACTCCACGTATTCCACTAAAGATCTCGTTGTGTAGCTCGTAGCTGCTGCCGTCATCCAGTGGTCTCCAGTCCGCGTTGAGGTATCCTCCCCGAAGTCATTGTGGATCCCGCGTGTCCCCCTGCATATACTGGTGCAGTTGGCGTCGAAGTCCCTTGATGGCAAGGACCCATTCGGCGTCGTCAGGGGGCGGGGCTACCGGTGGCGGCTTGGTCTTGGCTGGTTGGGTGGTCGGTGATGTCGCCTTCCGCTTCGCCGCCGCAACAACCACATGTCCCTGTGCCGACTCAACGGGAGCGGTAGGTATAATAGACTGCTGCACTGGAGTGGAGGTCGGCGGAGAAGGGACCGCCGCTGGCGGTTGAGCCGCCAGCTTTGTCCCCCCCCCCCCCCCGAGCCGTCCCTGGCACGGGTTTCTTCTTCCTCCTTCCTCTTCCAGTCCCTCCGTTCCTCTTCTTTGGAGGCGGGTTACCGTATACCAAAGACACGGTCGCCCGTGTCCCGGTATAGGTAACCCGGAACTCTAGTAGAGCCCCAAAGCTGGCTATCAGTCCCCCCCCCCCCCCCCCGGTGGGGGGGAGGGCAACTAGAGAGCGCACGTAGACACGTCTACTCGCATCGCGAAAACAGTTGGGAGTCCTCTGTGATGCTCTGGTGCCGGCTTGCCACTTGTTTTGGGATTCTCAATGATGTATAAGGTGGTGTTTACTCTTGAAATTAAACTAAATATGTCGGTAAACAGGTGATTTGTGACCTTTATTGGAACAGACTATAACACATTTTGATCTATATGTGTCAGTTTCATTTACCCTTAAACAAACTTTTAATTTAATTTATTATGAATTATAAAGGTGCTATATCATAATTATATGCGAGCTGTGATAAAGATTCTCCAATAAAAATTTATTTTCTATCAGTAGATAAAATTATTTCCTGTAATCATTTATGGGCATATTGTTAAAGGTGTTTTCTTTAAATGTTAAATCAAAATTTTATTTTAAAAAAAGAAAAAGATTTGCAATAGCTGTCATTGGGCAACACTGAGATAGCACCTTTAATACCAGTATAATGGATCACTCATAATGGTTCTTAACAGTTTGGTTCAAAAGTTACTTATACATGACTATAAATATTTTGTTTTGCAAAGGGATAGGGGTAAACCATCATCAGAAACAGTCCCTCACATATTGTAACAGCAATGAAATTGACACATGTTGATCAAAATTTATTATAGTCTGTTCCAATAAAGTGCACAAATCACCTGTTTATTGACATTTTTCTTTTAATTTCAAGAGTAAACACCACCTTGAACATCAATGAGCACCCAAACAAGTATATGCTAAATTAGGTAGACTATCATTAAATAGATATTTACAAAATATTTACTTGTCAGTTTAATATGTAAGAAATAATCGACGAAAATCATGTTTATTCTATTTCCGACAGTACTTTAGTTAGATACTGAGTGATTGTTATGACATGAGCAATATCTTACACTGGTGTGTAATAAATATATATGTGATCTCACCTAAACAAAAGTTCGTATGTTTTGTTTTGTTTTATGGAGATAAGAGATTTGCGGCCACACAACGCAAATGTGTTTTGTAACTGCGATATATGGACATAACAGGCTACTCAAAAAAGAAGTTGCTTACCTGAATTCCCTTCTCTTTTTTAAAATTAAAATTAATTCTTCTTTTTTTTTTCTTTTTTTTTAATGCGTAGCCCTTAAATGGGTTCCTAAAATGTTCAATACTTGGAGGCCTGAAAAGTAATATCTCTTTAAACTGTGAGGTCGTTTCGACATGCTGACATTAGAGGTTCATCATACGAAAGATTAGCATGTTAATGAGATGAATGGTGTAATTTTGTCAGTGAACCGCTATACAATACAGTGTGATCATGCTACAAATGCAGAAAACAGTTGATTCTTATTTTACAAACATCGTGTGTCACCATTTTATGTTTTTTACATGAGGACATCAACAGTATCCAACGTGTTTTGATTTCTCATTTAAATTTACACTATTTAGCTAAATAAACAAGGAATAACAGAGTCAGTGCAGCAACACAAATGCAAATACGTCTGAATGTATACGTAGCTGATGACCCATTCCGCTCTTCGTAAAGCAGGAGCACGTTCCGATTGGGGGTTTTCACTATCCACTTTTCAAATGTTGGTATGTTTTCTGTTAAATCCAAACAAGGAAACATTCTGCATTCCCTTGGTACTTCACAGGGTTGACATACCAAGATAAAAAGATCACGAACGTTGAAATCGTCACGCACTGTTGCAAGAATCAGTTGCAATTGGAACTGATAATGCTCCAAGTATTCGGGTGATAATAATAACACTATCTTCCGAGACTTTGAAATGGTGTCCGCCATTGTTTGAATAACGATGTCACCACCCAGTATATCTCTGCCAGTACAGAACACTCTGAAACCTTTGGATTCCAGTTCAGAAGTCAGTTGTATAGCCTGGTTTTCTTGAGAATTGTCGTGTGAAATGTACACGTCATAATCAAAACTTGCTTCATCCCCGCGATTCTCTGATATGTCCTTGCACACATTGGCTGTGGGTCTAAAGCAACCTTCCAGAATTAGGTTTCGAATAGGGATAATGCAATTTTTTAACAGTAGTTGATACAATAACCAAGTGACAAAAGACAAAGAAAATATTCCCAAACAGAAAATACAATTCTCAAACAAGAAAAAAATAATAATTTCAGAATGTGTAATGCTTTTGACCAATGGACAGAGGTTTGAATTGGCATTTGTATCGTTATACCAGCAATCCCATGCTGTCATGGAAAATGCGCTTTGTATAGAACTGTTATCCCAAACTGGAAATATATTCTGTCTTTTGGGTGTTACGAGGTATGAAAGTGGATATGTTATTTCTATCAGTTCCTTTCGTCTAGATGTTTTATTGTAATAAGGTCGTTGAAAAATGATTTCATGATGACCGTATGCTTTTAAACAAATACATTGTGTTGTATGTCCAAAAAAATAGTCTGTATCACCAATACGCCGAGTTAATTGGTCATACTCCGGTGTTGTTACGAATCCACCCAGCTTAAACGCCATGTGCAAATACAACAGTGTGGAACACCCTCTAAATATATCGGTACATACAGAATCGTAGTCCATTCCGTTAATAGTATGGAACATTGTTATTTCATCACTGTCGACACGCTGTCGGTAACCGCCGGATAGTTTCATTAGTGAACCGGGGATGATTTGCACAGGTACAACTCTAGAAGGAATCTCATTCAGGGCAAATTCGCACCTTTTCTTGAATATCTTCATAGAGTGTTTAGATATGTAGAGGTCTGCTTCGTTGTATTGTGAAGGATTATACGTCATATAACAGGAAAATAATCCATAATCAAACTTGTCAATTCGTTCGATTTCTAAAATCGATGTTACGTAATAGATAAAATATCCATTATTCTTTTTTTTATTGGTTTTGGTATTGATCTGATATCGGTGCGACTGTTTCTTTCTAATAGTCAGATCGTTTCTCATCCATATTGCATGATCTTCGAATTGCAAATTGTCTTGGTTGGACGTAAATCCTTCAATACATTTGAAATGCACATATTCCCCATTGTATCGAAAATACCGCTCAGCATAACGTAGATTCTTTTTCTCTATATAAAACTTGTCTAGTTTTACAAAATCCGGATGTAAAATTACTTTACTGTCATCTAGTCGGTTTATGATAGTGCCATATTCCAATAATTTGTTTGCCCGTAAAGTGCAAGTATGCGCCAAATATACAAGAGAAATACTCGTGCAGAAAACAAATAAAATGTAAATCGTCACTCTTTTAGCTGTATATTTGTGGACAAATCTGTCAACTGAATAACAAATGACCATGAAAAGTTTTATAACAGAATAACAGATCTCATGGAAACTGTCCGACCATTTGTAGAAACACCAATATGGATCGTGTTGCGTCCAAGGTGCAAGAGCAAGCTGAAAGCACGACGCAGTAGTTGTGATCAACAATACACACCACCGCCCCCAGATCGCCATTGTTGGTCTACAATTCTGCTGTCGCGCACAGGAACTTTGTAGAGGTGGACTCATCGCTATGGTTATTGTCTACTAAGTCCAACGTCACTAATACTGGAGTGTCCTACTAGATCCCCGACAGCACTGTTAGATGTATACTTGTAGGTAAAATGTGTTACACCGTTCATACTCCTCTAACAAAAACTTTGTACCCAACATAAATGTTTGTATAGATATGACGTCATTGGAAATTCCCCGATATCAATAATAGTAACGGATTGTAATCTTAACTATTAACTATTCATGGTAGACCAGACCTATTGAGACTTGATAAAAGAAAAGTGTACGTTAGTAACGTCGTTACGAGGGAGGTCGAATTTGATAAACTTTCTATGTTTAGTTCCAGAATTGTGTTCCGGTAAACGAGTGTGGTGTATCTATACTGTGTTTCATATAGTTTGACAGGGCGTTATCGTGAAAGTTGCCCCTGAGCCACCCAGTATGTGTTATATATCGGTGGTATATGCACTACTGAACACCTGTTTATCATATAATCATTCTATGTTTAGTTTCAGACGCGTGCGTTTGTTGTTGATTCTTTTGCTATATAATCATTTTGTAGAGTTCGGCGAGACTTAGCTCTGTGCTTTATTTCCGAGCCTCACTAGATTATTTTATATCCCTAAGCCACCCTCGATTCATCATATTATTGTCATAGGACATACATTTAAATTTGTATCGTAGATTTTGAAGAATGTTGTATAATTCAGAAAACAAATGAATGTTGAATGTTGTTCTGTCAGAGCAATATTCAATATTGAATTTTGAATGTTGAATATCGAACCAACTTCAGCTCTTGAAACATTATAACAGCATTGAACTCAGCTATCTGTCTCTCTCTCTCTCTCTCTCTCTCTCTCTCTCTCTCTCTCTCTCTCTCTCTCTCTCTCTCTCTCTCTCTCTCTCTCTCTCTCTGTCTCTCTCTCTCTCTCTCTCTCTCTCTCTCTCTCTCTCTCTCTCTCTCTCTCTCTCTCTGTATGTGTGTGTGTGCATGGGCGTACATAGGGGGGTTCGATGGGTTCGACCGAACCCCCCCCCCCCCCTGAAATCGCTTTTTTAATAATTTAATATATCTGACATTGATATCTGACATTATTATATTTACTCAACATAGAAATATATGCCCAATATCTCTGCAATCTATTTTGGAACCCCCCTTTTCAAAATCCTATGTACGCCCATGGTGTGTGTGTGTGTGTGTGTGTGTGTGTGTGTGTGTGTGTGTGTGTGTTTCCCACAGACAGGAAAGCACATACCACGGCCTTTGGCCAATTGTGGTGTAGTGGTTGGAACGAGAAAAAACTCAATCGGATTCAGGTTTTTAAGGGCGGGAGTAGACACATAATATCAAAGTCCAGCAGATTCTAAGGCGATGTATAAAAAAACAAAAACAAAAAAACAACTGATTGGGGGCATGGACATCGTGCCCCCCCCCCCCTCCCCCACACACACACACATGCTACACCACTTTATCCTATTTGTGGTGGGTGGTGCATTTAAAACATCCGTCACTGCTAATCAAAAGGTGGTCCTTAACCATATATCTGACACCGTAAAACCATAATTAAAATGTGTTATATAATGTTTTTCGAAATCTTTCTTCTTTCCTTTTTGGTTCCTTCACAATGAAGCACGTGTGGCAAGTTACTAATAAATACAAGACGGCTATTGATATGATATCACAGCTTCATACAACGCGACCTTCAAAAGCTGTCATTATATACATAATGTCTGTCGAACATGTTTATCAGGTTCGGTCGATTAATATGTACAGGAATGTTTTAACAAGAGACCTGCATTTATTATATCCCGGTTAAGAGGTAAGGTTAACTAACGGCATGTCCATGTCTGTAATATGTTTTTTTAAAACGAACTGGAATTCGGGGTAGGAGATACACTGCAAAGTGTAGTGCGGTTGTAAGGTGGTTATGTGGTTCGGCCGACTCATAAACAGAAAAGTTAAGGTTTCTTTTGTTTAACGACACCACTAGAGCACACTGATTTATAATTTTTCATTGGCTGACGATTGTGACATTTGGTAATTTTGACATATAGTTTTAGAGGAAACCCGCTACTTCAGGGTTTTCCCCCTTTTTCTTTGATCTCTTATTCACGCATTTTTATGGCATGCATATCATTTTTGTTTCTTGAGAATGTGTTTAAAGATACATGAAACGTTTTCGTATGTGTATAGGTGAGCTACAGACCAGCAAACCACTAATAGTACCATCACTTTATTAAAATATACTGAGAACTATTTCATTATTTGTAAAATACGCCTACCGGTGAGACTGGACAGCTCATTTCAGTTGATGTCCACCACCACGACAGTGACAGCCGGGATGTTTCACATGCACGTGTCCGCAATACGACGACGTCTTGCGCGTCTTCGTCTACGACACTTTGTAATGGCGAGCTTACCATTCCTCACCATTGCCTTCATCCTTGTGTATCTCAGTCGTAAGCATGTTTGTGTTTTAAACTGCGGCTTACCTTTCCCCACCATTGCTTCCACCCGTGTATATATCAGTCCTAAGAATGTTTTAAACTGTAGCTTACCATTCCACACCATTGCTTCCACCCGTGTGCATATCAGTCCTAAGCATGTTTGTGTTTTAAACTGTAGCTTACCTTTCCCCACCATTGCTTCCACCCGTGTATATATCAGTCGTAAGAATGTTTGTGTTTTAAACTGTAGCTTACCTTTCCCCACCATTGCTTCCACCCGTGTATATATCAGTCGTAAGCATGTTTTAAACTGTAGCTTACCTTTCCCCACCATTGCGTCCACTCTTGTATATATCAGTCGAAAGCATGTTTGTGTTTTAAACTGTGGCTTACCTTTCCCCACCATTGCTTCCACCCGTGTATATATCAGTCCTAAGCATGTTTGTGTTTTAAACTGTAGCTTACCATTCCCCACCATTGCTTCCACCCGTGTATTTATCAGCCGTAAGCATGTTTGTGTTTTAAACTGTAGCTTACCTTTCCCCACCATTGCTTCCACCCGTGTGCATATCAGTCCTAAGCATGTTTCAAACTATAGCTTACCATTCCCCACCATTGCTTCCACCGGTGTATATATCAGTCCTAAACATGTTTTAAACTGTGGCTTACCATTCCCCACATTGCTTCCACCCGTGTGCATATCAGTCCTAAGCATGTTTTAAACTGTAGCTTACCTTTCCCCACCATTGCTTCCACTCTGTGTATATATCAGTCGTAAGCATGTTTGTGTTTTAAATTGTAGCTTACCTTTTCCCACCATTGCTTCCACCCGTGTATTTATCAGCCGTAAGCATGTTTTAAACTGTCGTGACTATTTTGCGTTTGTTTTTAATCCTACAGAACATTAAGCATAGTGACTAACTATAGCACGCAACTAATTCCAGTCATTTTAAAGGTACACAACTCTCTAAAAACTGAGTATGGTATTACTGTTTAAAACTTATGAATTCTTGCCTAGACTATTCATCTCTGTACATCCAGTGTGTTATTTCAACTCCTACAATTACCCACGGCAATCGACAATGCAGTTGAGATTGCCGTTAAGTTTTTAATTCTCCATGGCACGTTTTTTCAATGGCAGTTTCTTTTGCCATGGACATTTTCTTAATTGCAAGGGTTGTATTTGTTGTCTTAGGATCTCATTAAATACCTACGGTAATTATGCACTTACGGTGATTTTAGAGATAAGATCGTTTCGTAAAACAGGGTCCTGGATTCCTGGTGTCTACTGAAGCTCACCACAGAGTCCTAAGGTGTGAGTTTGTCGCGTGTCAGAAACTTAAGTAGACCTTTAAGGATATAAGACAGGGATTTGTACCTTGTATTATTATAAACACAAGCAATTGAAGAATTGCCATGATATGTGATAATTCAGAACACGTCAGTTTACAAATCACAAACACAAGCATTTGCTCATTTCCAAATGAGATTTTGAAAATCTTTGGCAGTGAAGTGTCAAGCCGATTTTTGAGTAATTATAACTCAGACTACATTGTAATGACTACGTAAACGTGAAAAAACAACTATTTGAAGTAACAATAAAACTTTTGGACGAAGTACAATACGGTAATATTAGAGGATCTTGTACCTTAATCATTTGTTAGAAGGAATGCCGAATCCAGAGAAGGTGATGGGGGTGGGGAACCTCCCCCTAAGCGCTGCATGTGCTTTAATTAACGAAGTCAATTTATGACCCATTTAGGGAAAACTGACCGGTGCCTATTATGTATGTATAAATACACCCCTTTCCGAAAAACAAAATGCTGGATTCATTTCTGAACTAATACCATATTTGGAAAGCCATGCATTGCAGGTAACTAGTCTTCCCTAGCAATTCGTTTATTTTCTTTTATATATAATTTATGTACTTAGGAACAAACAATGGCTAAGGTGTTATTTATGTGATATGTATGTGTTTTATATACTGGAGAGAAAAATATATCTATTTAAATTTGGCGATTTGTTTTTCCTCAGGGGAAAACGTGTTCAGCAGTAATAGCTGGTCTCCATCACTTAAGGTAGGTCTAATCGAATGCTGTAAAGGCTATTTTATTAGTATACTTTAAAGTATATAATATGTGGAATAGGGGCTTACCACTAAGCCATTCTACGATTTAAAACTCTAATAGAACAGTTTTTCCTTTGGATCTGTCGAGAGTCAATTTAACAGGGTTTTTTATTTGACCATCATGACTTCATGATAAAAGATAAGGAATGCATATGGAGAGACTCCGTGCCCCATGGTGTATATGGTTGCCTTGTTACAAAATAAGTTAAAAAGTAAGTGTGAAAGGCGGGTAGTGTAGAGTTGGGATTTTCTTTTTATGGGATGGACGGAAAACTATTACCACACACATACGCGCGCGCGCACACACACACACACATATATATATGGGTAAGGTGTAAATATTGTGTTTGTGTTTGTGTTTGCCTTTTCAAACCACAATTGAATTATTTCATATTGCAGGATCCGCACCCGACGTATTCATCATCAGACGTGCAGGTACAAATGGAACACAGACGTGAGCATGCGCAGGAGGCCTGCAAGAGGCCGCGAGAAGCGGTTAGCTGGTTTACGCTAGCCATTGTTGTATTTCGTCCGCTAAAATTAGCATTCTGTCACGTGCCAAAAAGTGGAACGACCATATGGACAAGCGTTTACCGATATCTCAATCAAGATTTGTTCCCAGGCTATCTCAAGAACCCCTTCCAAATGCGAAAATTCTACGTCCATCATACGAAGATGCGCCATTTTGAAACGCTGGATATTTTTCACGAAGGACATGGCTACTTGGACACTTCATTTAACGTTTTATTTGTCCGAGATCCGTATTCGCGACTTTACTCTGTTTATTTAGAAAAACTTTATCTTCCAGACATGTGGAACGATCTTGGTGTTGAAATTGTGAAACGATTCCGACCGTCTGCCACAAAACGTTCACGTCTGTGCGGAAATGACGTCACTTTCGTGGAGTTCATCCAGTATGTTGTCCAATCCGGAAACGAACCACTTGAATCAACACGATCACGTGTCGCCTATAACCAATCGCTGCCACCCGTGTGGAATCAGGTACGACGTCATCGGGAAAGAAGAAACATTTTCAAGAGACGTCGAGTACACCCTCAACAAATCTGGTTTAACTGAACTTGTACACAGATTTCGCGAAACTGACTGGGGGGAAAGGTTGATACGAGATTTGGTCCATCAAGGATTTATGTCGTCGGAACATTTCGTCAATCGGGCGTGCGTTAATGTCGACCTGTTGGTAACGCGGCTGTGGCGAATGTTTGAATTAAAAGGATTTCTTCCAATGGACTCTTCACCTCCTGCTGTTGATGCCTTACTTCCTAATGATATAAATATAGAGGTGGTCACCCAAGAGGCACTCAAACAATACAGTGAAGCTTTGCCAAGCGTCGTCAATCAACGAAAACGATGGAGGCTATCACTGAAAAACACTTGGTCGAGTGTTCCATCAGCTATACTGACAAAGATTCAAGAAATCTACAAGGACGATTTTGATATCTTAGACTATGATCCATACCCGGGTTATATATTTGCATGATTGAACAAAAATGTATGGTGCTTGGAAGTGCTCCCAAAAGACAGTATTTAACGAATGGATAATATAGGGAATACTACGTAGGCTACATGAATGGCTTATAGATACCATATCTTACGAGTTTCTTGAAAACGAATATAACAAGCGAAAACATCTTCTCACTCAGGCATAGTTTTGGATTATAAAACCTTAAATCTCACAAATTTAAATCCAGCTCCCCTGATGCATATATTCAAACAGCTCCTGTCTACTATTTCGTACCAACACTCCATAAGTATGACGTGTCTGCACGGAATTGTCCTCGTGGCTAACTCGTTAGTAAAGATTTCTCAAGAGTTGCTATATGTTGTAGGATAAACAACATGTTCTGAGTCCAGTGACGGTTTTTCTTCTTCCCATCCAGTGTACCAAACTAAAGGCTATCAATGGTATATATGCATATCATGTATGCATATATATTTCCTGTCTGTAAAAAACCCCCGCATATAAAATATTTAAAATCACAGTGTCCGTTTGCAAGATTCGAACCTACTACAACGACTCGCATAGCATTTCACACACACACACACACACACACACACACACACACACATACACACACACACACATACATATATATATATATATATATATATATATATATATACACACACACACACACACATACACACACATACATATACACGCACACGCACGCACACACACACGTGCATAGGCGTTAGGCAGTTGACGTTAAATATCTATTCTTAGCGAATGTGAAAGACAAACCCGTTTTCCTTAATCAAAATCTCTCCACAAGTTGAAGGCATTTTGGAATAATCGGAAAAGATCCCTTGGTGCGGGTTTCTTCTAAAATAATTTGTCAAAATTACCACAATGTTTGATATCCAATAGCCGATCATTAATAAATGTCTGGTGGTGTCGTTCAACAAGACAAACTTTAACGTGGCTTCTCTGAATCTCGATCAGTTCTCTTGTCTACATGAGGACTGCCACTCTTCTTGAGATCCTTTACAGGACATCACATCGTGCCGCCTTCGCGAGGACTGCCACTCTCCGAGAGATACTTTACAGGACGTTACATCCTTCTCGCGCCGCCTTCAGGAGGACTTCCACTTCCCAGTCTGTTTAATAAATCAAAACATATATAGGAAAGAGTTCAGTGAAACATATAGGTGTGATGGCATGCTCTCGCGAATCGCTGTCAAAACGTGTGGTGGTATCGGGTGTTCGCGAAAGGTGTGCATGCACATCCTGCCTTACCAATGGTACTCGTCATGAACATAGCCTACAATCGACAATGAAGTTGTTTTCATTATTGATTGACTCATTGTAAAATTGATTTTCTAGCTGTTTGCATTTTATAATAATAATAATAATAATAATAAATATATATATACACACACACACACACACACACACACACACAGAGACATACATACATACATTTATATATATATATATATATATATATATATATATTATATATATATATAGTCGAATCCACTTATTGCATATCGGTTTATAGCATACATCGATTATTTGCATATTATTCGGCTGCACAGAACCGGTTAGCATTAAATTAATACAAATTATGTCGCATATTTGAATAACTTGATAACGACAAACATCAGTTAATTGCACACGAAAACCAAAAAAAAATAAATCTAGAAAATGTCATCATAAAATGTTCCACAAACCTTTAACATTTTACCAGAAACAATTGTAATTGTACAGATAACAAAGTAGAATGTTCTATGTTGGTTAAAAACTAATATTAAAATAAGAAAAAAGTAAAAGCGGTTACTAAAACAGGCGATGCACATTGTTGACATCTCACGCAAGAAAACTCATCGTAGTGCTTATAGCAATGTGTTCAAGTGTTTATTGCAGTAATCCTGGGACCATTATTGCATCATTTAAGTCTTGATGTCAGGATTTGAGATGTAATTTGCACTTCTTCTTTTTTTACAAACTCACTTAAAACAATACTGACAACGGAACTCCGTTGACAGAACACATACAAAAAACATTCATGCAGCAGTGGAATAATCCATTGTTATTTTTATGTGCATGCATTAGCTAAAACACAGAGAGAGAGAGAGAGAGAGAGAGAGAGAGAGAGAGAGAGAGAGAGAGAGAGAGAGAGAGAGAGAGAGAGAGACACAAAGAAAAAGAGATTGAGAGAGACAGAAAAAGAGAGAGAGAGAGAGAGATTGAGAGAGAGAGAGAGAGAGAGAGAGAGAGAGAGAGAGAGAGAGAGAGAGAGAGAGAGAGAGAGAGACCACTCACCACGCACCTGTACACTTGCTCACCATTACCACCAAGGCACCACGCAGTCTCGCATGTCAAAAATTGTATATTAAACAAATATTTAAGCTACTCTTGAATTTCAGCCAGTGCTTCACAACTAGTTTATCAAATCAGGCGCGTGTGCAGGAATTTTAACAAGACAGTTATTCTAGACTGTGGCGAAGGTAGTTTATATAGAGATGTCGAGACATGCTACCCCCAAAAATATATTGAAATTTTGTTTAACAATTTTAATTTGCTTGAACAAGAGGGTTCAAGCCCCGAAACCTACCCATTGCACACGCGCCAGTTGTGTCATCCTGTCCGTGTTGCACAAGACCCTGAAATCTGAAATCGGATCTTATTGACATTCTGACTTGGTCTCGATAGTAGATCTGACACATAATGAGCCTTTGTCATATTGTTCAGATTTATATCATCGGTATTGAGATTGGTAGAATAAAATGGGTATCTGGACACGCGGTAGCTAGTTTCTGTTTGTTCTACTATTACGGAAAATTATATATATATATATATATATATATATATATATATATATATATATATATACTCTTCGAAAAAAGTAGTGGAACTCTAATAAGAATTTACAATTGCCAAAATTGTAAGGTACATTAGCTGTGGGGAATGGTTATATAATAATAGTGAATTAATTGGGCAAACATTACAACCGGTAGTTCAGTATTACAGTAGGTTGTATGTCCACCAAAGATCTTGAAGGATGATTGGGGTCAGAAGTGAAATTTGAAAGTTGACGCCTGTCAAGGAAGTCCAAAGTGAATAGGGACTCATCTGAAAACATGACACGTGACCAACGACGAATACCCCAGTTCTGACGCTCCCTACACCATTCACGTCTGTGGGCAATGTGACGATTTGTCAAGATAGGCACAACCTGGGGCCGTCGAGCATGAAGATGATTTCTAATCGTCTAACCCGTAACTCGGACACCAGTAGCCTGATGAAGGTTTGCAACAATTTGATTTGCCGTTTGAGCTTGATTTCTTAGAGCCTGGTTACGGATGAATCGATCCTGTACTCCTGTCGTTGCCCTGGGACGACCTGAACGGGGTCGTTCGTCAACATTTTAGGTTTGTTGGTACCTGTTCCATAGTCTGCTAATCACTGACTTCGAAACATTGAAGGTGTTGGCCACTTCACGCTGACTTCTGCCCGTTTGCAGCATGCCAATAGCCCGTAGCATTTACCTTATAAATATTTCCACTAAATTGTTATTAAAATAGTCCCAATTTTTTTTTTCAATGCCAAAAAAGGACCACTCACTTGCCTCAAGTATATGGTACATGAATTCTGTTTCAGTATATCCCTTTTTACAAGTTCTATAAATTAATTATATTAAAGTCTTTTGACATTATATAGCATAATACATATATAATAATCAACCACGGAAACAAAGGAAGGGTTTTAGGGAGTGCACCCCTCACAACATTTTAAAATGCCTGGAAAAACAGGTAAATACATACAATGTAAAAATAATAAAATTAGTGGGGTTATGTCAGCTGGATGTCTTTGCAGAAGTTTATTATGTAATTTTGACTTTGTTGGGTGCTCGTTTTCTACATTGCATCTACACTATGAGTGTACTATAGCTGCCCTTTTTAAACATTGCAACCTTCCCTAAAAAAATCATGGATCCGCCCCTGATAATATACATTATATTATGTATATGGTCCAGTTCAAAAATACAGTGACTGATATTACCAACATTTTAATATACTTTTACAGTTGAGGCCAACTGCAGATGTTTAAACATTTAAGATAAAAATGTCTATTCATAAGATAAAACTGTCTGTTGTATGCTAACCCAACAGGTTTTGTTAAAATAGGTAATTTTTTGATGGTTAACCTCACCAGGTGGATGAGTTATTTGAAATTTAGTACTTAATCAAAACATAAACAAATGTCCGCCATTTTGGACCCACAGAAAATGCACCAACAGGGAGATGTATAACATGCCATCAAAGTTATTTAATAATTCTAAACATCTAAAGTTTGTGTTGTAGTCAATCAGCAATTATATCACAAAATAGACACTAGTCACGATGACAACACTTTTTTTTCAGTAACTAATGGTGGCCTCCTTAATTTCTGACTGTGCCACTGAATGAAAAATAGAAATTAAAAGTATTATAAAAGGTGACTATATATTATTAATTTATATAAGCCTACGATATAAGTAATAACTAGTATTCGATATAACGGAGACCTATTCCCTCACTTTTATACTATTAAAAAGCAAATACATGTATAAAGCAAAATATCTGAAAAGTGTGGGGGGGGGGGGGGCACATGCCCCCTTCCCTTGGAACCCACCCCCTCCCGCTTCCTACGCCAGAGGATAGCTTTAAAACCCACTTCTCACTCTTGAAGGTTATGTACGATGAATGGAACCTAAGCCTGAGGCTAAGGTCATAGGTTACGACGTGTTCGTGTTTACCAACAAAATCGATGAAGTCACGTGATAACAGTCATGTGCAAAATATGGCGGCGTCTGTTAGTAGGGTTCCAGATTGCATGAATAACAATAAATAAGCAATTAAAATTGAATAATGAGTCAGGCATCGCCAGACAAAGCGGATAAGTGTCAAGCTGACAATGCAAATGCAGAAAAGCGAAGTCTTCAGCAGAGAATACGTAAGTAGAAAATACTTTCTGTCTACTGAAGTGACACGCAAACTGAAACTGATATGACACCGACACTGACAGTGATGGCAGTGACTGAGCAAGTCCGGAACACTGACAGCAAATGAAATATAACGGTTGATACGCGCCAGTTAAATGGCTCAAGAAAAGTAATGCAAAAGGAATAAGTTAGGAAACAGACAAATATATTAATTAACTTTAATTCAGAACAAAATAAGACGTTTCAAACATTTAAAGGAACAGACACTAGTTTCAGACCATGAAAATGCACACTAAGTTTAGTTAATCAACAAACCTGTAACACATTTGGATATAGTTACAACTTAATGAAACGTGAGTCTCTGAGTTTGAAATGGTGAAATACCCTCTAAAAATAGACTAAAACTCGACTCCATAACTGTTACTTCTCAAATGCACATGCGTTTTTAAATGAGAAATGGATGACCAAAAACACTTGGAATGTATGGAAATGGATAATCTAAATAATACAATTTAAGTAAAGTATGATTTTAGTTATCAAAGACGGCACTCATAGTAAAAAATATGCCTTAGTGCTTAAAAACTATGTCCCTTTAAATGGACAAACACACCATTTGACTTTTGGGTATAACATTGATTTAGGCCTACCCTGACCTTCGAACCCATCTTTACTTTGCATGAGTTCGACCCGTACCCCCCTTTCAATGGCTAGGGTAGTTTTAGGTATAAGGTTAGGGTTAGTCTATAGAGCCTTTGATATAGAGGGGTACAGGTCGAACTCTTTCTCTTTACTCATATGAATTTAAGGTGCTACCTAGAGCCGAGCTTTGTATGCAGTTTCCCATTCATTATTTATTCTTCCCTTATTACATATTAAATTCATATCATTAAAACTAAAGTTGGTTCTTTAAGTTTTATCTTTTTTATTTCTTTATCAGTTCTTCTATCTGATGTATAGATGTATGTTTTAAAATGACAACAAAAAGATCATGTGCAATACTAAAATAAATACAAAATTATTAATGTATTCAAAACTCCTGTCACTCGGCAGCCAAATGGCAGCTATAGGGGCCGTGACACCCTTTTGGAAATGAGGGTATCAAAGGGACAATTCCCCACCCACACTATATCAGGGCACTGAGTTAGCGCATTTTTTAGGATTCTAACAGAATGTCATTATATATTCCAATACATCTGCCATGAGCAGAGTTTGACGGCAGATGTATCAGACTAGAATGTTTGGTTAACAACACCTGTGAGCTTAGCACATTTAAGCTGTGGCTATTTCATATCAGGATTATTTCAACACGGGATCGTGAGCACACTGTTACGATTCCACAATGACTCAAAATGTTTGGTCACATTTCCACTATCAGACCAATGGTACAAGTTTATCTGATTTTAACTTGTTACTAGTATATTTTAAGATGTGTACGGCTTAAGATGAACTCAAATAAGTATGTCAATGTTTGGGTCCAAAACAAATATGAAAAAAGTTGAATTTTTACACCAAAATCATGTAATGTGTATTCAATGTTTATTAGTTATCGATAAAATTTCACATGCACGCGCACACACACACACACTACATATTTTCATTAGTAGCAAGGGATCTTTTATATGCACCATCGCATAGACAGGATAGCACATACTACAACGTTTGATATACCAGCCTTAGTACACTGGCTGGAACGAGAAGTAATCAAATAGGCCCACCGACAGGGATCTATCCTAGTCTGACCGCGCATCTGGTGAACTGGGCTATGTTTCGCCTGACAGTTACTTTGTTTTGTTTAACCACACCACTAGAGCACATTGATTTATTAACCATTGGCTACTGGATGTCAAACATTTTGTAATTTTGATATATCTATATATAGTCTGAGAGCAAATGTGCTACATGTTTACAGACAGGATAGCACATACCACGATCTTTGATATACCAGCCGTTAGTGCTGCAACGATAAACCAGTATACCGCAATAATTGATCAGCTTGATACCAACCATGGTACAGTTTTGTGTACAGTGATTTTTACATGCTATTTTTTCCTTGTATCTTATTTGACTTGAAATAGGCAAACAAACAAAAAACCCATCATTTTAATAATTGGTGATGACAGGAAATGTAACAATCACATCAAGCGTAGTTGGCTTACTTGTTGGCATACGAAGTGATAGGTCGGTTATACGTGATTCTAACTTCTAAACAAAACATTTTAAAAGTCCAATAAAATAACCAGTTAACGATAATTACAAATAAATGTTTTGTTATTTACACATTACTATTCATTGTTCATTTACGTTGGAATAGGGCTACGGCTGTCATCTTGAAATAAATAAATGAACAAGTGAGAATCGCACTTCGCTGTTTTTCCCTGAACTCGGAATACTTCAGCCGATCATTCAAAACACCTTGGCCAATAACCTCTGGTTCGGTTGATCTGCTGAAACATTGTCACTGAGTACGTACATTTCCGTGTCAAGCAAGCAGCAATGGAAAAGCCCTGATAGTAATGATTTCCGAATGTGACAATTTATAAATAGTTTGACACCGTCATACTGGTGTCCTAGCAAGTAGACTAGTATTGTGTTAAAAAAAAAAAAAATGGCCTAAAACATTTAGCCTGACAGCTGAAACTAATAAAGATTATTAAAAAGTTTATGCCTTCTGCTTTCATTAAAAAAACAAACCCCTAAATATTCAATTTAAATAATATCAACTATATTGCAATACATTTTCTTATATTGCAATATATTGCAATACAGTTTTGACCGTATCGTTGTACCCCTACCAGCCATGGTGTACTGGCTGGAACGATAAATAGCCCAATGGTATTTGGACAGAGTGAACCTTTAAAATAAAAATTTATCATACTAAAGAATTTGACTTTGATGGGTTTTTTCACAATGCCTTGAGATATTGAACTGAAAATTTGTGTAATTAGCTTTATCATGTATCATGTAATTGTTTTCCCTGTGGTCTCTTCAAATGTGATCTGAAACAAACCTCAAAATCACATTACATTGACAAACAACCTGAATTTTAATTTTTAATTTTTTTTTTTTTTTTTTTTTTTTTTTTAAATCAGTTTATTAGTTGTCATTTCTAAAAATGCAGGATTCTTTAGAAACCTAAACTTAATTACCAGGGCATAAATGTTTATTTTTAAGGCAACCATTATGTCATTCTTGTGGTTTTAGTGTTTACATGAATGATTTTCTTAAGTAGTTAAATACAAATGAAAATGTTAATGGGCAACGATAATCAAATGAGAATCTAAGATGAGCAATTTTCATAGCTTTTCTTCATCAAATTTCCTGTCATAAAATTAAGTTTGTTTGTCTTAACCCGACCGACCCACAAACATTTACCTACTGGTGTCAAAATCTTTGTTGGCCTCTTTTGGGAATTTTTTTTTTAACCAATTTCAATTTAGGCTTAATAAACTAGTGTAATATTGTCAAACATTTTAAAACCTCCATATAATTTAACAAAAATGTATTAACATCAGTTCTAATTTGTTGGAAATTAGCTATTCATGCTAATGAGAACATGATTTTTCTGCGACAGTGGCACGAGATCTTGCTCACCATGATCCATGTTCATAATACATGGTATATACTCTTGTGACAGGCAAAATGGGTTTTAAACTTAATCAATCTAATGGTAGCAGCACAGGTACTTTCACGTGAGCCAAATGAGGCTATGCACTGACATGCTTTAACAGTCACAAAGTTAATATTAGTGGTCATTTTGTCTGACACTAGGTGCAGTCACTAGAATGTCATCGCTTTAGCTATTAATAGACCCGATTCAGTCTGAAAAAAGCTATGGATCTCCGCAGAAAATCCGTAATCGGCCGACTTATTCCGATTGGCTTGGAATAGCAGTGAAAGAGATTTTCATGACACACGTCTATAATTATTGTTAACATATTTTATTTTCATCACTGTCATTAAATTGCATCGGTAGATAATATAATATTCTAAGAAACTACCCATAAAAGTTCTGTGACGTGCTTCAAACACCTAATATCATGACGTCAGGATTTGAGAATTTCATCAAACTTCCATAAATTGTAAATATTTCTGTGGCATGCTAATGTAGATAGCGTTTTATAACAAAAATTTACAGTGGTCATGAAAGAAATAGCTGGACATGTTGAACGATGGAGGAAAAGCTGGTTAGAACATTATCATCAAGCAGACGTCAGGCATTTCCCAATGCACCCAGTTTTCCAAAACATTGATAATATTAGTCAACACATGTTTGTTTGGAATTTTGGAAGAACGATTATAGCTTTTGCATGAACGATCTATCGTTTATGTTGATATTGGTTTTGCATAACCGACAGACAAACGACAAATTT
Source organism: Gigantopelta aegis (assembly GCF_016097555.1). Classification (NCBI taxonomy): domain Eukaryota; kingdom Metazoa; phylum Mollusca; class Gastropoda; order Neomphalida; family Peltospiridae; genus Gigantopelta; species Gigantopelta aegis. The sequence continues at coordinate 32,277,210 of NC_054700.1, forward strand.
TATGCCCTGATTACTTACAGGTATAATTATCATCAGACATACATGCACTGCATTGACACGTGTTGATTGTGACCAGTTGCAAACTCTGGGTCCTTTGTTTTAATTGGAGTGTAATACTTTGGTAGCTTTCTCACCAAGAATGGTGTTGTTGTTAACGTCTGTTTTATCTTGTGACCAGCTCAGCGGCTTTGACAAATGTCTAGCCTAGTGGCAGTGGATTGATTGTAAGTCCGACTTATGGCAGACTATAAAATCACAGACGTCTGAAACACCAGTCAGTTTGACCACTATTTATTTATTTATTTATTATTATTTTAAATCATGCACAAGATACCAATGTCTGGGCAGGCTGATCCAATTGACGGATAGGAATTTGTTCCAATAGTAGAAATGGACAGGTGCTTTGGACCGACAAGAATGACAAAAGTGGGACCGGCAAACACGCATTTAAAAAAAAAAAATTCGGTCTCAGAGATTGAGAATCGGTCCCAGACCGGGAAAATGGGCTTTTCCCAACCCCTGACATGCATGACATTATCAGAGACCATAAGACTTAAAAGATATAAAATTTGGAGTCTTTAACTATTTTCGCAGTATGCCTGTCCTAATTGAGGGTACTATAGGTTTCATCTCTGTCTGTTTGTCTGTCTGTCTATCCGTCTGTCCGTCCGTGTGTCCCACACATAGTTTTCAGGATATTTTTTTTTCACAATGCCTCGAGATATTGAGTTGAAATTGTGTGTCTATATATATAGCTTTATCATGTACTGTTATAGAGCAAACTTAATTTGCATGGCAATTTACCCATATTCCACAGAGTTATGACCCTTGAACTTAGGAGATATGAAAATTAATTGGGCCCGATAGGGGACGTTGTAATGATTTAGCAGTACTCTCAGAATGCTTGTTTTTGTCCCCAGATGATTCATTTTAGAACACAAGTAAAAGGTTTTTTTTTGTTCAACAACATCACTAGAGCATATTGAATTATAAATCATATGGTTAAGCCATCGGACATAAGGCTGGTAGGTACTTGGTTCACAGCCTGGTACTGGCTCCCACCCAGAGTGAGTCTTAATGACTCAATGGGTAGGTGTAAGACCACTACACCCTTTTTTCTCTCACTATAACCACTAACAACTAACCAACTGTCTTAGACAGACAGCTCAGATAGCTGAGGTGTGTGCCCAGGACAGCATGCTTGAACCTAAATTGGATATAAGCATGAAAATAAGTTGAAATGAATTAAATAAAACACGGGCTATTGGATGTCAAACATTTTGGTATTATGGCATATAGTCTTTGAGAGAAAACCCACTACCCCGGTACATTTTTCAATTAGAAGCAAGGGATCTTTTACATGCAACATCCTACAAACAGGATCCGATTGCACATACCACAGCCATTGATTATACCAGTTGTGGTGCATTGGCTGGAATGACAAATAGCCCAATGGACAAGCATCGATTCTAGACTGACTGTGCATCGTACTGTGAGCACTTTACCACTGAGCTACATCACGCCCCCATTTCAGTACTCATCTGCATGGTGATACGTTTATTATACATATGGCATATTGTTGTCTGTATCAAAGTGCTTTAACAGGTGTTAGCTAATTTGAATTTTTACCCATAGCTCAGTTGTGTGCCAAGAATTCCGTTAATTGCTGTTTACTGTTTATTTTTAAATCAAGCCATTATAGACAAGCCACATGAGTTCAATGTTTTCAATGAGTTCAGTGATGTTAAAGTTGTGTTGTGGATATTTACTACCAGGTTAAAAAATATTGTGTGTTGTACTTGCTTAAACATGTCAAGATGCATCAGAGAATTGTACAACATTGTTTACCATTTTGGAATTCCATTGTGAGTGTTGTATGTAAGTAATTATCACATACTACTATTAGTACTGAAGCTTTTTTTGATTCAGTGTTACAAGTTTGTAGTTGCTGATGCCGAGTGCTGATGTCAATTCTATTGTGAGTGTTGTATTTAAGTAATTACGATACTACTATTAGTACTGACGCTTTTTTGGATTCAGTGTTACAAGTTTGTAGTAACTGATGCCGAGTGCTGATGTCAATTCTATTGTGAGTGTTGTATGTAAGTAATTATCATACTACTATTAGTACTGAAGCTGGTTTGGATTCAGTGTTACAAGTTTGTAGTTACTGATGCCGAGTACTGATGTCAATTCTATTGTGAGTGTTGTATGTAAATAATTATCATACTACTATTAGTATTGAAGCTGGTTTGGATTCAGTGTTACAGGTTTGTAGTTACTGATGCCGAGTACGGATGTCAATTCTATTGTGAGTGTTGTATGTAAGTAATTACCATACTACTATTAGTACTGAAGCTTTTTTTGATTCAGTGTTACAAGTTTGTAGTTGATTGATGCCGAGTGCTGATGTCAATTCTATTGTGAGTGTTGTATGTAAGTAATTATCATACTACTATCAGTACTGAAGCTGGTTTGGATTCAGTGTTACAGGTTTGTAGTTACTGATGCCGAGTACTGATGTCAATTCCATTGTGAGTGTTGTATTTAAGTAATTACCATACTACTATTAGTACTGAAGCTGGTTTGGATTCAGTGTTACAGGTTTGTAGTTACCGATGCCGAGTACTGATGTCAATTCTATTGTGAGTGTTGTATGTAAGTAATTATCATACTACTATTAGTACTGAAGCTGGTTTGGATTCAGTGTTACAGGTTTGTAGTTACTGATGCCGAGTACTGATGTCAATTCCATTGTGAGTGTTGTATTTAAGTAATTACCATACTGCTATTAGTACTGAAGCTGGTTTGGATTCAGTGTTACAGGTTTGTAGTTACTGATGCCGAGTACTGATGTCAGTTCTATTGTGAGTGTTGTATGTAAGTAATTATCATACTCATTGTTTTAAAGTGACAGACCCTAGTTTTTAAACACTAAGGCATATTTTTTACTATTAGAGCCATTTTTGAATACTAAAATCATACTTTACTTTGATTTTATTGTTTAGATTATCCATTTCCGTACAGTCAAAGTGTTTTTGGTCATCCTGGTGTTTTTAATATCACAAAATGCCTGTTCTAATTTCTCATATTTTTAAAAATACATTTGTGTCTTGAGAAGTAACAGTTATAATGGAATCAAGTTTTAGTCTATTTTTAGAGGGTATTTCACCATTTCAAAGTCAGAGACTCATGTTTCACTCAATTGTAACTTTATCCAAATGTGTTACATGTTTGTAGATTAACTAAACTTAGTGTGTGCATTTTCATGGGCTGAAACTAGGGTCTGTCCCTTTAAGAGTAGTTAAGATATATACGTGTCTGACTAAAAAAATGTCCAATGTTTGTTTGTTTGTTTTGTTTTTGTTTTTTAACTACTTGTGAAAGTCTAGTTTGAACATTGTTTGTTTGTTTTGTTTTGTTTAATTACACCACTAGAGCACATTGCTTCATTAATCATCGGCTATTGGATGTTAAACTTTTGGTAATTTTTGACATATAAGTCTTAGAAAAGAAACCCACTACATATTTCTATTAGTAGCAAGGGATCTTTTATATGTCCTACAGACAGGATAGCACATACCACAGCCTTTGATATACCAGTTGTGGTGCACTGGCTGGAACGAGAAATAGCCCAGTGGGCAGCTTGAGCACTGCATGAACAAGAAAGAAATAATGAATCGAATGAAAAAGTTGTTTAATTTGTACAGCTATTATATTAACAAGAAAATAAGAAAGAAAGAAATGTTTTATTTAACAACGCACTCAACACATTTTATTTACGGTTATATGGCATCAGACATATGGTTAAGGACCACACAGATTTTGAGAGGAAACACGCTGTCGCCACTACATGGGCTACTCTTCCGATTAGCTGCAAGGGATCTTTTATTTGCGCTTCCCACAGGCAGGATAGCACAAACGATGGCCTTTGTTGAACCAGTTATGGATCACTGGTCGGTGCAAGTGGTTTATACCTACCCATTGAGCCTTGCGGAGCACTCACTCAGGGTTTGGAGTCAGTATCTGGATTAAAAATCCCATGCCTCGACTGGGATACGAACCCAGTACCTACCAGCCGAGGCCGGTCAACAAGAAAATAATGCTGGTTAATCATGCTTGAATTTTATTCATGTATTCAGAGGGGCGGGATCTAGCTCAATCGGTAGAGCAGTTTGCCTGAGGTGCTTGCATCATAGGATCGAACCACCTCAGTTGACCCATTCTCTAATTGGGGGTTTTCCCGTCCCAACCAGTGCGATGGTATGTGCTGTCCTGTCTGTGGAAAGTGCATATATACAAAAGATCCCTTATTGCTAATGGAAAGTGTAGCAGGTTTCCAGGGCTTGAACTTAACGACAGCACCGAAAGCAATTGCCGTCGTTGAGATATTAATTACCGTCGTTGAGATATTAATTGCCGTCGTTGAGATATTAATTGCCGTAGATAGAGAGCATCACCGATGGTACTTTTGTGCCATTGGTAAAGCTCCTCAACAATGGCAAAATGTATACACCTGGTGTACATTGTCTGCCAATATTTAACAGTTGCACATTTGAAATACAGGTATGTCTACAGAGAGCAAAATAGCCTTTCAGTCATGTTTATTTGTCACTTTTTATAAAATTGCCATAGGCAGGCTAACAATAGCCGTCGGTGGGACATTTCACCGATGGCAATTCTTTTAAAAATTACCGTGGGACACAAATTCTTAAGTTCGAGCCCTGGGTTTCCTCTCAAAATAAAACAAACTGTAACTTTCATTTACCCCCAGGGGTGGGATGTAGCTCAAAGTTAAAACATATGCCTCAGTGCAGTTGGGTCAACTTGGGCAGAGGACCGATCATCTTACACTTGGGTTTTCACCATTTCAACTAGTGCCCAGTAACTAGTGCCTCATGGTCAAAGGCTGTGGTGTTTACTGCCTTATCAGTGGAATGCTGCTTTCTAAGGACGTGGATATAAACCTCTGTGATAATGTTTCTAATTATTTTATTTTGGTTTGAGACATGAAAGGTGAGTCATCACTCCAGCTCCCTTCTACACTCGGCTGAAAAGCTTTAGGAGAGCTGCCAATTGATTGCCTTGCAATAATTTTTTTTTAATGAATTTCATTTGAAACTTGATGTGATTGCGCGCAGCTAGCATCATTTAAAGAGAGCAATCTTCTGCACGGCAAAGTCTGTTGGGTAAAGTGTCCAACCGTTACCCTGTAGTGTTAGGGTTAGGTTTAGGGTTAGGGTGAGGTTCTTTCTTTATAAATGTACATATCAATATAATTGGGGGGGAGGTGACTGGCAGAAATCTTTCCGACTTTTGTTGGTACGTGTCACAGTGTGTGTGTTTTTTTTATCAGTGTGGATCTCATGGATAATTTTGTTTACAAAATTTTTATTAGCAACATTTCTAGTCAATTGAAAATTGATTAGCAACTACTGTTTTGTCTTAGAATTGTATAGCAATCTCTGAAACTTTCATAGCAAATTGCTTCCCAGGATCTTTCACAGCTAGTTACACTGTTTTATTACTATTTTTATTTCTTAATTTATTTATTTAAAACAAAATTTGCGTTGATGCTGATCCCCGATATACCTTTGTTTAACACCTAATTCAATCAGATGTGTGGTGGCAGCAGCAGCTCAACCTATTACAGTTAAGTGTCAAAATCACCATGTTGGAAACAAATGGCTGTAGGTTATAATAGGCTGGGTTGTCATTAAATCAGTTATCATTTCCTTCCATCCTTCCTTCCTTCCTTCCTTCCTTCCTTCCTTCCTTCCTTCCTTCCTTCCTTCCTTCCTTCCTTCCTTCCTTCCTCTTCCTGGGTTGTCATTAAATAAGTTATCCTTTCTCCTTCCTTCCTTCCTTCATATGCTGGGTTGTCATTAAATAAGTTATCCTTTCCTTCTTTCCTATCTTCCTTCATTCATATGCTGGGTTATCATTAAATAAGTTATCCTTTCCTTTCCTTCCTTCCTTCCTTTCATTCATTAATTCATTCTTTTATTCATTCATCCATTCTTTCGTTAATTCAATCAATCATTCATTCTTTCATTCAACAAGAAAGATTAAGTACGCTGTATGACATTTGCAGAAATGGAAAAATATGTTATTAGTCTGCAGGACTAAAAGCAAACAACATCTAGTACTTGTCGGTCAGAATATTTTTACTAGTCCGACAGCCTGTTCAATATAACACTCAGTTTGCTATGTCACCAACTTCACTTCAAGTGATACAATCTTTTGATTACATCAAAGTTAAGGAGATAAAAGGGTGTTGCCTCAACAAGTGTGCCCAAAATAAACAAGCCCAAATGAAGTACAGACATGCTCACCTCAAAACATTTTATCTAAAACTCAATGGAACGTTAAGCTGTAATTAGATTAATATAACTTGAAATGCATTTCTTAATATGTACCGGCCTCGGTGGCATTGTGGTTAGGCCATCGGTCTACAGGCTGGTAAGTACTGGGTTCAGATCCCAGTCGAGGCATGGGATTTTTAATCCAGATACCGACTCCAAACCCTGAGTGAGTGCTCGCAAGGCTCAATGGCTAGGTGTAAACCACTTGCACCGACCAGTCATCCATAACTGGTTCAACAAAGGCCATGGTTTGTGCTATCCTACCTGTGGGAAGCGCAAATAAAAGATCCCTTGCTGTTAATCGGAAAGAGTAGCCCATGTAGTGGCGACAGCGGGTTTCCTCTCAAACTCTGTGTGGTCCTTATAACCATATGTCTGACGCCATATAACCGTCAATAAAATGTGTTGAGTGCATCGTTGAATAAAACATTTCTTTCTTTCTGAATATGTACAACTCTTTACTAGTTGTTAATAACATTACTGCACTATTGATTGTCTGCATATAAATATCTACTTACCTGTTGATTACCAGTCTAAAACTGTATTGATTGTCTGCATATAAATATCTACTTACCTGTTGATTACCAGTCTAAAACTGTATTGGTTGTCTGCATATAAATATCTACTTACCTGTTGTTAACCAGTCTAAAACTGTATTGGTTGTCTGCATATAAATATCTACTTACCTGTTGATAACCATATAAAACTGTATTGATTGTCTGCATATAAATATCTACTTACCTGTTGATAACCAGTCTAAAACTATTGATTGTCTGCATATAAATATCTACTTACCTGTTGATAACCAGTGTAAAACTGTATTGGTTGTCTGCATATAAATATCTACTTACCTGTTGATAACCATATAAAACTGTATTGATTGTCTAAATATAAATATCGACTTACCTTTCGATAACCAGTCTAAAAATTTATTGTTTGTCTAAATATAAATATCTACTTACCTGTTGATTACCAGTCAAAAATGTATTGATTGTCTGCATATAAATATCTACTTACCTGTTGATTACCAGTCAAAAATGTATTGATTGTCTGCATATATTGTATATGTCAGAAAGTCAGCTTGCCAAAATTAAAAAAAAAATAAACAGGTGCACAGCTGCAAATGGTTATCTGTAAGTACATAAACGAGTCTACATTGATTTCCCCAAGGTAACTTTATGCAGAAACCATTTTGAGAGCCTGTCACTTTTGTAAAATGGTTGTGACTACAATGCATTATTTAGACCTCGTCATGCGAGAGGCTCCCCATCACTCACTGGAGACTACATGTAATTCAGATGGCAAGACATAGCCCAGTGGTAAAGTGCTCGCTTGATGCACAGTTGGTTTGGGATCGATCCCTGTTAGTGAGCCCATTGGGCTATTTCTCGTTCCAGACAGTACACCACAACTGACATATCAAATACCGTGGTATGTGCTAATCCTGTCTGTATAAGAGATCACTTGCTACTAATGAAAAAATGTAGCAGGTTTCCTCTGTAAGACTATATGCCAAATGTTTGACATCCAGTAGCTGGTGATTAATAAATCAATGTGCTCTAGTGGTGTCATTAAACAAAACAAACTAACTTCTTCATATAAGAGGAACTATCATTCCCAGGAGACTACCGTTACATGTAATTCAAGGAGAGAGAATGTATATATGTTGGTTGCCCTTGTCATGTGAATTTTAAAAAAATACTACTACTACATAAGGAAAAAAGAAAAGAAAGAAATGTTTTATTTAACGACGCACTCAACACATTTTATTTACGGTTATATGGCGTCAGACATATGGTTAAGGACCACACAGATTTTGAGAGGAAACCAGCTGTCGCCACTACATGGGCTACTCTTTCCGATTAGCAGCAAGGGATCTTTTATTTGTGCTTCCCACAGGCAGGATACAACAAACCATGGCCTTTGTTGAACCAGATAATGGATCACTGGTCGGTGCAAGTGGTTTACATCTACCCATTGAGCCTTGCGGAGCACTCATTCAGGGTTTGAAGTTGGTATCTGGATTAAAAATCCCATGCCTCGACTGGGATCCGAACCCAGTACCTACCAGCATGTAGACTGATGGCCTAACCACGACACCACCGAGGCCGGTCTACTACATAAGGATTACATGCTCAATAAAGTAATATCTTAATTTAAATGGCTCCCCATAATTCAGTTTAAAGGAGCAATTAATCACCCCTATCGATTTGTTTTTCCGATTATTTACAAATCGCATAGTAAATAGAATATATACACATGTACATGCATGTCCCTCCACCCTATATATACTATAATTAAATAGAGAATACTACATGAGTGGCCGTTATAGATACCATTTATTTCATAATGAGTTGTTTTAAAATGTATCAAACTCACTTTCGCTCATCAGATACATTTTAAAACAACAAGTTGTGAGATAAATGGGATCTAATGGACACAAATGTATTATTCTATTTCTTACATATTCTCAAAAACCAGGTTTTAAACAAATTTAAACATCTTTTTCAACTAAAAGTTATTTACAGCCGTTGCACTTGTAGCTAACTTTTGCGTCACAGACCCATGATTGTCAGGTTAACTATATGTCACAATGTAATCAATTTCCATTGTGTAGGTTTTCATTGGATGTATGGAAGTGGTGACTTGGTCATCACCTAGGAGCAGCCAGTCATATTTTTTGAAATTGTTAAGACACGTACATGTGTAACCAGCCATGTGTTACCAAAAATAACGCATGGCGTTCTCACCAATGGTTGTGTAAGAAATGTCATTTAGATAGTACACATTGCTTTGATCGTGGGACACTAACTGGGATAGGACCCCCCAAAAATCAAATTTATCTGCTGGGGTGGGGTGGGAGGTTCGATCCTGTGACCCAAGCACCTCAGGCAAGTGCTTTACCGGCTGAGCTAAGAACATAGAACTGAATACATGTGTGTGATTACAATACTGAGTTGAGTTGAGTAATTTGTTTTTAACGTGCCTCTATCTAGACATGGTTCAGGCAATATTAATCTACTTGTAGCTATTGGTAATTATGTTCAAAGAGCTCTGGCTTAAAGAGACAGATCCTAGTTTCAGCCCATGAAAATGCACACAAAGTTCGGTTAATCTACAAGACTATAACACATTTGGATAAAGTTACAATTTAGTGAAACACGAGTCTCTGACTTTCAAATGGTGAAATTTCTCTCAATAATAGACGAAAACTCGACTCTATAACTGTTACTTCTCAGACGCACATGCTTTTTTTAAAATATGAGAAATGCATTATGTGATATTAAAAACACCAGGATGACCAAAAACACCTCGAATGTACGGAAATGGATAAGCTAAACAATAAAATCTAAGCAAAGTATTGATTTCAGTTATCAAAAATCCGCTTTAATAGTCAAAAATATGTTTTAGTGTTTGAACACTAGGGTATGTCCCTTTAATGGCTCCAGATAGAACTATTCTATAGAAAAAAATATATAAACGCATCACATTACAAAAGGTTAACAGTTAATGAAGCCACAAAAGCCAACATTAGCACCTGAGAAATACAGCAGTCGTAATTATAATTGATTGCCAGGCTGCAGTATTGGTGGACACTGTGCTGCTTGTAGCTTCCGGGAATGCAGGAATGCACACAGTTGTGGTAAATATAGCTGTGGGGGAAATAATCAAGTGTGGCACTTACTGTTCACTAGTGTACATGTCCTTGAGTAAAACGGGAAATATACATTATAGTACATACTTGAATCTACACACATGTATATATATATATTCATGTATAGATGAGATGTACATGTATATGCATGCGTAGGTGGGCCTAATTTGAGGTCATTGTTCTAATTCTGGAAGCCAAGAAGTAAATGTTGGTAAGTATACATGTATATATAGTGTTGTATCTTTATTACAATTAGGTCCTGTCGTAGACAGAATGAGCTGACACATGCCAGAACGTGTGTCCATGACTGGCATGTGCTGCGACAGCTTGCACTGAAACATTAGAATTCTCCACTTGACTTAGAATTAGGTGATTTATATTAGGCATGTACTTCACTCAAGAAATATGTCATCAGTTACAAGGCCGGTTATCCATACTGGGTTTATATTTGATTTATATGCATGTACTTCACTCAAGAAATATGTCATCAGTTACAAGGCCAGTTGTCCATACTGGGTTTATATTTGTTTTATATGCATGTACTTCACTCAAGAAATATGTCATCAGTTACAAGGCTGGTTATATATACTGGGTTTATATTTTATTTATATGCATGTACTTCACTCAAGAAATATGTCATCAGTTACAAGCCTGGTTATCCATACTGGGTTCATGTGCCAGCTGAGGCAATGGTGGATTTTGTCATCCCAGTACCCACTGCAGCACAGAGTTTACTACACTGCTACTAGATGTAGTTGGTGTCATGGGGAGGTGTTTGGGAAAACACACTGTGTTGTCCTCTTCTTGGGTGTAATTAAAAATGTCTCTCCTAAGTGTTTAACATTACATACAAATTAATATGTGGCAGGAAACATTTTGCTTCCAATAACTTTTATTTATAAATGTATGTTGCCTAGTGGTAAAGTGCACACCAGATGCGCTGTCGGTCTAAGATCAATCCCCATTGATGGGCCTACTGGGCTATTTCTATTTCCAGCCAGTGCACCACGACTGGTATATCAAAGGCTGTAGTATGTCTTATCCTATCTGTGGGATGGTGCATATAAAAGATCCATTGCAACTAATGGAAAAATCCCTGTTAGTAGGCCCATTGGGCTATTTCTCGTTCCAGCCAGTACACCATGACTGGTATATCAAAGACCATGGTATGTGCTATCCTGTCTGTGGGATGGTGCATATAAAAGATTTCTTGTTACTAATGGAAAAATGCAGTGGATTTCCACTGTTAGACTGTATGTCAGAATTACCAAATGTTTGACATCCTCTAATAGATGATCATTAAAACATCAATGTGCTCTAGTGGTGTCATTAAACAAAACAAACATTATGAACTTTTCATAACTGAACAGTCATTAGCTGCCAATCCATCTCCAGAACAGAAGATTTACATATTTGAGATGATACAAACTGTCTGCTGTTCGACGATGATGTCAAAAAACTTTTAAATGTTATACTACAATAAACATCAGAAATTATGTCAAATGGGACTTCATTATGTAAAAAAGTGTCACAGAATGTATGTTGAAAACTGATTTATGTGATTTTTAACTAAGTTGTGTTGTTTGTAATCATAAGAATTGTCTGTAATTTTTGTGTGAATTTATTGATATTATAACAGTCACAAATTAGTATAAAATCTGGTATCTACGCTATGCAGTTATATAAAAGTTGTGACTGTTGTACATCAATAAATTCACACAAAAATAATAAACACTTCTTATATAAACCTCCTAGGTAATCCAGAGATGTATCAGAGGTTTTTGCCCAGGACAAAATACATTATGTTTGAATCTTAATTAAAATGTCTTAAACCTCTTTGATAATACAGATTACTGGCCCCCGCCCCGGGTCCTCATCTGGCATGCATGTCAGAGGCTGAATCCGGGTGCACACCTGAATGGATAGGGTGGTTAAAAAATTTGTTTCCCAGTTTAATGGAAATCTGGCATGTGTGTACATGCTACCAGATTTTCTGGTTAACAACAGTGTTTTTGTTTTATGATGTTTTTTCCCACCTCTACAGGTCAGTACATAGGTCGTACTGCCTGCCTTTTCTATAGTCTTGGGGCACTGGTAGAACAGAACAGGGGCACTGGTAGAACAGAACGGGGCACAGGTAGAACAGAACAGGCCTGTTTTACGAAGCGATCTTAACACTAAAATCATCTTAATGGAAGGGACAATCAAGGCATTTGGCCTGGTATGCATATTTAACGATATATAATGCACATTATTGCTTAATATCAACAAGTATAATCGTATAGTTAATTAATAAAATGGTTAAATGTGACGGCTATTATATATAACGGGCGCAGCCATTTTGTACCATCCCAGTGAATACGCCCCTCTGGCGAGCTGGTGCTTACGTAATACCTAACGTGTCACGTCAGGAATTAGTCTTCGAACTGAAGAAACAAAAGATACCTGCTTTTTACGGATGCATCACAATATTCTGTAATAATAGTCATCCCAGTAAGCCAGCAACAATTATATATTACTTTTAATACAAAATAAACCACCATTGTCAAAGTGTTGAAATAACTGTATTATGGTTTGTACATAAATTAACCCACATACTGAAATAATAATCTGTATTCTTAGTTAATTGGTCTTTTCTTTCCGTGGCCTGTACCTGTGGTTTCTGATTGGCAGGTATATATTTAGACAGTCCCTAGACACACTAAAAAGACGTGCCTCTTTTATTAAGATCACAGGGTATTATGTGTTCACCGCATGGACATCCCTCTAATCGTAATCGATCAGCCATCTTGCTTTATTACTGTCAGTAATTCTGCAAAAACCCTTGATTAAGTAGACTTTCCCATCTAAAATCACAAAACTGACTAATTACATAGTCCCAAAGAAAAGAAAATTATCACTTGGGTATCGTGAGTGGTCTTTTTTGCTTGAACATAGCATACCAATAGGTTTAATAATATGTATTTTTTTCTTTGGATTTAAAAAAAAACTAAAATACTATAACTCCATTTCGTTCTGTTGATGCAAATTGAAATATATTTAGTTGAATAGTTTATTATACTATCAAGTCATTTATGTTGTTTTACAAGTCAGGTTGATGAAAGCGAAGCACCTTGTTGTAAATTAGAGCATTTTTTTACACTGTGCATAGAGCAGATGGATAGAGCTGACGTCACTTCGCCCCAAGCTATACCACCGGACATCACAAAAACGAAACAAAATGGCTGCCCCCAGTTAGCATGAATAATCATGTTTTTAAATTAACTCTAAAATTACGCGTTTTTCATTTGTTAAAGTGTTCAGTATGTGTTGGTGGTCCGGGTATGCATCTTTCCAACACATAAATCTCTTGTTTGAGTTTACTCTACCTTTAAGTGCATTAGGTAGTCATGCTCTTAGGTAGTCTTACCTCGATAAGATTGCTTTGTAAAATGAGGTTCACTCAAGGCCACTCAACGGGCAGCATCAAAGGATTGTATAAAAAGTTATAAAGTTTGTTTTGTTTAATGACACCACTAGAGCACATTGATTTATTAATCATCAGCTATTGGATGCCAAAGATATGGTAATTTTGACATATAGTCTCAGATAGAAAACCCGCTCCTTTTTTCCATTAGTAGTAAGGGACCTTTTATATGCACCATCCTAGTCTGGAGGCTGGAGCGAGAAATATAGCCCAATGGGCCCGCCGCCGGAGATTGATCACAAACCAACTGTGCATCAAGTGAGTGCTTTACCACTGGGCTACATCCTGCCTCATGATTGTATACATTGTCATATTATAACAAATAAATATATATGCACATATACCATTATTGCAAGAGTCATATCTATAGTATATACACAAATAAATAAATAAATACAAAGAAAGAAAGATTTTTTTTTTTTATTTAACGATGCACTCAGCACATTTTATTTACGGTTATATGGCATCAGACATATGGTTAAGGACCACACAGATATTGAGAGAGGAAACCCACTGTCGCCACTTCATTGGCTACTCTTTTCGATTAGCAGCAAGGGATCTTTTATATGCACCATCCCACAGACAGGGTAGTACATACCACGGCCTTTGATATACCAGTCGTGGTGCACTGGCTGGAGTGAGAAATAGCCCAATGGGCTCACTGATGGGGATCGATCCTACACTGACCGCACATTGAGCGAGTGCTGTACCACTGGGCTACGTCCCGCCTCCAAAATAAATACAAATGTTAAAATCATTAACAGAAGATCTTACACAACAAAATAGGTGTGTGTATGAGACAGAAAACACAATTGGTAACAGAAGATCTTACACAATAAAATAGGTGTGTATATGAGACAGAAAACACAATCGGTAACAGAAGATCTTACACAATGAAATAGGTGTGTATATGAGACCGAAAACACAATCGGTAACAGAAGATCTTACACAATAAAATAGGTGTGTATGAGACAGAAAACACAATCAGTAACCGAAGATCTTACACAATAAAATAGGTGTGCATGAGACAGAAAACACAATCAGTAACCGAAGATCTTACACAATGAAATAGGTGTGCATGAGACAGAAAACACAATCAGTAACCGAAGATCTTACACAATGAAATAGGTGTGCATGAGACAGAAAACACAATCAGTAACCGAAGATCTTACACAATGAAATAGGTGTGTATGAGACAGAAAACACAATCGGATAATGGGTCCACGAAAAGGCGTTTCAACCAACTGAGCTAGATCCTGCTCAGAATGGCTAACAAGTATAAATATATACTCATTAATTAGCCCTGCAACTCTAGAGGTTAGAAATGCTAACAGTAGTAATTATTAAAGTGCATTTTTGTGTAGACTACTTTGATAATTATATTGATACATTGCTTGTTGTCTGCTGGCACATACATGTACATGTATAAAGGAATCTACATATTTGTGGTGGGTCCATTGGGCTATTTCTCATTCCAGCCAGTGCTCCACAACTGGTGTAATAAAGGGCGTGATATGTACTATCCTGTCTGTGGGATGGTGCATATAAAAGATCCCTTGCTGCTAATCGAAAAGAGTAGCCTATGAAGTGGCGACAGCGGGTTTCCTCTCTGAATATCTGTGTGGTCCTTAGCCATATGTCTGACGCCATATAACCGTAAATAAAATGTGTTGAGTGCGTCGTTAAATAAAACATTTCTTTCTTTCTACATATTTGTTACTAATTTTCTGGGCCCTTAATAAATAATGTGAGTCTGTGTTGTTTCACTATTTGTACATGTATCCATCATCATGAAATAACTTTAAAATACACAGTTCCACTGCAAAGAAATAGAAAATCTGTATTTGAGTAAATGTGGCACTATAAATACGGATTAAGATAGATTAAAAGTGACGGACCTCAGTTTCAGCCCATAAAAATAGACTAGATTTGGTTAATATTACAAAAGTGTAACACATTAGGATAAAGTTGCAGTTGCGTGAAACAAAAATCTGTGGTCAATGTTGAACCAGGGAAATAACCGTTACTTCTTAAACATGCGTGCATTAGAAATGTCAGGATGACCAGAAACACTTTGGATGTACTGAAATAGATAATCTGAACAACAAAATCTTAAGTAATGTCGGGGTGGGACGTAGCCCAGTGGTCAAGCACTCGCTTGATGTGTGGTCGGTGGGCCCATTGGGCTATTTCTCATTCCAGCCAGTGCACCATGACTGGTATATATCAAAGGCTGTGGTATGTGCTATCCTGTCTGTGGGATGGTGCAGATAAAAGATCCCCTGCTACTATTGGAAAAATGTAGCACAGTTTCCTATCTTAGACTATATGTCAAAATTACCAAATGTTTGACATCCAAATCAATGTGCTCTAGTGGTGTTGTTAAACAAAACAAATTTTGACTCGAGTAATATCAGATTTCAATGATCAAACATGGCTCTAATAATGAAAAATATACTTTTACTTTTAGAATACGTGACAGTATTTTCTTAAAGTGGCATAATACTTATAATATGATGGAATTATCTCTGACAATAAAGTGAATAATCTTGTATCCTATAAGTCTTTTGTGCATGTACCCAATACTAATTATGGCCCGTGCCAAATTATTTAGCTCAAAAGAAAGGAAATACATATTGAATTTTCAATTAACTTGTAGTTTTGTCAAGATTACCTCTTAATTATAGTAACTTGCATCATTGGTCTATAGATAGAGGTATTCCTTGCTATCATCCAATGAGATTGTATGTTCCTAAACAGGCTCAAATGCAACAATATGCTATTATATAGTCATGACAAGCAACACCACTTCATGTTTGTTACTAATGTCATGACAGGCACAATATAAGGGATAAGAAGTTGCTCTATTTTTAACACATTTTTGTTGTTGTTATGGTTTTGTTTTTTTCCATTTGTTTTGTTATTATATTATAAATTGTTGTCAGGTGTATTTATAGGAATTTTAGTGGGGGGTCTAGATTGTAGTCAACCAAACTTTATGGGGGGGGGGGTCAAGACATGCTTTCCCAGAAAATATACTGAAAAAAAAACAAAAAATTGCTTCAGCAGGTTGGTTTCACCCCCCCCCCCCCCCCCCCAATATGCATATGGTTGTTCTCATGATTTTGTAGTATCAGACAGGCAAATCTGTGTATGACAGGTGGTTTTGATATAAGAGATGTAGTAAAGATATCATATTACTGCAAGTAGCTACGTATATATTACTGTTGATTTATAAGGTAATAAAATGTGTTAACCAAATCTAAAGGGCTGTTGATGATTACATGGGGAAGAGGTAATTCGATCGTCACACACAGGATGCACTTCTTCTTTCTTTTCTTGACTTTTTTTAGAAATCATATTCATATACTTACGTTTGTTTGACACCCAATAGCCGACGTGTATTTTTGGGCTGGGGTGTCGTTGAACATTCATTCATTCTTTCTTTTTGTTTTTATATTTATTATTTCTAATTATTTTCTAAGTAAGAACCACAAAATCTACCAAAAAAAGCACGCCTCATTAATTTGGTTTCTTCCATCATATTTGCATTATGCAGTTATGGTTTTACAGTTTTATGTCAGGTGGCAGAAATGAAATATCAGGTACATACATGAACATGTTATAACAAAAAAATGTTTTGTGATGTACATGTAGATGGTGAATTTTACTACTTGCAAACTATTATATATTTGTTTTAAACAGAAAATTCTTACTGAATGTGTGTTTCAGCATACAGGATGTGTGTGTATTTCAGCGTACAGGATGTGTGTGTATTTCAGTGTACAGGATGTGTGTATCTGTGTTTCAACGTACAGGATGCGTGTGTATTTCAGTGTACAGGATGTGTATATCTGTTTCAGCATACAGGATGTGTGTATCTGTTTCAGCATACAGGATGTGTGTGTATTTCAGCGTACATGATGTGTGTATCTGTGTTTCAGCGTACAGGATGTGTGTATCTCTGTTTCAGCGTACAGGATGTGTGTATCTGTGTTTCAGCATACAGGATGTGTGTATATGTTTTTCAGCGTACAGGATGCTGGGGCGGCGTCTGGCCAGCACGAAGCACCTGGTTGTCTCTACCTGTATTTCAGCATACAGGATGTGTGTATCTGTATTTCAGCATACAGGATGTGTGTATCTGTGTTTCAGCATACAGGATGTGTGTATCTGTGTTTCAGCATACAGGATGCTGGGGCGGCGTCTGGCCAGCACGAAGCGCCTGGTTGTGTCGAGCAAGGTGTGGCTGCGGACGATCCCGACCCACGACTGCGACGTGCTGCTGACGTTCCCAAGCCAGGCCGACGACACCAGCCTCATGTGGCTCCTCGCCCGTCTCCGCGCACGCACACCACAACTCGTCGTCCACGTCCGTCACCATAGCAACTCTGGCATCTACGGCTTCTACATGACTGCTAACTACGAAAAGTGGGTTTGATTTCTTTGTTCTTAAATATTGAATGCATTTTATAAATGCATGATTATTAATTACGGTAACTATTTTGTCCAATTTTTGTTGTTGTTGTTGATGTTTTTTAAGTTAAAATTATTAAAAATCTAGTTTTATTGAAACTGACACAAAAGTTTCCAAAATGAGTGCTTAGATTGTGAAGTAAAATTTTATGAATAAGAGTCTACCATAAACATTATATTGTTTAAAACAATTTACATTTCACATTGCTCAACTTTAACTTTACATGTCTACAATGTATATCTAAAGTATAATAAATGTTTACCATTGGCTGTTTTCAGTAATCAGACTCATGTACACAGTTAACTTTCTTTCATCTGTTATTTCTTCTTTTTTTTTCAATAGGATATAAAATAAAATTTAAGTGATAATAAACAGACCAACCCTCAATTTGAAATAAATTACTTTTTACCCTTATGTTATTTTATGCATATGATTCAACTGACATCAGTATGTCATATATAAAACATTCAAACGAGTAATAAACAATTTTCAAAGATTGGTGGGGACTGAAGTTTCAAAATTTTAAATATTAACACAGTAAGAGTAATTTTAAAAGTTATCTTCTTCTTTTTTTTCTTCTTTTTTTTTTGAATGGGGAGTAAAAGGCTGATTTTTTTTTTTTTAATTTGTACATTCAAGTTCAAGTTGCAAATGGAATGGGACTTAACAATTAAACTTCTCATTTACTTACAGCTTGCTTAAAGGTGCGGAAGAGCTTGGGTTCAAGAAGCATGTGAAGTCGGAGTTTGGTGGCGGACTGAAGGAGTTTATCTTTGACGAGCAGGACTGTTTCGCGGGCGTCGAGGAGGAGAAGTCGTTTCTGTCGAGTCAGGAGCGGCAGAGCGTCGTGTGCATGTTCCTGTACGAACTACGCGCCATTGACGGGGAGCAGCTTGATAAGATCCACTTCAGAGGAGGACAGCCAATTAGTAGGTTTTGTGTTTACAGCAGTGATTAAATTACATATAAAGTAAACACTGTGGATGTTAGTCGTATTGGCCCCGACTGGTTATGTAAGCTTGATAAGCTCCACTTCAGAGGAGGACAGCCAATTAGTAGGTTCTGTGTTTACAGCCGTGATTAAATTACATGTAAAGTAAAAACTGTGGATGTTAAGAGTCGTATTGGCCCCGACTGATTATGTAAGCTTGATAAGCTCCACTTCAGAGGAGGACAGCCAATTAGTAGGTTCTGTGTTTACAGCCGTGATTAAATTACATGTAAAGTAAAAACTGTGGATGTTAAGAGTCGTATTGGCCCCGACTGGTTATGTAAGTTTGATAAGATATACTTCAGAGTGCGAGTGCGAATAATTTTTACATGCTCATATACCACTAGACTTTTGAGCATGTCCGTCCCGGGGCCTGTCTTTGGATAGCCAGGGGCTTGTCCCGGGACAGAAAAAAAAAATTAATCGGACAATTTTAAAATTTACATCCAAAAATTAAATAGTGGGCCTTTAAAATTTTGATGCGCATCTCTAATTAATATAATGAATAATGAAAATTCTACTCATTAAATTTGGTCGCTAAGTTAGATAGGGTGGTCAAAAAGAAATTAGATAAGATCGGTGGCCTGACTTGGGATGGAGGGGGTTGGGGTATCATTGAAAATGGGCAGGATTTTGAAAATAGCAATTAGTAAAAAAGTTAATAGAATTTAAAAAAAAAAGAAAAAAAGTTACAAGCCAAAAATAAAATCAGTCACATATTTATATAATTTGGAGCATTTTAGAAGGACAGTCCAAAAATAAATAAGAGAAAGAAGAGAGGATCGGACTATTTAATAATATTTAAAAAACAAAAATAATAATTTCGACATAAACTTTTGAACGAAGGTCTAAAAGTTTAAAGTCCGATCTATATGTCCACGTGAGTGGCCTCGTTAAGGCTGTTAGGGTGCACAGCTTGTAGGGATGAGAAAACCCCTAGATTGACAGTCAATAGACGTTGAAGGTGTAGTGCTATGCTGAAATACAGATCTTGAGAAACCGGATCCGTCTGAACGAGAGAGAGAATCAGACTAAGGTATAATCCAGTCGTCATGGGTTGGTATAGTGGTGCGGACGGGCCCAACTCCGGAGGATACGAGATGGTATCACAATAAAACAAAGTAAAGTCTAGAAAAGAGTAGTAGGGGCTGACCCCGCTTCCTATTTCTTCTTAGAGTGGGAGCGGTCAATCTTCCAGTGCTGTTAGGACAGGCTCGGACATGTAGAGACTAAACACGAACAACCGTGGCGTTCTGCAGAATGGCCTTCATACGAGTCACGAAAAAACAAGTCAACATAGTCGGACGGAGAAATGACGTGGAGGCGAGGAATCTCGCTAAAAGAGAATCCAACCTGGTGGTGCAGACTGTCGAAATGAGAAGCGTTCCAGCGTTCAATCAGTTTCAATGGCCGCATACATCCCAGTAGAAAACTTCACTTCGCTGATAAAAACAACAAAGTGAAGGATCCCCAAGTCGAGCCGCGAAAGCACGTGCAGTGTGCACAAGCGAAACAAACACGTCTTACCGCGAGGAGTTCCAGACTGGGAATGTATACTTCAGAGGACAGCCAATTACTAGATTCTGTATATACTGCAATGATTAATTTATGAGTAAAGTTTTCAAAAAACATGGATGCTAAGAGTGATATTGACCTGGACTGGTTACATAAGCTTGATAATTAGGTATTCAGTTCAGAGGAGGACAGCCAGTTAGTAGGTTCTGTGTATACAGCAATGATTAATTTATGTGAAAAGTAAAAAAAGTCATGGACGTTGAGGGCCGTATTTGCCCGTGACTGGTTATATAACGTTAATAAGATATCCAGTTCAGAGGAGAACATCTAATTAGTAGGTTCTGTGTTTACAGCAGTGATTTATTTACATGTAAATAAAAACTGGATGTTGAGAGTTGTATTGGCCCTGGACTGGTTAAGTCAGCTTGATTAAATATTCAGAGGACAGTCAATTAGTAGGTTATGTGCACACACACACGCACACACTTTCACACACACACACGCACACACACACAGACAGACAGAACAATAAATTAAAATTAATTTACATGTAAAGTAATAACAGTGGATGTTGAGTCATATTGGCCTGGACTGGTTATGTAAGCTTGATAAGATATTCAGAGGACAGTCAGTCAGTAGGTTATGTGTATACAGCAATAATTAATTTATTTGTAAAGTAAAAACCACGTATGTTGGCTCTGTGTACATGTATACAGTAAATTATAATTAATTTTCCATGTCAGAATATCCCTTTAACTCTGCTTTGTACAGAAATACAAATTTTGTCATTCAGATTTACGTGTACTGTAAAATTCAGGGCTATTGAGTTGTATTGGCCTTGACTGGTTATATAAGCTTGATACGATTCAGTTTAGAAGGAAAAAAGCCAGTAAATAGGTTTTGTGTATACAATAATAATTATTTATATACATAAGTAAAGTAAAAACTATGGATTTTGAGTAGTATTGTCTTTCTCAAGGCGGGCTACATGTATATCAGTTTTTATTTTTTATTTTTGTCATAGACAGTTACATTATATCCTTTCTTATTATAAATCAGTTTGCTAATATGACATTCTGGGAAAGATAACCAAACTGGTAGTTATGTAAAACTGTGCAACTGTTACAGTAATTAATTTGTGCTGTATACATGCCTACCCCAACTCTTAAATATATTCCATCTCGCCATCTCCCATTGACAGTATCCAATGTCTGTGGTTTAATAGTGTTGGGAATCACTTGGAATTAAGGATTTTATAATCCATCATATCGTGCTAGTGCCAAACCAATCAATTTTCAATAACTGATCACTGGAACATCATTAATTTTGTGTCTGATTGGTGTGTTGCTTGTTGACAGTTCCTCTGCTGGAATCTAAGAAAGTTGTGTCCCAGGTGTTTCCTCTCCACAGCGAGGAGGACCTCACAATGCTCAAACGATCCTGGGTGCAGGCAGTCTTCACCAAACAGCCACTAGGTTCGTTAAATCATAATTTGTTTTAATAATTAGATATAAATAGTCCGTCTTCACCGAACAGCCGCTGGGTTGGTTAAATCATCATTTGTGTTAATAATTAAATGTAAATAGGCCGTCTTCACCAAACAGCCACTAGGTTCGTTAAATCATAATTAGATGTAAATAGGCCGTCTTCACCAAACAGCCGCTAGGTTTGTTAAATCATAATTTGTGTTAATAATTAGATATAAATAGGCTGTCTTCACCAAACAGCCGCTGGGTTGGTTAAATCATCATTTGTGTTAATAATTAAATGTAAATAGGCTGTCTTCACCCAACAGCCGCTAGGTTCGTTAAATCATAATTTGTGTTAATAATTAGATGTAAATAGGCCGTCTTCACCAAACAGCCGCTAGGTTTGTTAAATCATAATTTGTGTTAATAATTAGATATAAATAGGCCGTCTTCACCAAACAGCCGCTGGGTTGGTTAAATCATCATTTGTGTTAATAATTAGATGTAAATAAGCCGTCTTCACCAAACAGCTGCTGGGTTGATTGAGTAATCATTTATGTTACGTAACCCAGTTATAAAGCATTCACCTAATGCGAGGTCGGTCTGTAGGATCGGTCGCCGTCGGTGGTCCCATTCGGCTATTTCTTGTTCCAGCCACTGCACCACGACTGGTATATTAAAGGCTGTGGGATTGTGCATATATAAAATCCCATGCCACTAATGGAAAGTGTAGTGGATTTCCTCTCTAAGACTATATATCAAAATTACCAAATGTTTGACATCCAATAGCCGATGATTGATAAATCAATGTGCTCTAGTGGTGTCGTTAAACAAAACCTAGGATGACTATGATAATCAGAAATTCATTTAATATACAGCCATTGTATTTTATGCATTTTGTATTTAATTTTATTCATTAAAATGTCTAAAGTCAACTACACCTTAACAATGATTACAAACTCGGGATAGTTCCTGTAATAATTATATGTATCAATGTACAAGCATGTAAATAAACCATCTTCAAAAAACTGCCAGCCAATTTGTTAGTAAATTATTTACTGTTTAAATAATTGCAGGGCTTGCTCTGAATGAGCAGAAAATTTCACCAACATATTTATTAAACTACGGTACAAAATTTGCAGAAATTTTATTATTTTTTAACAAAATGTTTTGCCAGATTTAAATAAATTTTGACAATTGTTGTTTTTAAAATTTGCAATTAGTGAATTTGTCAAATGTCAGCATGTGAATTAGCCATCTTAAATAATAACAATCTCATGATTGGTTTATACATGTAAAGGGGAAAATACCATTAGTGGTTAGGTTAAGTATTCATGAAAAGGCAAGATGATCCAAATTCTCTACATTAATACTTACTTTTAAATGTAATATTTGTAAGATTAGGTGTTGATGATCCAAATTCTCTACATTAATACTTACTTTTAAATGTAATATTTGTAAGATTAGGTGTTGATGATCCAAATTCTCTACATTAATACACATGTACTTACTTTTAAATGTAATATTTGTAAGATTTGGTGTTGATGATCCAAATTCTCTACATTAATACTTACTTTTAAATGTAATATTTGTAAGATTAGGTGTTGATGATCCAAATTCTCTACATTAATACTTACTTTTAAATGTAATATTTGTAAGATTAGGTGTTGATGATCCAAATTCTCTACATTAATACTTACTTTTAAATGTAATATTTGTAAGATTTGGTGTTGATGATCCAAATTCTCTACATTAATACTTACTTTTAAATGTAATATTTGTAAGATTAGGTGTTGATGATCCAAATTCTCTACATTAATACTTACTTTTAAATGTAATATTTGTAAGATTTGGTGTTGATGATCCAAATTCTCTACATTAATACTTACTTTTAAATGTAATATTTGTAAGATTTGGTGTTGATGATCCAAATTCTCTACATTAATACTTACTTTTAAATGTAATATTTGTAAGATTAGGTGTTGATGATCCAAATTCTCTACATTAATACTTACTTTTAAATGTATTATTTGTAAGATTTGGTGTTGATGCACATACACATAATAATGACTACTGAAATTGATGAAAAAGACTGGAGGAAGCTCAGGTTTTATTCTTTTATTTCAGATGACATCCGTAATTACTTTGGTGTGAAAATTGCTCTGTATTTCGCTTACCTTGGCCACTACACCATAGCTTTGTGCATTCCAGCTTTTTTGGGGGTTGTCTTATGTTTCTTCAAAGGTGATCAGGCAAGTATTTCTTAATTATTCACTGGACAATAATCTCTGTTACATTCATTACAATATATTATCATCTCATTGATCAAACTGTAGCAATGTGAGCTTATTCATTTCTCAACGAATTACGTCGTCGGGGAACGTCATATTTGATGACTTCACTTTAAATTGCTACTTTGTCTTATTTGAGCGTTATTATTTATGAGCCAAAGATAATTCAACTATGTTTTATATTTAATTATAAGTATGGTCTGTTATTTCTTTTACATTTATCAGGATATTAACCAAAACTTATGTGTGAATGGTTTCCCCGATTCACATACTTTGCGGATGAATTTTGTTTCTTCGTACCCCGATGTACGTAAAAGCAATAACAGTCAATGTTTAAGTAAGTTATAGCTTATTGAAACGTTGTTGATATTTACAAAGCAAAATGTAAAGGTGCTTGATTCTTACATTTCTTGATGAAAGTCGTAACTCAGGTGATCAGGGGCCCAAATTCACCAAACTCTTACAGATTTGTGATCTTACAGTGCAATTTATCCTCTCTGATATTCCTTACTCACAGTCTTGGTCATAAAGCTGTCATGTCTGTGTGATGGTGCATATAAACGATCTTGTGCTATTAATGGCAAAATGTAGCAGGTTTCCTCTTTTAAGACCATATGTCAAAATTACCAAATGTTTGACTTCCAGTAACTGGCCCTGCGTGTACTGTAACCTCACCGTGGTGCAGGGGTGTAACATTTTCTTTGAGAATGGCCAATACAGCACAAAATTGAAGTTTTGAGTAAAATTCAGTATCCAAAAAATTCTGTGATATTTGTGTTTTTGCACAGTTCTTTACACTGTTCTTTACACTGTTTTTGTTTAAACCTGGAATTTTTATATTGATGTTGATCATCACTTTGTTTGCATTGCCATAGTTTGACACCCAATAGCCGATGTATTTTTCGTGCTGGGGTGTCATTAAACATTCATTCTTCATTCATTTCAGTAACTGATGATTTATTAATCAGTGTGCTGTAGTGGTATCATTAAACAAAACAAACTTTAAACATTTATAATTAAAGGCTAGCCACAACATTTTATAATACAGATAGTGTGCCAGTTTGTTAGAAATAATGTTGAATTTAGTTAGTGTAATTAGAATGTCATACTTTCTTGTTTTTAGAATGCTGAAGACATGGGCATTGTGGTCTTCAGTCTGGTGAATATGTTGTGGGCCACACTATATCTCGAGCACTGGAAGCGAACCAGTGCGGAGTTGTCTTACTGCTGGGGAACACTCGACAGGAAAGATGAACGTCTGCATGACCCCAGACCTCTCTATAAGGTAATCACTAGTCATATGAAAGAAAATTTGTTTTTGACTTTTTTGAACTAATTTTAAAGTTTTAAAAATATTTCATTTCTATACAAAGTTTTAAAATATACTTACCTTAATTTTTTATTAGTCCCCTACTGGTCCAACCAGTTTCATGTCCGTCCTTCTGTCTGTCTGTCTGTCTAGGCCTCTAGATATTGACCTAAAACATTTTGTATAGCTTTATAATGTACTGTTACAGTCAAGTTTGACTTTTTTGATGGAGTTACGGCCCTTTTATTAGGAGATGTGAAATTTAGTTTTCCTGACTTTTTTTAGAAGGCCTTGATATACTGAGCTGAAATTTTCTGTATAGCTTTATAATGTATTGTTACAGATCAAGTTTGACGTTCATTGCAAATTTTGACGGAGTTATGGCCCCTGAACTTAGGAAATTTTAAATTTTGTTTTCCTGATTTTTGATTTGCAAAGCTTGAAGATATTGAGATGAAATTTTGTATATTTATTTATCATGTACTGTTACTGATCATGTTTATCATTCATGGTGATTTATCCACTTTTCACAAAGGTATGTATATCTCTTAAATTTAGGAGATATGAAAAATGGTTGGGTTCGGTAGGGGACATGTATTGCTTTAGTAGTACCTTCATAATGCGTGTTTGTATTATACTTTTGGGTTCTATTTAAGACTTCCAGTTCTATTTTTGTACATGCATGTTTCAGCTATGTACTGTTATGGCAGGGATATAAATCTTTTATGGTATTGGTGTTTCAAGGAGATCTGGTGAACAGTTGTATTCAACAACCTGGCTTCTATTAAAGACAACAGGTTCTATTTTTTTTACACACATGGTTCACCCAGGTACTGTTCTGGCAGATATAAAGTATTTAAGTTACCTGTGTTTCAGGGTGACCTGGTGAAGAGTTCTGTGACCGGTCGTATGGAGCCTCAATACCCTGCGTGGAGACGTCAGCTGTTCCGATACTGCGTCAGTGTCCCTGTCACCAGCCTCGGTCTCGCCGTCGTTTTCGTCGTCATGCTGCTCATATTCGAGTTACAGGAGTGGATCAACTCTCACATCGCTCACAATGACATTCCCAGCTTCTTTCGCTTCATTCCAAAAGTATTACTGGCCCTGTCTATCGGCTTTCTTGATGAGGGCTACAAGAAAATTGCAATATGGCTCAATGAAAAAGGTAAGCTTATTTATCCTTTCGATTTAAAAATATTACTGGCTCTTTCTCGTTGAAGCTGTTTACAAGAAAATTGCAATATGGCTCAATGAAAAGGTAAGGGTTTTTTTTCATTTTATTCCAAAAAATATTACTGTCTTATCACATTTCTTGATGAGAGGTGCAAGGAAATTGTAATATGAATCGATGAAAAATGTAGATTTTCTTCCTTCAATTCATTACAAAAATATTGCTAGCTCTCTCTATTGGGTTGAGGGATACAGGGGAATTGCAATATGGCTCCATGAAAAAGGTTGGCCGTTGAAATGTTTTGCAACTCTTGATGCCTGGATCAGAACTTGTAATTGTTTTGGAAATTATACAGTAAACCGAGTAAATTATTGAAAATCTTTGAATAAAATTGAGCAATACATGTACCATGTAATTTGAGTATTAATACATTATAATTATCTCAGGATATCTTGCTTTTGTTTTTTACAGAAAATTACAGACTTGAAGAGCATTATGCAAATCAGCTCATTCTAAAGCTCGTTTTGGTAAATACAATGATTAAATATATCTTGCCTTATTTTACTTACATCACTGTCATTTTGGTGGTCAAGTCAGATCAGCATGGTAATAAATCTTCAGTGTATCAGGATTTTGCAATATGGAATTTTGTACTGGAGTCCAACTGACAACAAATAGTGATAACTTAAACCAGTGTGCCTTTCTCTTTTATATATATTTTTTTTTCTTTCTCCTTTTTTAAAATATTTCTTCTGGGTGTAAATTTGAGTGTTAAAAAGTTTTCAAATGATAATCACACTGTTCAGTCTTTCTGGTTTTCACAAAATTGACAGCTGTGATTAATTGTTTTCCTAACTTAGATTATGGGGAGCCATTTAAGATATTACCATGATATTGATATAACATAAATTCACATGCTAAGGGGAGCCATTTAAGATATTACCATGATATTGATGTAGTATAAATTCACATGCTAAGGGGAGCCATTTAAGATATTACCATGATATTGATGTAGTATAAATTCACATGCTAAGGGGAGCCATTTAAGATATTACCATGATATTGATGTAGTATAAATTCACATGCTAAGGGGAGCTATTTAAGATATTACCATGATATTGATGTAACATAAATTCACATGCTAAGGGGAGCCATTTAAGATATTACCATGATATTAATGTAGTATAAATTCACATGCTAAGGGGAGCCATTTAAGATATTACCATGATATTAATGTAGTATAAATTCACATGCTAAGGGGAGCTATTTAAGATATTACCATGATATTGATGTAACATAAATTCACATGCTAAGGGGAGCCATTTAAGATATTACCATGATATTGATGTAACATAAATTCACATGCTAAGGGGAGCTATTTAAGATATTACCATGATATTGATGTAACATAAATTCACATGCTAAGGGGAGCCATTTAAGATATTACCATGATATTGATGTAGTATAAATTCACATGCTAAGGGGTGCTGGAAATTACTCAACTTAACTAGTCTTAGAGGAGTGCTGGGAATTGAGAATGATAGCTCTACTTAAATGGTGAGATCTGTTTTAAAGTGTCTACTAAATTATGTGTCCAGGCCAAATAACATGTTCTTGAATTGTTTTCTTATAGATGGTAATCTCAATGTGTTTTTATTTAGTTTCAGTTTGTGAATTCTTTTCTGTCCCTGTTTTACATCGCATTTTATCTGCAGGATATGGACCGACTGCGAGATGTAAGTAGATGTCTGTCATTACAATCTTGTTCACTTTTTATTACATGGGTAGATATATACATATTTATTACATGGGTATATATATATATTTTTATTACATGGGTAGATATATACATATTTATTACATGGGTAGATATATACATATTTATTACATGGGTACATATATATATATTTTTATTACATGGGTAGATATATACATATTTATTTCATGGGTAGATATATACATATTTATTACATGGGTACATATATAGATATTTATTACATGGGTAGATATATACATATTTATTACATGGGTACATATATATATATATTTATTACATGGGTAGATATATACATATTTATTACATGGGTACATATATATATATTTTTATTACATGGGTAGATATATACATATTTATTTCATGGGTAGATATATACATATTTATTACATGGGTACATATATAGATATTTATTACATGGGTAGATATATACATATTTATTACATGGGTACATATATATATTTTTATTACATGGGTAGATATATACAGTGTACCCTCGATTTATTGCCCCCCGATTTAACGCCAACCTCACATACCGCCAACTTTCTTTAAAGTACCGTTTTCATTCATGTTTATTTCCCTCGATATAACGCCACCCTCGGTATCCACCATCCGCCAACGACGTGTTTGAACCGAACTCCATTTAGCCATTATAATTCCCTCGATTTTGCCGCCAATGGTCTGGTCACAAAGTTGATTATAGTGACATAATTACTAGCGATCTGTTGAATGGGGAAATCCTAACTCCGTTGTACTCTGGCAGTACACACTGAATCTGTTTTTGTTTATTGTCTAGCAATTAACGGATGTAAGTGCTAGAATTGTTTAGGCAGGCGTGGTGTTTGTGTCCAATCCACACTCGGTATAGAAAGAACAGCCGCTATAGTGATCATGTGACAGAGGGGTGCATTAGATTCCTTATTTCAATCGCGGATTGTTCTGTCGGGTCTTTGAAGTGCTGGCAACAACGACTCAAGTTAAATAATAAACAGACTTTAGGTAAGTTTTATTATGCTCAAGCATATTTCGATCATGGCCTCATGTTAAGTTGCTATTTAGCTTTTGCATAAATGCGACGACACCAGTAACGCATTTTATTACAGCAGAATGGATTTAAAGCGAAAGTGTATCGTATTAGACGCGGTTGAAAAAAGACAAATTGTTGAGTACTCTTAAGATAAATTCAACTAAAAGTCAACAAGATATAGCCAATCACTTTTCAGCGTTGTGACGGCATTCGTTTTGTGAAAAATGCTTGGGATATCGTCAGTGCCACCACCATCAAAAATTGTTGGATTCACACAGGGGTCGTTCCTCGGGACCCTCATTTCTGACTTGCACAAAGCACCAGCCAATGAAACGACAGTGTTTCGAGATCTGGTTGGTGACGTCATGGGTCGGCTTTCAATCGACGAACAACTGAGAATGGATGTTGATGAGTTTGTCAACATTGACAACGAAGCAAAGACATTTGCTAATATCAGCGATGAGCAGATTCTTGAAAGTGTTGAAACAGATTCACGACGAAACGACTGATGACCAGGAAGAAGTCCGACGCTGAACCGGAGCCCATATATGTCATATTCTTGACATTCAGCAATTTAAAAAACAAATTAAGTTTGGTAGTAAACCCAAGGCACCCTCACTATACCGCTAACTTGATATAACACCAAAATTATTTTGGAACATTGGTTGGCGTTAAATCGAGGTTATACTGTACATATTTATTACATGGGTAGATATATACATATTTATTACATGGGTATATATATATATATTTTTATTACATGGGTAGATATATACATATTTATTACATGGGTGCATATATACATATTTATTACATGGGTGCATATATATATATTTATTACATGGGTAGATATATACATATTTATTACATGGGTGCATATATACATATTTATTACATGGGTGCATATATATATATTTATTACATGGGTGCATATATACATATTTATTACATGGGTGCATATATACATATTTATTACATGGGTACATATATACATATTTATTACATGGGTACACATATACATATTTATTACATGGGTGCATATATACATTTTTATTACATGGATACATATTTATTATATGGGTGCATATATACATGTTTATATACATATTTATTACATGGGTACATATATACATATTTATTATGTGGGTACATATATACATATTTATTACATGGGTACATATATACATATTTATTACATGGGTGCATATATACATTTTTATCACATGGATACATGTATACATACTTATTACCTGGGTGCATATATACATGTTTATTATATGGGTACATATATACATACTTATTACATGGGTACATACATGTATATACATGTTTATTACATGGGTACATATATGCATGTTTATTACATTGGTAGATACATACATGTTTATTACATGGGTATATATATACATTTTTATTACATGGGTAGATATATTCATGTTTATTACATGGGTAGATGTATACATATTTATTACATGGGTAGATATATACATGTTTATTACGTGGGTATATATATACATTTTTATTACATGGGTAGATATATTCATGTTTATTACATGGGTAGATGTATACATATTTATTACATGGGTAGATATATACATGTTTATTACGTGGGTATATATATACATTTTTATTACATGGGTAGATATATTCATGTTTATTACATGGGTAGATGTATACATATTTTTTACATGCGTAGATATATACATGTTTATTATATGGGTACATATATACATACTTATTACATGGGTACATACATGTATATACATGTTTATTACATGAGTACATATATGCATGTTTATTACATTGGTAGATACATACATGTTTATTACATGGGTATATATATACATTTTTATTACATGGGTAGATATATTCATGTTTATTACATGGGTAGATGTATACATATTTATTACATGGGTAGATATATACATGTTTATTACATGGGTACATATATACATATTTATTACATGGAGTGCTCTTAAAAACTGTCAATTGTGATATTTCTGATGATTAAATATTATATTAAAAATAATCGTCATTTTTATTGGGTGTTTTTTTTGTGGCGTTTTTCTAAAGGGACATTCCTGAGTTTCCTGCATTGTAAGATGTTTCCGACTAATAAAATATTTCTACAATTAAACTTGCATACTAAATATATTTTCTTGTTTATAATATTAGTGTCTGTATATTCAATGTGTTTCTGGCTGTCTTAATATTTGTAAAAAGCCCAAACTGGATTTTGTCTTCAAATAATTTAGTACGTACGAAAAAAATATTTAAGGAAATAAAAAATGAAATTTAACGGAGTACAAATATTAGAATGATCAGAAACACGTTTAATATACAGCCACTAATATTTTATGCTGAAAAATATATTTGATATGCAATTACAATCGTTAAAAAGTGTCTGTTAGTCGACAACATCTTAAAAATTGCAGCAATCTCAGGAATGTCCCTTTAAGAACTATAGTCCTCCCCACAGGGAACACCTTTTTTCATACTATAGAATTTTCTCCAAGTTATTCATTTCTGAGCCGATTGTTTTCTAAATTGCAGACAA
The DNA here is from genome assembly GCF_016097555.1 of Gigantopelta aegis. NCBI lineage: Eukaryota > Metazoa > Mollusca > Gastropoda > Neomphalida > Peltospiridae > Gigantopelta > Gigantopelta aegis. The sequence continues at coordinate 32,309,277 of NC_054700.1, forward strand.
AAATAGTTTGTTTTTGTTATTTCCAAAACACTTTTAGACCAAACTGAAATTATTTACAAAAGAAAACTGTGTAGGAGGATGGGACTGACTATACATTGATTCTGAAGGTTACGTCACAGATTATTTCTTTATTTTATTGTACATGAGACATTGTTCTTTAATTTGATTTCAGCAACTGGCAGCATTGCTAATCACCCGCCAGGTGGTGAGTAACCTCAAGGAAGCCCTGCTGCCGTTCCTCATCTGGAAGTTCAAACTGCTCAAGGTGGGCCTGAAAATCACGGATCAGATGTCGCCATCGACGATCGACAAGGAAATCACCGAGATGAAGCAGGAGATCAAAGAGATGACGACTCGACGCCGGATCGTGAAGAGTAGCAACGCCAACACGACGTCAACGGACGGGACGACGACAGAATGTGAAACCACTGTGGTCGATGATGCTGTAGAAAGTGAGAAGAAGACTGATGATGTAGATGTTGAGCAGACGGTCGATGCGAAATCCATCGCATCGTTGCCGGCATTGACACAGGCAGAAGTGGAGAGTGCCATGCAGAAGGTTAGCAGAGAGATGAGAGAGTGGATATTTGTTTTCAGAATTTAGTAGCTGTCTATATATGTTAAATATATATATATATACTTCATCACTTTCATCAAAATATGTCATCAACATTTTGGCAGCATTCTGCTACCGTCATATATAGTGTGCTGTAACAAGTGTTGATTCCTACAGTCAAAATGATGGTGGAGTAGGGATGTTGCTAAGTTAGGAGAGCAATTAATCATTCTCCTCAATTCTTATTACTGCATTGTTTGCAGATGCACATCAGTTAGGTGTGTCTCAGCAAGGCCATGATGATAATATTGAAAAAAAAGATATAAAGAAAGGTTTTATTTAATGACACTCAACAGATTTTGATTTATGGTCACATGGTTACGGACCACAAAGATAATTAGAGAGGAAACCTGTTGCGATGACTCCATGGACTACTCTTTTTGATTAGAGCAGCAAGGGATTTGTTATATGCACCATTCCACAGACAGGATAGTACATACTACGACCACCAGCTGACTGGAACGAAAATTGGGCCAGTTTATGGGCCCACTGACTTTTTTTTAATAATAATACAAATAACAAAAACAAGTAGCATGTGTTTAACCTAATTGTTTCTAGACAGGATCTCTAAAGATTCAATCCCTCGTGAGTTAATAAGTAGCATGTGTTTAACCTAATTGTTTCTAGACTGGATCTCTAAAGATTCAATCCCTCGTGAGTTAATAAGCAGCATGTGTTTAACCTAATTTCTCTACAACAGGATCTCTATAGATTCAATCCCTCGTGAGTTAATAAGCAGCATGTGTTTAACCTAATTTCTCTACAACAGGATCTCTAAAGATTCAATCCCTCGTGAGTTAATAAGCAGCATGTGTTTAACCTAATTTCTCAATCATGAGTTAATGTTTATATTCGCAGTATGAAGACACGTATGAAGATTTTCTGGAGATGTTCATACAGTTCGGCTACGTGATCTTGTTTTCGTCAGCCTTTCCCCTGGCTGCTCTTTGTGCTTTGCTCAACAATGTCATAGAAGTCCGTACCGACGCCTTCAAGTTGTGTATCAACCATCAACGACCTTTCGGGAAACAGGTGCAAAGTATTGGAATCTGGCAGGTAATTAAATCACAATTTAAATATGTAAATATCTTTGAATGTTGGCCTCAATGAAGGTTAATTATTTTGCAGAACACAATTTTACAATATAACTGTTATAATTTTATACACTCATATTTGACAGGTTGTATTATTTTAGGACGATGTCTGTCCGCCTGTAAACTTCCTTTTTCAGAGCATAACTTTCTTATCAGTTCGTATAGGATTATCACACATTGCATGCAAGTATAACGTGGGATGGTGGTCACCACAACCTACTTTTGATGGGCATACCATGTACCTCTCCAGTACTCTTTTTAATTATTAGTTTAATTAATAATTTGAATATAGCAAACATCTTACCACATACATGTACGTGAATTTTTTTAATTTTTTTTAAGTAGTGAAATAAAGATTGTTTATTGATAAAAACAAACCTATTAAAAACATCAGGAGCAGAAAATACTTTTAACATTTCTAAGGCACTGTGTACGTTTAATTTACTTGATGATTAATCAGTGCTCAGTTGGTTGCTGCAAACTGATGGTCAGTCCAATTTTTAATTTTATTTACAACACTAGTAATTATAATTTTTTCATTCTTCAAAACAGGGATGGGATTTAGCTCAGCCTGTTGAGTACTCACCTGAGGTGCATGTGTCGTAGAATCAATTCACCTCGGTGGATCCTTTCAACTGTTTGAGTTTTTTCCCATTCCAACCAGTGCACTACAACTGGTCAGAGGCCATGGTTTGGGCTTTCCTATCTGTGGGAAAGTGCATATAAAAGATCCCTTGCTGCATTAGGAAAAATGTACCGGGTTTCTCTGATGACTGTCAGAATTACTAAATATTTGACATCCAATAGCCGATGATTAATTAATCATTGTGCTCTAGTGGTGTTGTTAAACAAAACAAATGTTTTCTTTCAAAGCATGTTACATATTTATCATTCTATGGACATACTTAGAGTAAACATTTTGAAAGAGAAAAAAATAAAAATAATAATAAATAAAAAATAAATGTTACTTACTAATAGGTGTTTTTGCCAAATTTTTAGTAAAGTCAATATCTATTTTAGAATGCTCTTGAAGCCCTTGGCTTGATAGCAGTTGTTGTAAACTGTGCTCTGATTGGCCAAACTGGTCTCACACAACGAATGATACCTGGACTCGGCGACCAATCGGTGATCATCTTCTTAATTGTCCTGGAGGTAAGATTGTTTTATTTCATTTGTTCATGTACACTAAAAAGAAATTTTGCCAGTGAATTTTATATTTTTGTTACTGTAACATTCACTAGCAAAATGTTAGGTATAAAGCATGCTTCTCACATTTTTAAAACTTTGTTTAGTTAATCAGAATATGTTGTGGCAGAGCGTCAAGAAATATTCATTAACACAGTTGATTTGAGTCATTTTATTAACATGCCTCTATCCAAACAGGAGCGAGCTGTAGCTCAGTGGTAAAGCACTCATTGTCGTTTGTATGTTTTGGGGTTTTATTTTTACAGCATTTGGTCCTCATCTTGAAGATTGGCTTGGCCTATGCTATTCCTGACATTCCAGAGTGGGTTGCTATGGAGATGGCCAAGATTGACTTTCAGAGGCGAGAGGCCCTCAAGGTATGTTTCCTTGTGCAACACTAGAAAATAATGAACAAATTTAACTGTTCCTAATAGCAAGAATTTGGGATTTTAGCACTAACTGTTTCTATTCTACTTCCTAACAAGATTTTCAAAGTTCTTCCCATTTTGTTTTGTGTTTAATGCTATTTCCATCTCTGTTTTTGAAATTGAACATCAGTATGAAGGTTTTGGCTGCCGTTCACCAGTGTTATCAGTTGTTATATAACAAACAAAAAAAGGCTGTTATCCAGTAACTTTGGTTAAGCAATATGGCAGTGCAATTTTAAAACCAATGTTTCCAGAAAGTCAGATTATTGAGAAAAACGAAAAGAAAATATTAAGCATTTTATGAAGGCACTAATTTCATAGTCCATTTAAAATTTAAAATTAAAACAATTTCTTTTTATACATTAACGTTACCTGCCACCAAGTGTATTTCCCTCAGTCTTGTACACATGAACTGAGCCGAACATCCCAACAGCTAATCATATAGCTATAATCTTCCATTTTATTGGGGTTTTTTTATTTATGTATGCTTCTCTTATATGTATGTTTATTATTTGCTTTATGTATGCTGTATATTTGGTGGTGAAAAAAATAAAAATAATAATAATAATCTTCCATTTAATGGGTATGGGGGTTGGATAGCAGTTAGATCAAGTATAAAATTATCAAAGTTTTATTCAGATTTTTTTTCTCATCTTTATCATTGTTTTTATTATTATTATTATGATTAATTTCAGAGACTTGAATCTCAGAATTCACCTGGAATTAGCTCCCCTGATATGAGAAGCAGACGTATATCTGAAAATAGCAGCAATAGCACCAGTCCATCCAGTTGTGGTGTGAACCGGTCTTCAGGCAATAAGTCCCAGAGTCCGGTGTCCAGTAAACTGCCCGGTCAGGACCCACCCATACCACCACCCCGACGCGAGGGAATGAGACCCATTAGGTCATCGACATACACACTGGGTTTAAACCCACATCAAAACCGATACCACGAGGACAGAAGTCCAGGCAGCCAGTTCAACAGAGCTAGTTCAGAGTCTCCAAGATCCAATTCAGAATCTTCCAGATCCGGTTTCGAAACCAACAGATCTACTTCTGAAGGTCACAGATCTACTTCTGAATCTCACAGATCTACTTATGAAGGTCCAAGATCAGAAACAAGTATTTCCAATGAGAGAAACACATCAAATACAAACCGACCTACAAGTGTTCCAAGAACCAGTTCCGGTGCTCACATATTGTCATACGAGAATCCTTCATACTGCGGTGTCGCCGATTACCACAGGGTCACACCGCCATCATCATCGTCATCATCACCATCATCGTCATCATCACCATCATCAGCTTCTGAGAGAGCTCCTACCGACAGGGTGGCAAGCTCATCCACCACAAACCCGTTTGATCCAGCTTATGCTTATCCAGTATCTCCAGCGAAACCTCCACAGAGATCCACACGTAGACGGATGTCCAGCCCTCCCATCGCCACCTCGTGTGTCTGCAATCACGTCTTCGATAATCAGAGCAATAAAAATGGCTCCCCGCCTTCGTGTGCGGGCTCGTTCGAGAACGAACAGGACAGAATGATCTACAGGCCCGAGAGAAGGCAGAGACGGTTCTCCTCAGATGAGCTCAACAAACGGAACTCGTGGGAGAAAGAAAGAATGGACGCTCAGTGTATTTCGGAGGAAATTGTCTCTTCAAGCTCCTCCAGTGGCACAAGAGGGAGAATTGTGTTTCGTGGCGGAAATATCAGTATTCCAGGAAGCGTGGGAAGTAAGAGGTTTGAAACTCAAACCGTGCATTTTAAGAAGATGTAGAACATTCTTTGGAAAAGCCTGCGGTACAAAATATTCATGTCTGTAACTGCTTCAGAAAATAGAATTGGCTTTAGTTTAGAATTTGGTAATCCGGGAGTTAAGTGCCATATTTATACTGATCATTTTGTTGACATTAAGATCCAGATGGATTACTTACTTGAAGAAAGTTAAAGTTTGTTTTGTTTAACGACACCACTAGAGCACATTGATTAATAATTGATGAAGTGGTAGTCATAATTTTCTTTCGTCCGTTTGTTTAGGACATGGTTGTTGAATTTTATAGTTTATATTTCTATCGGTAATGTTTATTTTTTTGGTTAACAGTTACTGTTGTATTTGTTAGTAGTTTAGATGTGTTTTGATATCATGTTCAGATTTTAATTATCTCCGATTGAACAAAGGGAGACAATGAGTCCATATTCAGCTCTTTAATCTTCTGATCTCAGTTATCTACTTAACCAAGATAGTGTTGTACAATCTTAGAAGAAATATTGTGATATAACCTTTCAGAAACAAAAATGTTTACGACGGTCCACAAATTAAATTACTGTCGAGATCCATTTGGCCATTGAGCTCTAATGTTGAGATGCAACAACAAAAAGAAGTTTGTATGATCATTGTTATCATTATACTTGCATAAAATCTTCCAAAGAAATACTAGTTTTAATTCACATGGAAGACTATTTTAACGAGATTTCTCAAGAAGTTGATAAATAGCTGTTTTTATTTTGAATACTAGACACAACCAACTTGTAATTTTACATTTGTACACACTTTTGGAATGTTTTGAGGCTGGTGGTATTTCTGTTTCTGAATAGTGTCTCGATATAGATATGTCCAGGGTTGAAAATTAGCGGTTGCCTGGTTTTACAAAGGTAGTCTGTTGGGCGATCATCGATTTTAGTTCTGGCAAGCATGGTTCCAGTTACAAAATGAAACACTGAAACTGAACCGAATTGTGACAAAACACAACGTGTCTGTGTTGGCGCGAAATACCTATCTGACAGCAGAAGATATATAGACTATGCTCTATATTATTATTTTGACAGCGCCTGACTCAGCTTCTGTGGTTTTGGGGCAGGTCGTTCTAAAAATAGAGCTCAAAACGTATTGAATACACTGCATGTATTTTTAAAATCTGGAAGTCGTCGGCTTATTGAAATGGACTGGATATGTCATAATTATCCAGTAGGGCTGCTATTTGATAATTGTTGTTTAATGTTATGGTAAAAAAAGAGAATCATATTTAATTAGCTTATATTATTATGTGACAAAATCAAAATCTGTCTTGTATGTAGTTCGAACTCGCACTAACATGAGCGCATGCGTGCCTATAAAAATAACAATTGAATTTTCCATGAATACAGGGCTTATTCCAAAGGCCAGTTAATTGTCGTTATCGTGCACAACACACATACACACACACACACACGCGTGCACGCGTGCGCGCGCGCGCACACTTACATTTTACTACGGCAAAAAAATATAATTTTAGCCCATTGTCCGTTTGCGTCAAAAGAGAACCCATGAATTGGCATGTAACTTCACAATGAGTAAAGATAAAAGTCATATAAAAACATATTAATTTATTAAATGTTAAACCCATACCGTCTCAAATAAATAAAAAAATGGGGTGAGGGGGAGTTGAAGGTAAGTTAAAATATATATTTATAAATTACCATCAAACTGCATAGATTAAATTTTCTTTTCTGATTAGGTTTAAATCAATTGATGGAACATCCAAGGTAATCTGGATGACAAAACCGTAATACATGACAGTGATTCTGCCAGAAAGAGGGTTTTGGGTATGGCGCTATGGAATTGAATGCAACAACAGTCAACAGAGGGTATGGGAGGCCTTCCCAAGAAAGAAAATGGGTTACGTTTAGTGTTAGGGTTAAGAAAACCATACAGTAATGATAAGAGTAATTAATTTTGTCGAAAGGTTAACTTAAAAAAAATAAAATCTGCAAAAAATTTGGGTATGGCACCATACCCGTTTTACCCTCTGGCAGAAACCCAGCATGATCAGGGCCATATTTCTGCACAATGCAGTCAAATGGGTATTTGGCAAAATAGTGAATGATTCCATGGACCTCTGTCTAGTGTCTCGTCTTTAGGACAGCCACTCCTGAGGAAATCCTTTACTTGAGATTTTACCCCTCTTGCATCGCTACAAAGAGGACTGCCATTCCTAGACTAGTTTAATTACTAAAGCACGCGCAGTTCTACATTTAGTCTCTTTGCATTGCATTATATTTTTTTTACTTCGGAGACAATTCAAGTCATGCTGCATACCTTGGCTGTTCTAGCATTTTGTCTTCAAAGTCATGCTGCATACCTTGGCTGTTCTAGCATTTTGTCTTCAAAGTCATGCTGCATACCTTGGCTGTTCTAGCATTTTGTCTTCACCTCTGTGTTAAAAATGAGATTTAAATGTAAAGTAACATTTTTATTTTTACTGCATTTCTTTCTTTTTTTTTTCTCTTTTTTTTTGAGTTGGTACGGGTTTAAAACTTAACATGTTTTTATATGAATTCTAACTTTATTCATTATGAAGTTAAACGCCAATTCATCGGTATTCCTTTGTACGGTGGGCACATGATTATTATTAAAATAACACATTCTAGTTTTGATTTTGGCTCTTCAGTTAAATTTCAATGTGATAATTAAAGGGCTGGTTGAATTTGATAAGGGCCAGTAAGATTTGTCTTTAACTGGCCCTTCTGGCGACCATGATTTTCATGTTAGTTTTCAACCCTGCATGTCCATATCTGATGAACATACTGGCCAGTCCATTCATTTATTGGTGTCCAGACACTTAAATGGACTCTTGTCAGTTTTCAGACTCAGCAAGACTTCCATTTGTTCCCTTCAACAAAATAAACACATCCTGCTTCTTCTCATTTTTTTAAAACACTATCTCACCATAACATGTTTTAAATATATAGCATGATACAGATAAATACATTTGGAATGACTTTTGGCCAAATTATTTCCATTTTTCATTTGACAGTTGGAAGATTTGTATGTACAAAATTATTTAAAACAAAAATCATATTGAGATGCTACAAAACATTGCAGTGTCCAGAAATACATTGTGATATATTCTATGCAAACAAATAAATGGAAGCAATTTGTAATTATAATAATGTACAGTTATTTTATTTGCCGAAAACCTTTTAAAATGGCTACAAACTCAGGATAGTCCCATAAATATGTCTTGTGTTGTTACTTATAATAACACATTATCTGAGGAAGACGATGGTCTAACAATAAAATTTACGGGGAATACCTGACAGATTGTGAGATAGTATTAAATAAGATCTGATGCCAAACAAATGGCTATTTTAAACAATGGAGTAATGATCTGACTTTAATGGTTTTTAACTTTCTCTTTCGTAAGACCGGTCGACAGATATCTGTGACAGGTCTAATAAACACAAAGCACTGGTTTGTGAAAAGAAGAGTCTACTGTAAATCTCTGTCTAGTTCATGTCGGAGGAAACTGAAACGAACTTTCAATGATGTGTATACCGGTAGTGTAATAGATGAACAACACGGACATTGTCAGTGGGTGGCGCAATCTCTTATAAAGGAAATGGTTGTGATGAATTTCACCATTGTATTTACAAGTTTTATTCAGTATTCATGATGCGTTCATGCGTATTTGTTACAATTGGGATTTTGATTTAGGTTTTTTTTTAAATTACCATAGTTTGACACCATATAGCCAATGTATTTTTCGTGCTAGGGTGTCATTAAACATTCATTCATTCATTTTGCTTTACACCAGATGTACATAGAATATTACTCCAACTTTTATCTTTCCTGCCTAAAGTGTATTGGTTGATTTTTTAAAACATTTATGTGGCCTGTATATTAATCAGTACGCATATAGCTATTAATCATCTATTATGTAAGGCTCTGAGAATAGAAAATTATGGAAACCCATTTGCTTTTTGCATAATGCATTATGGTCATGCAAATGGTTCCCTTATTAAAGAGAGAAAAAAAATAGGTTATGCAAAATTAGATTTGCACAACATATGAACAAAACAGTTGTTCCCACATTTTTCAGAGGTCTGTTATAAATTGGAAATTAAAATAATCCATTGCCTTTTTGGATAGTACATTGTGTACAGGTAAATGGTGTTCTAAACTTTGTGTGAACAATAAATAGGTTATCCAAAATAAGATTTGTGCAAGTAATATTTTCACAAAATAATCATTCTCTCAGTTTTGAGAGGGCTGTTTTGAACCGTGGAAACTGGTAGAAATTGTCATACAACAGGGCCCTCATGCATATACAATGGATAGTCCTCATTTTGTATATATACATGTGTACTGATATCACAGAAAAATAAATAATCCATCACAGGGCTCAAACTTAAGAATTTGTCCGTCACAGCAATTTGTTTTGTTTTTAAAGAATTGCCATGGGTGAAACAGGCCACTGACAGCCATTGTGAACATGTCTATGACAATTTTTTTTAAAGTGATGCTTGCAGCAAATAAACATCAATGAAAGGTTATTTTGCTGTATGTAGACATATTTCAAATGTACAGATGTTAAATATTGGCAGATAATGTACACTAGGTGTATACATTATTTTGCCATTGTTGAGCAGCTTTACTGATGGCACAAAAGTGCTGTTGGTGATACTCTCTACCTATGGCAATTTATATCTCAATGGTGGCAATTGCCGTTGGTGCCCTGCCATCAGCTTTTCGTTACTGAATTTTATTGCCAAAACCTTCAATTTATACTGCTAGAAGTGTAATGCTCGTTATCTTCTCAAACACCTCGTTAAAGTTAGTCTATAGCAAAGATATACAATCTTATTTGTAATTAGATCTTACTACCCATTTTATGTCTGTAGATCTGACCAAAGCTAATGTTATGGCATGTCACGATGGCCTTTTAATTAGCATACTTATGCTAGTATAGCTAAACAAGTGCAATGACCGTTAGCACGAAATGGCACACAGATTGAAGAGGAGTGGCTTTAAAAACTCTATTTCAGTCAGTTTACAAAGATATATGATACTGAATATTGAAACAATAAACTAAACTATCTTTTGGCAGCTATGTGTTCACATGTATTTAACTTTTTTATGTTTCAACTTGTGCCAATTCAATTTGAATATTTTAGCTAATGAAATGTTGTGGTTATGGATGTCATCGTGTTTTGTATTTAACATTTTTATGTTTCAATTTGTGCCAATTCAATTTGAATATTTTAGCTAATGAAATATTGTGGTTATGGATGTTATCGTGTTTTTATATAATATTGTGTAATAGAATAACAGAAAATGAAGCTTTTAGTAATCATTAAATGAACTTCAGATCTACCATCATGTCCAGTATATATACGTGTATTAGAAAATGTCATGAAAACTTGACATGTATATGTCAGTATATATTGTGTAGCTTTTTAGTTGAGCAGTATTTATTTTTATTGCTACCCGTCCCATTTTATTAAGAGTTTTTATTTACAATACTGTGTTTTGCTCACATTTGTGTTCATTTTATATTTTGTTGTACAATTTGCTTTTTGTTTTTGTTGTATAATCATGTGCTTTAAATTTGATAATTATGTTTGGCTACTAGTCCCATTTCACTTTTTATACATGTTCCTACAGATGTATGTTAGTGGTATCAAAATACACCAACCTCACGATATGATACGTTTCACAGTACATAACCAGCTATACGATACGCATCATGGTACATGGCCTCACGATATGATACATATCACAGTACATGACCAGCGATACGATACTCACGGTACATGACCAGCGATACGATATGCATCACAGTACATAACCAGCGATACGATATGTATCACAATACTTGGTTCAAGTTTTTTTTCCCCATTAAAACAAGAAGATGAAGCTTGGGTGAAATGATTTTAAAATAGGAAATAAACATTGAAACACTGATTAAACACACTTTTAATGTGACATACTGATATAAACAGGCACATACTCTCCAACCACACAACTGTTTTTCCTTGAAGGAAATAACTTGTCAATAAGTCTCGGTACAAACTGGTGTTGGTAAATCAAAACGAAATTAAACTAGCAATCAATATATGGTCAAAATAGAATCACTACACAAGCAAAGGTATTGTGTATCATATCGTCAGCAGTAGTATCGTGACACGTCGAGGTATTGGTGTACACCTAATGTAGGCACTATATACCCAACACTGGGCTTTTGAAAAATGTATTTATTATTAAAAAACTGCTTATCATTAGCAGCCATGTACATATCAGTTCTTTAAATAAATTGATCTCTAAACATTTCAGTGTGTTTAACTTTTAGACTGTTACGATTATGGCCACCACAATCCACTTTTGCAATTCACCATTCTTTTATTGCCAAATATGTTTCAAATATGTTTCGCTTATTACCTTGAAATTAAAAAAAAAAATTTTTTAAACTCTAGATGCTTCTAACAACTGGGTGTTGTTGGTGGTGTTTTTTGTTATTTTAAATGGTCATTTTTATATTTTAAAATCATGTATTTTGTGTTTCGTTTTCATTAAGGAATATCATTTTGAGATATTTCACCATTTGTAATTAACGTTACCATAGCTTGCAAACCATCTTGAAATGTGTCATAGCTTGCAAACCACCTTAAAATGTGTCGTAGCTTGCAAACCACCTTCAAATGTGTCGTAGCTTGCAAACCACCTTGAAATGTGTCGTAGCTTGCAAACCACCTTAAAATGTGTTTAGTTAAATGTAGATGTACTTAATGTTGGGTTGTTTCCTTTCTTTCTTTAATATCATTATGTGCACTTAGAAAACCTAAAAACATTTTATTTTGCCTCCACTCTTTACTTTATTTTTGCTTAAAATGTTTAGTGCAATTACTTCTACTAAATAATTCAAGATTCAGTGATACTGTAACCGGTATCCATTTTATTGTTTTGGGTCACCAATGTACATGCAAGTAGTAATGTTTAGATAATAACAATTTTATTACAGTATGTTTATATAGGGAGTGTCTTTGGGGTTTTCCCTCAATTTTTAATTTTTATTATTATTATTTTTTTAATTATTATTTTTAATTATGGTTTTTTAAATCAGTCATTTTAAGGGCAATTATTTATTCCAGATAATTTGATTGAAGGTTTCTGCACATTCCATCTTAATGATAATCGTAAAGTGCAATATGTATTTTCTTTTGCATGAATAAACACTATTGTTAAAATACACCATTGATTTTGTTTTCATTATTGCTGAATTTGATTTCCTTAAAGTTATAAACCAGATGTCAGGACATAGCTGTTAAACACAATTGTTAAAAAGCCTGGAGGCAACTCTAAAATTCACATAATGAATTGAGTTATCTTTCCTTAGATGACTTACAACCAAGTTTGAAGGATATATGGTGGTGCCGTGGTTAAGCCATCGGACTACAGGCTGCTAGGTATAGGGTTTGCAGCCCAGTACCGGCTTGAACCCAGAGCGAGTTCTTAAGGGCTCAATGGGTAGGTGTAAGGCCACTACACCCTCTTCTCTCTCACTAACCACTAACCACTAAATAAATAACCCACTGTCCTGGACAGACAGCCCAGATAGCTGAAGTGTGTGCCCAGGGCAGTGTGCTTGAACCTTAATTGGATATAAGCACAGAAATAAGTTGAATGAATGAAGGATACATGTTGCAATTTGATAATTACGTGATCCTCATTTCTATTTCATTATAACATCAGAAGCCCACACTTGTTTGATGGAACAGTAATGAACATTTCAAAATAATTTACCGGCGTCGTAGCAGAACATCGGTCTACACGCTGGTAGGTACTGGGTTCGGATCCCAGTCGAGGCATTGGATTTTTAATCCAGATACAGACTCCAAACTGTGAGAGTGCTCCGCAAGGCTCAATGGGTAGGTGTAAACCACTTGCACCGACCAGTGATCCATAACTGGTTCAACAAAGGCCATGGTTTGTGCTATCCTGCCTGTGGGAAGCGCAAATAAAAGATCCCTTGCTGCTAATCGGAAGAGTAGCCCATGTAGTGGCGACAGCGTGTTTCCTCTTAGAATCTGTGTGGTCCTTAACCATATGTCTGACGCCATATAACCATAAATAAAATGTGTTGAGTGCGTCGTTAAATAAAACATTTCTTTCTTTTTTTCAAAATAATTATGCAGTGTCAGGGCTCGAAATTAAAAATGTCCTACAGCTAGTGTTTACATGAATTACCATTGGTCAGAGGCTTTACTACTGAATAAACATTATTGCCGCTGGCTGAAGGAATAATTTTTCGTAATTAATTTTATGTTAATTCGTTACAAAAGTTTGCTGTTTTGAAATTGCTGTAGCTTGCTTACTGCCCATTATGCCCTCTGGCGTTTAGGGCAGTGACAAAATTTCTCAATTTCTCTGGTCATTCGCTGTATGGTGCCCCAGGTGTGGTTGATGTCTTTTAACTCTGCTTGCACAGTTCTTCTCCAGGTTGTCTTTGGGCGTCCTCACTTCCGCTTGCCTTCTGGTGTCCACCATATGGCTGTTTGTGTTACGGAATCTGCATCCATGCGGAGGACGTGTCCAATCCACTTCCAGCGTTTTCTCTGAATGATGATAGGCTATCTTTGTTTTGACACCTGGCAAGCAACTCTTCATTGGATATGGTTTGCGGCCAAAAGATTCTGAGAATTTTTCCGAGGCAGGTCGTGTGAAAGGTGGACAGTTTTGACATCTTGTTCCGTCATTCTCCAGCTCTCTGCCCCATACAGCAATGTTGATAGCATGCAACTCTTAAATTCCTGTAGGAAGGTTTACAATTGTAGTTAAGCATTCAGTCTACGACAAAATCCTGTCAAATTGAGTACCGGTAGGAATACTTTATATTTAATAATAGTGGGATTTAGCTTAGTCGGTCGAGTGCTCACCTGAGGTGCTTGAATCGTAGGACAAACACACCGATGAATCCATTAAACTGCTTGGGGGTTTTTCCAATCCAACCAGGGCACCACAATTGGTCAAAGTAAAGTTTGTTTTGTTTAACGACACCACTAAAGCACTGATTTATTAATCATCGGCTATTGGATGTCAAACATTTGATAATTTTGACATAGTCTTAGAGAGATAACCCACTACATTTTTCCATTAGTAGCAAGGGATATTTTATATGAACCATCCCACAGACAGGATAGCACATACCACGTCCTTTGATATACCAGTTGTGATGCACTAGCTAGAACAAGAAATTGCCAAATAGGTCCACTGACTGGGTTCGATCCTAAACCAACCACGCATTAAGTGAGCACTTTACCACTGGGCTACACCCCGCCCTTATACCGGGGTAACTGGTTAAAGATCGTGGTATGTGCTTTCCTGTCTGTGGAAAAGTGCACATAAAAGATCCCTTGCTACTAATGGGAAAAATGTAGTGGATTTCACATCCAATAGGCGATTATTATGGGCGTCATTAAACAAAGACTAACTTTCAAGCATATTGATTAATTAATCATTGTCAAACATTTCTTAATTTTGACTCGGTCATCAGAGGAAACCCGTTACATTTTCCCATTAGCAGCAAGGGATTTTTTATATGCACTAGCCCACAGACAGGAAAGTACATACTATTGTGGTGCACTGGTTGGAAAGAGAAAAAACCCAATCAGTTGAATTGATCCGAGGTAATTCAATCCTGTGATGCAAGCACCTCAAGCGAGCACTAAACCAACTGAGCTCTATCCCACCCCTAGATGTGTAATAGGTCAGGTTATTGTTTGAGCTCAGTCATAGGCGTACGGGCTCCCATTTTTTTGTATGGGGGTGGGGGGCAGGCTGGTGTTTACCCAAATTAAACAACAATGCCCGAATCAACATTTATTCATATTAGCATTACTACTACTAAACAACTGATGGAAATACACAGTAAAAAGATGTTAGGTTAGCACATTTTGCCTGAATATCTGTATATTGTTTACCCCGTCTTGTATGCTTATGAGGTCAGTCAGTAGACAATGCTAAATATCTATACACAGCAGATTATACATGTCAACATCATGTGAGTATTACAAAACAAGACATGTGAGTATTACAAACAACATCATGTATTACAAACAAGACACTAGAGACATACACGTTTATTTCAGTCACTCAGCACAGCAGAAAAAAACAGGTTTCTTCAATCTGCATTCCTCTACACAGACACATAATAATAATATATATGTATATATATATATATATATATATATATATATATATATACACAATAAGATAAATAAAATCTTGTACAACAGAAAACTGAATTAGCATTAACTGTAGATTGAATCAGTTTAGTAAAATATAAAGGTCTGTATATATATAAAACACGGCATTCTTAACAAACCCATTGAATTTGTCAAAATAGATAATTTAAGCAAGTGTATCTAAGATAAACAGTTAAAAAAGCAATAATGGCTGAAATTATTTGACACTGTCTACAAACTAAAGATCACTAGGTTTTCAACTACAGTCATTCAGGTTCTATGCCTATTGTTATTTTCCCCACACGGAACAGCATATACCATAACCTTTAACATACCAGTCATACCAGGCATTCTGGTTGGGATGGGGAAAACCTGAGCTACATACAACCCAATTTTTTAACTGCTTAACATAAGTCTAAAGTAATTCAAACATTGTGGGTCGAATTTACAAAGCCATAACATAGTATTGAATTTTAAATACTATAGTAATAAAGAGAGGCCACTTTTGGATTGTGAGTTTTGCTAGAGTAAAATTAATTCTTTATTTGGGGTTCAATATTGCATAAATCAAGACTTGAGATATTTATTTTTGCCTGAATTACGTGAACTAAGTTTTCCATATATAGGAAGAGGAAATGCATTGTGGCAATATCTTCGTTAATCCATCAAGAAGCTATAATGGCAATAAAAAGAGCACCAAGAATTACATGGATTCACAATGTAAGACTGACATTGGAGAGAGGTAGTGAAAGTTTGTTGCAATCGTGATGTATATTTTACTCACAATAATACTGTAAGTTGATATATAGCAGGTCTCTTCTCTTTACTGGTACATGTACCATTATTGTTGGTCTGTCATCACTTTCAATACCTACATCTACAAACATCTTGACTGTCCCTCGCAGACATGTATTTTTGGGGGGTTCTACACGTAAATGTTTAGTGCACCAAGTGTTGATGTCAAGTGTGTAAGGACCCAGGCATGTGTGCAGGGGCAGGGCAGGCAGGCATGTGTGCAGGGGGAGGACAGGCACGTGTGCAGGGGGAGGACAGGCACATGTGCAGGGGGAGGACAGGCATGTGTGCAGAGGGAGGACAGGCACATGTGCAGGGGGAGGGCAGGCACGTGTGCAGGGGCAGGGCAGGCACGTGTGCAGGGGGAGAACAGGCACGTGTGCAGGGGGAGGGCAGGCACGTGCGCAGGGGGAGGGCAGGCACGTGCGCAGGGGGAGGGCAGGCACGTGCGCACGGACAGGCACGTGCGCAGGGGGAGGACAGGCACGTGCGCAGGGGGAGGGCAGGCACGTGCGCAGGGGGAGGGCAGGCACGTGCGCAGGGGGAGGGCAGGCACGTGCGCAGGGGGAGGGCAGGCACGTGCGCAGGGGGAGGGCAGGCACGTGCGCAGGGGGAGGGCAGGCATGTGTGCAGGGGGAGGGCAGGCATGTGTACGGGGAGAGCAGGCATGTGTGCAGGGGGAGGGTGTAAGAGGTCGAAACACCTTCCTACTCAAGCAAATTTTATTTTTTCTGAATATATTTTCCAGATGGGCATGACTTGACCCCTTCTATAAATTTTGATCACCAGAGTCTAGACCCTACCCCCCCCCCCTGCTAAAATCCCTACGCATGTGCAGGGGGAGGGTGTAAGAGGTCGAAACACCTTCCTACTCAAGCAAATTTTATTTTTTCTGAATATATTTTCCAGATGGGCATGACTTGACCCCTTCTATAAATTTTGATCACCAGAGTCTAGACCCTACCCCCCCCCCCCCCCTGCTAAAATCCCTACGCATGTGCCTGGGACCCTACATTAGTATAGCCAAAGGGGTATACAATGTCGTCAAAAACGGAGAGGTGCACCTACTCTGGATTCTTCCCCTGTATTCATCCATGATTTTAAATACTGAATCTGTATGGTAACGGCATACCTCGCAAACATTTGGTATTACAAAAACATTTACTGTGACGTCGTATCGTAGTAATAATAAATAATGTCTAAGTTTCTGAACACAGTCATAAAACATACTGACAACATAACCCTAACATTACTGAACCCTTCATGTTATAATAATGATAATAATAAATTGTTAAAGTTTTTGAACACCGTCATAAAACGTATTGGCAACATAACCATAACATTACTTAACCATTTATCTTATTTGACAAAACAAACACAAAACCCACCACATAATACTACAAATAATCATGATAACAACTAACAATGAACACAACTGTAATACATACTGTCAGTCTAAGCTAATACTAATTAAGTCATCAGAGAAACTTTAAAGAGAACGTCCTGCATTTCCTTCCATTGTAAAAGGTTTTCCATAATAGAGCCTTTTTAATAACTAATAGTAAATAGTAAATAAAAAAAAATTGTTTAGAATATCAGTCTCTGTATATTCAGCATGTTTCTGGTCATTCCAATATTTATAACAAATCAATCTCAATTTTACCTCAATAATTTTGCAAGTAAATTTTTTAAATTATATTTTTTAGTAAAATTATTTGAGGAACCAAAAACAATACGATAATCGGAAAGACACTGGATTCACAGAGACTACCAACTGCCAGCACAAAGTTGGCCAACTTTCTGCTGTCACAACTTCTACAACTGTCCAGTTGCTAGTCAGATCACTCTTACAACTCGATTCTCGTCGTATAACCAATTAGTTGTTAATCTGCATGCTCTTACAACTCAATTCTCGTCGTATAACCCACTAGTTGTTAATCTGAGCTCTCTTACAACTTGATTCTCGACATATAACCCACTAGTTGTTAATCTGCGTGCTTTTACAATTCGATTATCGTCGTATAACCCATTAGTTGTTAATTTGTACGCTCTTACAACTCGATTCTCGACGTATAACCCACTAGTTGTTAATCTGCGTGCTTTTACAATTCGATTATCGTCGTATAACCCACTAGTTGTTAATTTGCACGCTCTTACAACTTGATTCTCGATGTATAACCCATTAGTTGTTAATTTGCACGCTCTTACAACTCGATTCTCGTCGTATAACCCATTAGTTGTGAATCTGCGCGCTCTTACAACTCGATTCTCGTCGTATAACCCATTAGTTGTTAATCTGAGCTCTCTTACAACTCAATTCTCGTCGTATAACCCATTAGTTGTTAATCTGCGCGCTCTTACAACTCGATTCTCGTCGTATAACCCATTAGTTTTAATCTGAGCTCACCCGTCTTAAGTCCGGAGTTGGGAAAATTATAATGCAACCGTCGAGTTGGCCAACTCCGTCATGACAGTTGACAGTCTGAAACTAGCATTAGTCAGCAACATCTTAACAATGGGAGAGAACTCAGGACACTCTCTTTAATGACTCAGAGACAAACCTGGGATAATAAGACACACATAGAAGCGTCAACATGTAATATTTGTACTAATAGTACAATCAGTTAATTTGGGTGAATATTTGGTTGTCCCTCTTAGAACAGTGGTTGTTTTATATCATCCAAAAGAAACTACATTCATAAAATTTGAATAATTTGATAAATATTGGTGCTAATTGAAAATAACAATTTAGAAACCACCTTGCAGATACTTTGCATGTATCACGAAGTGCATTGCATCTTTTAGATGTTGAACTTCATGATACTTTGATATCCCACCATACCATTTGCTGGCTTTCTAGAATACAATTTCAGATCTTGTAAAGTTTCTTTTGGACGTCAGTATAGTAACCATCTGAGCAATTTTGATTGTATGCTACTAAACGTTGAAGAACTAATTTTACAGCACTGAACAGGAATCTGGTGGCAAAGCTAATACACTGGTTAGATGTGGACAAAAAAGTCCCACAACTCAATAAAAGAAAAATTAGACAGAAAGGAAAGGACAATTTGTTTTAGGATACTTCGCAACATTTTGAAAACAAATGCAGTTCTAACAACTGTGGTATTTGGGAACTTGGTCTAGATAACAGGAGAGGAAACCCTACTGCTGAAAGCAATTTGCTTTTGTTAATGTACCAAGGGGCAGAACGAAGCCCACTGGTAAAGAGTTCACCTCATCCGCAGTCGGTCTAAGATTGATCTTCGCCGGTGAGCACAATGGGCTATCCAGCCAGTGCACCATGACTGGAATTGTCAAAGGCCGTGGGATCGTACTTATAAAAGATCCCTTGCTGCTAATGGAACAATGTACCAGATTTCCTATCTAAGACTGTCAGAATTACCAAATGTTTGACATCCAATAGCCGATGATTAATAAATCAATGTGCTCTAGTGGTGTCGTAAAAAAAAAAAAAAAAAATTAACTACAATGTACCGGTAGTGGGGCATTAGTTAAGACCGGGAAACACCCGAAGTGGTTCCGTGTAGGTCATCAACCCTTACAACAAGGGTCGAAGACCCTACAGATCCAACCATCAACTTTAATTATGTGACAAAAAAACCAGGACATGTTGCATGTTTATATAATAATTGTTGTCATTTGTTTTGTGAATTTATCGATGTATAACAGTCACAACTTGAAAATTGTAGAATAGTTAAATGATTTTATGCTAAATATGTGATCGTTTTACATCGATAAATTAACAACAAATGACAAACAATCTTTATAATTACAAAACACAATTTATTTACTTAAAAATACACATAAATATGTTTCGAACATTCTTTGCATGACCTGTTTTACGTAATAACATCCTATTTGATGTAATGAAGCAATTTTCTTTCCTTTTTTAGTGATGTCGTCCAATCAGAAATTATTAAATTATATCATGGCAGAAAGTGTGTAATCATATATCAGTGAAATACAGTAACGTGACCAGACTGTTCATATGGAAAATACACAATTATTATCAATATACGTTTTACTTTCTTTCTCTACATAAAAGCATGTCTATGAACTGATAGAAACGAACAAACAAAACCTACATAGAACTGACTTAGAGAAAGAATTAAGGAAAATATTACTACAAAAACTGACTTGGGAAAAAATAAAGAAAAATATTATCACAAAAAAGTTGACTTGAAAAAATAATGAAGCAAAATATTACCACAAAACTGACTTGGAGAAATAACAACCAAAAAGGAAAAACATTAATGTCACGAGTTTGGCAGTTTCAAGCATTGTAAAAAGTAACTTTAGGTGGACACAAAATGTTTTTTCGTACAACAAAAAGAACAAAATGCACAGACTATTTGAAGACAAAAACACAAAAAGTAGGAATGGCTACAAAACAATGTATATGAAATGTTACATGTACGTATTCCCATGATATACACAGCAATCCATGTGACAGTAAATGCTGTTTTGATATAACTGACATCATATATTGGCTGACTCCCACAAAAACCTGATAAGGAATTCTATTTTTAAAAAATTATGGGGACTAACTTTGATATTTCACACCCATTACTAAATGGACATTTTCCACATTCAGTGGCCCATAGTTCAAATAATGTTAAAATAGCAACAGATTCAACACTGTAAGTAAAACAAAAAAAGAAAGAAATGTTTTATTTAACGATGCACTCAACACATTGTATTTACGGTCATATGGCGTCAGACATATGGTTATGAACAACACAGATATTGAGAGAGGAAACCCGCTGTTACCACTTCATGAGCTACTCTTTTCGATTAGCAGCAAGGGATCTTTTATATTGTAAGTAAAACAAATGCGACGCTCATTGCAGTTACAGCCCTCGTCTGGTATTGCATTTTTTGTACTTACAATTGACTTACATACACACACACACACACACACACACACACACACACAGTATACCTTTACACCATAAGTATGTGCACACAGACACACACCGACATATTATTTTCTGTGTACAAGTGTGACATACATCTATATAGTTAACGGCAATGTATAGCGATTTGATATGTTGTGGTCTCTTGATTAAAATAAGTTATAAATGCAGCAGAGATAAATGGAAGCCTTTAAAAACCTTTTTGTTTAATTCAGTATTGATAGCATTGAAATGAATATAATTAGAGATATTTCAACGCTCTGTTTAATTCACTATGTATTTTTCAGTGTAATAACAGTAAGAAAAAACTTTTAAAAGTAAAAACTAGCTTTTTTTATTGCTCCAAAAATCACAATTATAACTATTACACACTTTCTTTATGAAGAAATATCACAAAATTAAGGACAATGCTGATAGGGTTGTATCACAATATGACGAACATGCATATTACGAACATGCTAAACACTTCAAATAACATTTTGACATCTTTATTGCTAGAGCTATGTTAGTGTTTACTGGTTAAGTTTTTTTAGTTGTTGTTGGTTGTTGTTTTCTTAATAGATATAAAAGTTGTCTTGAAATATACTACT
Organism: Gigantopelta aegis; assembly: GCF_016097555.1. Classification (NCBI taxonomy): domain Eukaryota; kingdom Metazoa; phylum Mollusca; class Gastropoda; order Neomphalida; family Peltospiridae; genus Gigantopelta; species Gigantopelta aegis. The sequence goes on from NC_054700.1 coordinate 32,330,923, forward strand.
GGAAGATAAAACAGAATATATAATAAGCTTCCGAATACAAAGTTAAATTAATTTTCAAATACTGAGCATGAAGATCAACTGAAGAGAAAAAAAATGAAAAACAAAAGAAAAATAATTCGATTATTATTTATCATGTTAAATCAGTTGATTTATACAAATACACACATTATCTTTAACAAAATTTACCAGCCACAAACATAAATAAAATTCATAATAAATACAAGTATTAGAAATTGTAACTACAGTACATTTTAGATACAAAATTCAAACTGATGAACATTTTTACAAGTTCAATGATGTAATACAATTGTGTAACATTGAATATTAATATACCACATTCCAGTTTTTAAAATGTCATTGAATTAAGTACAGAAAAGATCTCTTACAACTCAGTTTGAAAACAAAGCAAGTGTCCATACAACAAAATAGTTTACAACTGCAGTGCAATCCCAACCAAATGCCATTATGTTAGTAAATATTCTTAAATATACATCAAACAAAATGTAACACCATTTTGACAAAAAAAAATTAAATATGAATCTATTATTTCGAATACAAATTCACATTTCACCAAAGCACTTTAAAAAATATGAATTCTATCTGTTAAGTTAAATTTCACAGAAATCAATTAACAAAATTCCAAAATATTCTTAAATTTAAATCAAGATATGGATTGATATTTTTTATTGAAAATGGTGTTAACTAGTGCAGTGCTGTGAAATGTTTCAAGTGTACAACATAGGGCTCTGTAACGAGATCAGTCCACAAGTTAACGATACACAATATCATACTTTACAAGCTTTACTTTAGTATTGTCTCTTAAGCTTTAACTATGGAAATGCCCCATAAATATAACAATACACCATACAGTCAAACCTGTTTAAGGCAGCCGCTTATCAAAACATGAGAAAACATCCTCTTCAAATAGTTCATTGCTAAATGCAAGTCAATTTGGAATAATATAGTAAGGTGGTCTTTTAAAGCAACACACTGCTTACCACAGGTCAAATTATACTATACTATACTTGAGGGAAAAAGATGGTATACAAGTAATAATATTCTGTTTATTTTATCAACCTGACAAATTCCATGGATGTACGAACCACTTCTATGGATCCATTCAACTGATTGGGTTTTTGCTCGTTCCAACCAGTGCACCACAACTGATTAAAGGCCCGTGGCATGTACTTTCCCGTCTGTGGAAAAGTGCATATAAAAGATCCCTTGCTGCATTAGGAAAAATGTAGCGCATTTCCTCTGATGACTACATGTCAGAATTACCAAATGTTTGACACACATTAGCCAATGATTAATTAAACAATGTGCTCTAGTGGTGTCATTAAACAAAACAAACTTCTTCCATGGATGTACTATTCTACAGTCCCTTAGAAAACAATCAGCTCAGAAATAAATAACTTGTAGTTTGAAAAAAGGCGTTCCCTGTGGGAAGGACTATAGATTGTTTGGAAACAAAGTAAGATGACCTCCAGAGACAAGGGGATGTTTAGCAAACTGAGATTAATTACTATATTATTTTGGGGTTGTCTAGGATATAGATATGTCAACATTTTGTCTACAGAATGAAAGGACATATGCTAACACCACATAGGCTACTTGTAACAAAACGCAGCAAGATATCTTTTATATCTTCTTTTTCATTCAAAGGACAGCACATACCACAGAGTTTGAAATTCTATATTGGAGGATGTAATAGAAAGCAACGTGGCCTATTATAATGTAAATCAGCTGATAAGAGAATACAGTCAACTCTGTGTTAAACAGAAACCAAAGGGCGTATCCAAACAGTGACCTTCTATGACAGATGGCTGCTTAATACAGGTTGGGTTATACCATATTAAATGATTTGGAAGAACAGAAAATATGGCTTCTTAACACAGGTGGCTGCTACATCAGGTTTGACTGTATACTACATATGCTGGGAGAACAGTAAGGTTATCCTTTAACACGGGTGGCTGGTTAATACAGTAGAACAGTTTCTAAAGACAGATAGCCTCTTTAACAAAGTTGGACGCTGTAACAGGTTTGACTGTATTTAACATAACATGGCGTCAAAATGATTTAATGATACATTGTTGTAAACTATTTGCATTGCTCCAAATACTAGCTGAATATACAGCAAACGTTCAACAAATAAAAAGTCCAGTACAACACTTTCACTCAATTCCATCGCTGTGCACACACGGCATGACGATCTCATGAATGGTGCATTTTTATTTCTTCCTGTTCGTACACGTTTTCGTCCTCCAATTCAGGCGTGGGCTCGCGCTGTTCACGGATGTACTCTGCAGGTTTCTTTCCCTCAACAACTTCGTGTGTGATTATCACGGTCGATATGTCAGACCCGGGAACATCGAACATCGATTCTAATAGTATGGTTTCCTGAAATAAATTACACCACTTGTTTTATACACAGAAACAAAAGTGCACACCACAATAAAGCTGACATATGATATAGGTTACTTCTTACTAGTGACAAGCAAGGGGATAGGGCAGTAAAAAACCAACAGCATTGGGGGTGCAGTAATATGGACTCTTCTCCAGCTAGACTAAACGGATACTTCTAAACTCTATACCTAGTGTACTTTCTCGTAGTTTTTAAGGTATGGCACTGGAGCCAATTTCACAAAACATAATTGTAAATTTATGTCTGCAACTAGTAGTTAAAACAGGTCATATGCTTACCTGTGTTTGGCATTAGTTGTAGATTTACGTTTATGTGCAAACATAGGCTTACGATGTTTTGAGACATTGGGCCGCGCAGCTTAAATGCTGCTATAAAGTACAGGTGTGACATCCCAACATAGTTTCTAAGCCTATGGACACCACATGTGAAGTTGTTTGCCGTGAAGCACATGGATAATAATTGCAATATTTACCATGATAGCCCGGAGACCCCTGGCTCCAGTCTTCCTCTCGAGCGCCATCAACGCGATTGCCTTCATCGCCTCGGGCTTAACATCCAGGTGAGCCTGTGTCAAAACACAAAGTCGCAATCAGTCACGGTTATAGTAATACAGTAAATTACAAATCTGACAAATACGATTGGCTATCAGGCTTTCCGCTAGGACATTTTCTGACAGTATGGAATTTGGCAATTCCATCCAGTTTTATCTTTGCAACCCCTGCAATTAATCAAATGCCTACATCAAAAAATATGCCATGATATATAAAAAAAGTGACGAGTCCACAACAATAAAGGTCTAAAATATTATCGACTGCCATGGGCAATTGGAGGTGTTGCTCTGTGATCATGGAGAAACTACTGTTTAATTTATAAATCCCTAAGTTATAATGGTCTTACATTGTTAGAACCATTATTGTACAGATCTTCAAGTAATATTTATCCCTACACAGCAACCATTACACAACTTTGATCGAGTCCCCTTTATCACCTACAAAAGGAAAATGGAAAAAACTTGGGAGTGTTTTCCCTTTTAAGAATACTTCACCTGACCTCAAACAAAAGGCATAAAGGGTGTTACAGTCAACGTGAATGGAACAAGAAGTAGATGACTCATTGGAAAACATTTTAGCCATCCAATTGGCTGTTGGGATGTTCGGACCACACTAATATCCCCAGGGGAGTATGTCTTTATTTGAGGTCAGGTGAAGTAGAAAAAAATAATAATAATTTTACCTTATCCATACTGAAGAGCGCCTGGTACTGCGGGATGAGCGCATTCCTCGGGGTGGTGAGAATCTGTACGAGCATGTCCTCGGTGAGACAGTGGAAGGGCACGATGACGGGGAGCCTCCCCACGAACTCGGGGATCATGCCGAACTCAATGAGGTCGCGCGCCTCCACCTTCCGCAGCAGCGCGTCTCGCTCCTCATTGTCTTCAGCCGCTGCCGTCCCCTCCGCCTGGTTCTTGAAGTCAGCTGCCGTGGCAGCCCGCCGACCCTCGTTCGTTGTCGACGGGGCCCCAAAACCGAGATACTGAGAAGAAAATAGGGTTGTTTAATGTTGGTTACAAGTTAAAAGTTTATTTTGTTTAACGATGCCACTAGAGCACATTGATCTCTCAATCATCAGCTATTTGGTCATTTTAGAGGAAACCTGCTACATTTTTCCATTAGTAGCAAGGGATCTTTTATATGCACAGACAGGATAGCACATACCATGGTCTTTGATATACAAGTCATGATACACTGGGTGGAATGAGAAAGAGCTCAATGGGCCCACCAACAGGGATCGATCCTAGATAGTCCGTGCATCAGGCGATCCCATCCCCAAGATAATATTAAGTACATAGTGCTGGTCAATGTTAGTTTTACTATGTTTATAGTTAATAGGCCACATTTGTATTGCCTCAAATCATCTAATCCGGTATAAACTAACCTGTATTAAGCAGCCACCTGTCTTAAAATGCTATTTTTGATACTCTCTGCTATGTAACACAGGTCTGACTGTACTTAAGACTTTTCATTTATTTGCAAAAAAAATTAACCGACTGAAAATTGATTAGGAACTACTATTTAACATTTAAAATTGCATAGCACTCTTTAAATGTTTAATTTTACAACAAACCATGATCAGTTAGTAAGACAAATAATTCCAACCTTCTCATTTTTTCTCCGACTGATTATTCTGTCTAATCCGTTGAAGGCACCCGAAGCTATGAAGAGGATGTTGGTTGTGTCGACCTGAACCGTTTCACCACGCAGTTTCCGCGAGTTCCGCTCGGGCACGTTCACAATCGTTCCCTCCAACATCTTCAGCATACCCTGTCAAACAAAATAACAACATATTTCACTAGTAAAGGAAATTGTTTGGTGTTATTTCTTATCAGCAGGTAGTCAAAGGTTCAACCTTAATCTAATTAAAATTAGCTCCACTATTACATGTTGATCTAACAGCAGTCCGTTGGAGCTCATGTCCAGCTGACCTTTCATTCGACCAATCAAAATCTTACTTGCAAAACCATGCCAGTGATTTGAAAAGAATTTGAAAACATTCGGGATTATGCCGAGGATATACAAAATGATTCGGGTGAATTAAAAAGTATACCGGAAACTAATTGCAATATAAAATTTTATATAAAATTCATTTCAAGACGAAAAAAGAAAACGTGATGGTATAGCAATAAAATCTTTCCACTTTTTTCAAGTAATATTTTGGGGGAGGGTTGTAATATTCATATTTATTGTTACCTGTTTGCTTGATATATTGTACATTATAGCTACAGATGTTCACATGGTAGCCTCTGGCATTCAATTTGGTGTAATGCAACCTATACAGTAAAGGGGAGATAAATGAAAGAATCTCTAACCTGCTGAACACCCTCACCACCCACATCACGCAGCTGGTGAATTCCTGGAACACTGCCAATTTTATCCACTTCGTCAAGGAAGATTATACCTGATGTAAACATAAACATAATATTCAAAAATTAACACCATATGTCAATAATTATGCATGCCCTACACTTTCCAGCAATGACCGTAATAATAAATTATGTTTAGTGTTCTTTGACATGGCCATTTCTTTTTTAATTACCGCTTACATCCGTTTATTATTAGTCAGTGGGTAGTGCCTACCTTGCTGTGTTTTCTCAACATTATAGTTGGCATCTTGCAGCAGTTTGGCGACAACAGATTCGATGTCCTCACCAACGTAGCCAGCCTGTGTCAAGGTCGTGCAATCACAGATTGCAAATGGAACATCCAGACATTGAGCAAGGGTTTGAGCCAGCAGAGTCTTGCCTGAAAGATAATGTAAAATAAATTACAAAACATAAATAACATGCAAATATAGCAGGAAACATTTTATTTACTACCACGTCACGATTCAGTATGCAAGTTCCAAAATTCCATGCATGAGGATATTTCAACTCATCCGAACCGTATGGGTCTTGACTCCCTGGGTCACAGAAGGTTTTTAACTCACCTGACCCCCTGGGCCACAAAAGGTTTTTAACTCACCTGACCCTCTGGGTCACAGAAGGTTTTTAACTCACCTGACCCCCTGGGCCACAGAAGGTTTTTAACTCAACTGACTCCCTGGGTCACAGGTTTTCTCACCTGATGCTGTAGGTCCCAGTATATTTTCAGCTCACCTTAAGCATGGTTCCCAGAATGAGGATGTTTTCAACTTACTTGACCATGTGGGTCTAAGCATGTTTACTCACTTGACTCTGTGGGTCTGAGCATGTTTTAACTCACCTGATCCCCATGGGTCCCAGCATGAGAAGCTTTGTAATTACCTGAACCTGTAGGTCCTAGCATGTTTTAACTCATCCGACCCTGTGGGTCCTAGCATGTTTCTAGCTCACCTAAGCCCATGGTTCCTAGCATGTTATTTACTCACCTGAACCCACTGGTTTTTAATTCAACTGAACGCCTGAGAATGTTTTAACTCACCTGACCCTATGAATATCAGCATGAAGATGTTTTCAACTCACCTGACCCCGTGGGTCCCAGCATGATGATGTTTTCAACTCACCTGACCCCGTGGGTCCCAGCATGAGGATGTTTTTAACTCACCTGACCCCGTGGGTCCCAGCATGAGGATGTTTTTAACTCACCTGACCCTGTGGGTCCCAGCATAACGATGTTTTTAACTCACCTGACCCTGTGGATCCCAGCATGAGGATGTTACTCTTCTCAAGACGCAGCTCATGACTCGTCGACTCGAGAATGTCGGACCGCCGTGTCAGGTCTTCGGATTGTGGCTGCTGCTGCTGTAGACTGGGTCCAAGGGGACTGCCGGGACCACTGACAGCTATCTGCAGCATGTCTGTTGTAAATACATCAACACCAAGCTAAATATTATACAGCTATCTGAAGCATGTCTGTGTAAATACATCAACACCAAGCTAAATATTATACAGCTCTATGTACCATCTCTGTGTAAATACATCAACACCAAGCTAAATATTATACAGCTCTATGTAGCATGTCTGTGTAAATATATAAACACCAAGCTAAATATTATACAGCTCTATGTAGCATGTATGTGTAAATACATAAACACCAAGCTAAATATTATACAGCTCTATGTAGCATGTATGTGTAAATACATAAACACCAAGCTAAATATTATACAGCTCTATGTAGCATGTCTGTGTAAATACATAAACACCAAGCTAAATATTATACAGCTCTATGTAGCATGTATGTGTAAGTACATCAACACCAAGCTAAATATTATACAGCTCTATGTAGCATGTCTGTGTAAATACATAAACACCAACTTATATATTACCATATATTTTACTTTATTTGTCTACTCTTTCTGTCTAGCCTTCTAGATAATCATACTATAGTGGAAATTATTTCATACTTTTGCGTCAGTCATCTTGATTTATCAAATATGTGTATGTGTTAACTGTAGGGAGAGGCCTTAATATAGGTCAATCCCAAACCACAGTATTTCATTTGTGTGTGTGGGGGGGGGGGGGGGGGGGGGGGGGGGGGGGGGGGGGGGGAATTAGTTTAAACCAAATAGTATGCTCCTATCCGAAGCATGTCTGTGTAAATACATCAACATCAGCTTAAATATTACATAGCAATCAGAAGCAAGTTTGTTGTAAATACATTGATAAGAATGCTAATAAAATCTACAACTCTTTTTTTTTTTTACTATCTGACAAGCACTGAAGCAATGATCTTACATTTTGTTAATTAACTATATATAATGCTCAGCGTTCGAAATAAGCACATGTCCGTTTGTCCTGACAAGTGAAAATCTATTTGGACAAGCAAACTGTACCTTGGACAAGTGAAAATGTACAATGTAGTATCATTTCGAGCAGTCAAACACATTGTCCTTGTTCTTGAATACAACAAACCACTTAATTGGACAAGTGAAAATCTTGGCAGACAAGTAGATTTCTAGATGTATTTGTGCGGAGGACTAGCCAAACAGTCTGCTTATTTCTATCACTGACATTAATTGTGAATTAGTCCAGCTGCAGTTTGTATATATATATATGTCGATCACAAAGCGGAACAGATGGTGAAATAGTACTAAGACATTGATTAAACTCTGGCCAACTTACCTCGAGGAGAAAATGTATTAGGATACTGACGGATGGGATCTGGAGGGATCACCTCAGAGCTGGGTTTACTCGACGACGAGTTGGTCGGAAGGTTGTGATAGATACGTTTGTAGTGGTTATAGACAGCTACAGATAAAACCTTCTTTGCATAGTCTTGGCCGACGACATACTTCTCAAGGTATTCATAAATCTGAAGGAAATATTTGTACTGTGTAATGGATAAAGGGGTTTTCAAATATTACTTTCAAATAAACACGACTGAACATGACAGTCCTGTGTACACATATCCTTTAAAATCTGTCTCAATATGCAAATGGATTTATCCTTTGATATACCAAATATAGATCATTCATAGAAATTGTAAAAACCAATAGGTCTTCCAGTGTTGTTCGATCCTATGACCTCTTAGACCTCAAGTATGCAAACTCCTGCTTTTCAAGATGCAAAGAAAGAAAAACACACAATAGAGAACATTTAAATATTCCAGGTCCTATAAAAGTTGCCATAATACCAATTTTATACAATATGCTAATCTAATTCTACTCTTCATAATAACAGGATAAAAATATAAATAAAATATTATAATTATTAATTTGAGTATTTAAAAAGAAATTGTAAGTTTAATTTACCTTTCGTGGTGGTGGTGGTGGTTTCTTTTTCTGACCTAATCTGTCATCACGATTTTCTTTAAAGCTTTTCTTGGAATCGTCTCTGACAGTACGACAAAGAAGTGGTGACACTTCTCACACTTTACAAACCGAGTTGATGCTGAAATATGAATATGTATTATGAAACTTTTGTTTATCCTAAAAAATAAAATTACAACACACGTCCTTAGTTATATAGCCATGTATAACTATAAATCTACCCCTCAGTTTGACCCTGAATATCTGATACTAGTAAATGCTCTATTTTTAGGTGAGTCTGAGAGCCCGGTTTAGTAGTCATCGATTAATGCTCAAAGTAGTATTCTGTCCCGGACCAAGTCGCTGGCTATCCAGAGATTTGGCCCGCAACAGACATGCCTGAAACCTTAGTGGTATATGGGCATATTAAACAGGAAATAAAATTTGAATTTTTCAGAGAACCAATATGTCGTTCGTGTGGCTTTTGTGTTTACACGAACGATTTTCTTCAGTAGTTGGGATACAAATGAAGGAAAGACTTCCAAACGGTCCAGCATGCTTGCTAATACCATCACCAACCTTAACCCTAATCCTGAATGAACTGAATGCTGGAAGTCTTGCCCAAATGAAATGATTAATGGACAATGATATTCAAATGACAATCTGAGATGAGTGATTTTTGTAGCTTTTTCCTATCATAAATACGAAAATATATTTTTTGTGTTCTAGGACTAACTTAAAAGCTACCAAGCGAAAATAAAAATGCAGGTTTGTCCTAACCCGACCAAGCCAATCCAAGCCAATAACACTTAGTATTTACATGCTCATATACCACTAGAATTTTGAGCATGTCTGTGCCAGGTCGTTTTTGACATCTTTTGGGGAAGATTTATTATTACTTTACTTTTAATATTTAACCAATTTCAATTTAGGCTTCAACAAGTATAAATTTGATCTGTTGATGATATTTTAAAACCTCGATATAATTTAACCAACATTTATTAATGTTAGTTTCGATTCGTTGGAAATTAGAAATTCTGTAAAATGCTATTCATAGTAACGAGAGCACAATTTTCTTGCGACTGTGGCACGAAATCTCGCACACCACTGTGCATGATCGTAGTACGTGGTACCTGGCATGCTCTTGTGACAGGCAAAATGGGTTTTATCTAAATCAGTCTCAGTAGCTGCATAGGTACTTTTGCATGAGCCAGATGAGGCTATGTATTGGCATGCTGTGACAGTCACAAAGTTAATATCAGCAGTCATTTTGTCCGACACTAGGTACAGTCGATAGAATATCATCGCGTTTGCTATTAATAGACCTGATTCAGTCCGAAAGAAGCTATACAAGGACTGAACTCCAAGGAGAATCCGCAATCGGCTGACTTACTCTGATTGGCTTGGAATAGCTGTGGGAGAGATTTTCATTACACCCGCCAAACAAAATTTGAAATAATTAAGTCATAGGAAATCCCGAATGTTTTTATGCATGTAGTGTTTTACATTTAAAACATGTTTAAGATAAGACATTGTTTTAAAAAATAAAGAAAAAATAGGACATATGTTTATTTTGTTTTTGGGGTGGGGGACGGAACTCTTACTCTGACTGAAACTTGGGACAGTCCCTTTAATTTCCGAACAGCATATGATTTTGTACATGTAGCAAAATGATCAAAGGGAATGTGCAACTATATAACTAAACTTTTTTTAGACTTCTAAAGACTGCACAGACTTTGTATCACCGCGGTACCTTCAAAGTGTCGACTTTGTATCGACTGCGATGCTGATTCAAATGTATACATTGTATCTTTCTCACACCAGCAATGAGGCTTATTTACTTCCAAAAACAGTGATACTTTAAAAAAATAATAATAATAACAACTCTGACAAATGATTACAGCTTTTGCAAGAACGATCTGTCATTTATGTTGATACTGGTTTTGCATAACCGACAGACGAACGATAAAATCGTTCGTGCCAAGTTTTACGCCCTGGTTAAAAATACTCTCTCTCTCTCTCAAAGTAGTAAACAAAACATAACAAATTAGTGACCAAGTTATTTTTGCATTATTTTCAGTTTCATTTCCAAACCTGGAAAACAATGTGCATATATAAATTCCACAACTTCACTTTTTGGCAAGATAAAAATAATTTGTAAGAAAAAAAAGAAAAAAAGTATCATCTTCTCAGGTGTATAGGTACATCAGGGCTCGAAATAGGAAGTAAAAGGTGCCCTGAAGATTTTTGTTTTAAAATAGCAGGTCAAGATAAATATATCTTCACTGAGAAAAAACATTTGTCCTGCTGGAAATAAGTCTGAGATGTATTGTAGAGCAATATGGAATTAAAACATAAGAGAATCACAAGCTAAACAACAGATGAGATAATTGTACATACATCTCTCTCTCTAGAATAAGGATCGGCAATTGTTTTATCGTTTTAATGGGTTAATTGTTATTTTAACCTGCTACTAGATCTAAAAAAATTGATTGTTTTTTTTTCAGGCAGCTATTTCGATCCATGTATATGTCCGTGAATGATGACTTACAGACAAAGGTTTCCACGTGGGTGCACGGATCTCCACATTTAGGACATCGTAAATGACCCGATCCTTTCTTGTCCCCTCCCTTGTCTCCATGTGAAGAATTCTGGACAGGGGGTTTGTCCCCGTTGCTTCCTCCGCCCGTCTGACTGCTGAACCGTCTGAACAGAATCACGGAGGAAGCAACGGATGTCCGCTGCTCTTCAATGGCAGGAAACAGTAAGTATTTAACTCTACTGATGGATGGGCCTGAAATGAAAAAATACAAACATTGATGCTTTGTTTCCCACTAGGAGCGGGACGTAGCCCACTGGTAAAGTGCTTGCTTGATGCACGGTCGATCTGGGATCGATCTCCTCGCTAAGACTATATGTCAAAACTACCAAATGTTTGACATCCAATAGCCGATGATTAATAAATCAATGTGCTCTAGTGGTGTAGTTATTAAACAAAGCAAACGTTTTAATTTTTTGTTTCTCAATATTTGTTTTTTTGTTTTGTTTAACTGGGCTACGTCCCGCCCCTTGTTTCCCACTAATGCAAATACATTTTCCGGTAGTTTCTTATGATGTACATGTATACATGTATATTAATAAAGTAAACTCAAATTAAAATGGTGCAAATATTAAAGCACCTGGGTATGATATAGATCAGGGATCAGAACACACACTGGAATAAATTGTTTCATCCAATTTTTAACATATTTATATATTAAAGTATTTCCTTCAAAATTATTCAAAAGTGGCTAATTTAAAGTTAACGAAATTTGTTATTAGATACTAGTAGCCAAAGACAAAATCTTGTAGCCATTTCGTATAAAAATTTGCTATTGGCTAATTTGGCATGGGACGTCACAAGGCGAGCCCTGAATGATACATTTTTTTTTAGTTTTCTTTGTTTAACGACTGGACAACAAGGATTAATCATCAGCTATTGGATGTCAATCATTTGGCTCAGTCTTCTGAGGAAAGCTGCTATACTCTTCCATTAACAGCATGGAATCATTTATACATACTTTCCCACACAGGACAGCACACACCACAACCTTTGATTTACCAGCTATTAGGGCATAGGATGGGGTCAGTGGTGGAAAGCTAACTAGAGCTGTCATGTAAAATTAATTGCTTTAAATGGACTTAGTCCTTACTCCCACTAAACCGGCCTCGGTGGCGTCGTGGCAGGTCATCGGTCTACAGGCTGGTAGGTACTGGGTTCGGATCCCAGTCGAGGCATGGGATTTTTAATCCAGATACCGACTCCAAACCCTGAGTGAGTGCTCCGCAAGGCTCAATGGGTAGGTGTAAACCACTTGCACCGACCAGTGATCCATAACTGGTTCAACAAAGGCCATGGTTTGTGCTATCCTGCCTGTGGGAAGCGCAAATAAAAGATCCCTTGCTGCTAATCGGAAGAGTAGCCCATGTAGTGGCGACAGCGGGTTTCCTCTTAGAATCTGTGTGGTCCTTAACCATATGTCTGACGCCATATAACCGTAAATAAAATGTGTTGAGTGCGTCGTTAAATAAAACATTTCTTTCTTTACTCCCACTAAACACACACACCAGTTCAGTGTTTGAGATTAACGATATCCCGATATCCCGGGGGTACCAGAATTTAATTTTGGATACCAGACTTCAAGAACCCAGTATCCCAACAGGATACCATATAATGTTGTTTTTATTTTTTAATCCTGCATTTTTATTTTTCACTAAAACAATGAAAGTCGTCATTTACTGGTGAAGTTAAGTAACAGTATTTTCTAGCTTGTACCCAGTCTAATGCTACGCCGTAACAATATCTCCCCCTACTTGTACCCAGTCTAATGCTACACTGGAGCAAGAGCGGCATAGCAATAGACTGAGAATCGCTAAGTCGCTATTGTTTTTGTTGGAAGTTTCCTCCCTTCAAATTTTATTTGAGATGACCACATCTGCAGAACATTGATACGGTTTATCATTAGTAATGTCAGAAACACTTGTAGACTACTGCTAAATATTAATTTTTGTCATTATTATGCAAAAATAAATGCCACAATTATTTTTGCTGATTCTATTTGATTGCGAATTTCACGAATTGCGGTGTAACATTACATTGGGAATGAGAACAGTGTCGTCCAAGTTTGTTACAATGTTATTTATGAATTTCATTTAAGTGGGATACTAAATTCTCAGGTGGGATACCAGAGTTTGAAATGTTAGTATCCAACTGGGATACTGCCCAAAATGTTTAATATTGAACACTGCAGTTCCTACCACTGCCCCAAGACTAATTAATACATTAAAGGCTAATCATTCCCGTTATTGGATAATGAATACATGTATTTGGTAGGAGTAACCTAGACCCTAAGAGGTAAAATTGGGTTTCCTCTTACACCAGACTAAATTTTTTTTAACTAATCACATAAGTTAGATCCAAAATGGTCATAGCTTAAAATGTGCAGAGAAAGCATTAAATAAGTTTCAAGTAGTATTCTTTTAGTGATCTCATGATTATATATCAGGGCCCCATTCCACAAAACAATCATAGCTAAGGTTAATTACAGTGACTTAATTTGACTTTTACGGCTGGCACTGTAAACTTTATATAACAGTTCTACAAAGCTTCCTTATAAATGGTAGTTGTAAGTGTCCCTTCTTTCAAAAAAGAATCTTTGTGAAGAAGTACAAATTAGTTAAATAATAAATTGGTTACTGACTATTTAGAACATCTTGGATGTATACACTGGTATCGGACATCAGTTTATTTGCAAAGTGATAATTGCTACATGCATAAGACATGAGAGTTATCTCCCATATTTTCGTGTGAGGTTGTATGGCCTAGAATGTTTTTCATCGAATATCGAGTATATTAGATAACTTTTTACACAAAGAGTTAGTATACTCTTAGAAAATTATCAAAACCATCATCTAACTGCCATTTGAAATCTACGTTAGTGGCTTACAACTGTTTCACACTAGTTGTACATTTTCACTGTAATTTACGTTACAAGCTACATTACAGTCATTACAGTCATGGAACAGGCTGGTGATCGTAGATAAAAGCTGCAGTCAAGTTGGTAGGTATTTACGACCATCGTAGTGCTAAGATTGATTTGTAGAACGAGGCCCAGGACATCAGGATATATATTTAACATTAATTAGTCAAAGTTAAAGTTTGTTTTGTTTAATGACACCACTAGAGCACATTGCTTTATTAATCATCAGCTATTGGATGTCAAACATTTAGTAATTTTGACATATATATTCATAGAGAGGAAACCCACTACATTTTTCCATTAGTAGCATAAGATATTTTATACGCACCATCTCACAAAAAGGATAGCACATATCATGGCCTTTGATATATCAGTCGTGGTACGCTGGTTAGAACGAGAAATATCCTAATTGGCCCACAAATGGGGATCGATCCCAGACCAACAATTAATTAGCAAAATGAATACTAATAATTAAAATAAATTCTATTTGAATATATATCAAGTTTCCAAATAAAATTATTATTTGTTGCATAGAAATACCAATCTCTTGTGAAATAACATGTTTTGCAAGATTTCCAGCTGTCAAAATAAAACCAGGGCTTACACTGAAACACATTTTGTTTTAGCCAATTTTTTAATTTGTAGAGAATTTCCTTCAAAATGATTAAAATGTGGTGTAATTTAAAGAATATTTTATTAGCCAAAGACTAAATGTTTAGCCACTTCGTATAAAGATTAGCAATTAGCTAATCTGGCAACGTACAGGGCAAGCCCTGTAAAATCTTTTTTGAAAAAAATAAAAGAAGTTATAATACCAGTTTGCACAAATCCCAAATACATTTTTTCTATTAAAAAAAAAAGTAAACATCTAATCAACATTGAATTAAAGTCTGTTGTTTTCACACCAAGTTCCTGGATGCTATGTCGAGTCTGAAATGGTTTCTAAGGCCAAATGTAGCATATTTATTATATTAATTGTGCACACAACAAAAGTAGCTCTAATATACAAAAAAACCTAGTATTTTCTCACCTGTCTTATGTTAGCAATATATTCGGCTACCAAAAGCACAACTGCCACAAGCCATGTGTATATATCACAGCTTTCAGTAGGTGAATTTTATCAAAAGTGTCTAATTAATTAAATACCAAATGAATATAACATTTAATTTTGTTCCACTGTTACTTCAACTTCTGGATAATCCATAAAATTAAAATGTTCAGCATTTGTGAAATTCAGGGCTTCTAGAATATCAATTTATCAGTTTTACCATGCCCGACGGCTTGTGGATTTATATTTAAAAAATCTGAGGTGGGCAAACGTAGAGGCAGGAAAAAACACAAAATAACGGGTCCCAAAAACCTCCACCCCACACCACACAAAAATATGAACATAAAGAAAGATTAATATAATAATAAGCAGAGAAGAAATAAATCAAAAATTGGGATATCAAGAGGCCACACCAGCAACAGTAATCGAGGGCCGCTTCCTGTTAACAACGATTTCTATAATTTTAATCCGGACTAAAAAAACGAACAAGCGGATTAATTAACTGTTACCACTGTCAATGACAACACAGGCTAAGTTGTTGGAGTAAGTTGATTGCTGTAGCGGATTAAACAACTTGTTATACTTAAAGCATGACAAGTTGTAATAACAAACTGTTAAATCTTCTCACTAGTATTTAATTGATGTAACCGATCGTAAAACATCGACCAGATTAGAGGCTGTATTGACACTGAGTGTTTTAGCTCATCAGGTGCCCAATCAAAGAACATGGTATTTGGGCGAGATTGGCCTGGTTGGGTATTAATACAGGACTGTGTGTAATGGTTTCTAAAACCTTGTATCTGATTTTAAGTTGACCCTATTGCATGGTAAAAAAAAATTAGTGAGAGAGGGGGATGTCACAACGAAATTATGTCTCAGTTCAGTATATTTACTAAGTGTGGGGAAAAGCGCAGATCTCAGATACTTAGCCTCACAAACATTAAACACTCAAGTAGAATGTTTCTAATTTGACATCTGACGCCATATAAATGTAAATACAATGTGTTGAGTGTGTCGTTAAATAAAACAATTCTTTCTTTTTTCTTTTTTTTCTAATTTGTTAATGAAGCAGGGGGCAGTATTACAAAATCTTAGGTAACCAGAAGTCAGTTCACACGAGTTTTACTTAGGTAACCGATTGTTCGGGTCCATGAATATAGTTCTAGTAAACGATGAGTGAGGCCTCCTTAATTGTAAAACACTTTAACTACGGTTCTATGCTACATTGGTGGTTCAAAGGTATTTAAAAAATAACTGATTTTCAATCTGACTTCTGATAGGGTACTTTTAATTTTAGAAATTAATTGTCCACCACGTAACTAAATGGCGGTTCACATGATTTTAAAGTTGCGTAACCAGCACGCGAACAGAACAACGGTTCTCGTGAAATATTGTGCCCTGATGAAGTATTAAATAAACATTATTTTAACAATTATATTTTCCAGTTACCAGTATGTCATTTGTACATCACAGCAAAACAATAATTTTATTTTCAACAAATATTTAAACAATACATAGTAATGAATATAAGTTGAACAAGAAACATATTAAACAAAATATGTTCCTTGTTCAGCTTAATATTTAGTGTGGGGTTGTTGGGGGGGGGGGGGGGTTGGTGTGCGCGATTGTGTTACAAGTGTGTGTGTGTGCGCGTTACAAAAAAAAAAAAAAAAATCCTTTTTGTCCTTCCAACAAATTACCTGTAGTTCTTGATCCAAAGTGACGAAGTGCAACTCGTCCACATCTTGCTGCACTCGACATTTTGTTTGTTATTGGAAACTGTGCTAGTAATAAACGCCAGAATTACAAATTGATCAAAACAAGTTGTTTACGGTTGACAGGAAAAAACGTCGACCTAATTTTGTCTTCACTGCTTCAGATTGAATTTTTGATGGACTATACTTTTGATTTACGTAGAAGTCCGTATCATTATTTTACCAAACTCATGATGTAACATAAAAGCTGAACCCTGAATAATCGAATAAATATAATAATTTCCCTCTCAACTAGAAATAAACACAATACTAAAGGATCACAAACACCTAATAATTCCTATATCACGCAACCATGTTGTTTTGGTTAACAATGTCAAGGTCGAATTGGACATACGTTGAGTAATCAATTTCATAATAGTTGGCGAATCGTTGAGAAGTAAATTACATAATTCAGTAGCAGTATTTACAAAAGGTATGGAATATTTTTTATTTTATTTAATGATTTGACCAATCATCTAGCGAAGTTGTTAATACTGTTAAAAATGTTTAACATTTATTTAACATTCACAATTATTCCTCCCTTTTAAAATGGCCGCTCCCACAACGCAGCACATTATTTGATTTATGTCCAAGAAACCTTTTATATTTACCAAGTTACAAATTAATAACTTTCCGTCTTTAGTATTAAATGTTTAAAATAATAATTGTTGTTACAGTAGATTCAATTTATCATGGAAATATATTTCATGTCGCAATGACTAGTTATACGAAATCGTAACATGTTGCAAGGCGATTGTGGTAACTCGTTCATTATTCTATATATATATATATATATATATATATATATATATATATATATATATATATATATATATATATATACATATATATATATATTATATATACACACACACACACACACTATATTGCAGATATAAAGTTACACTTACACCAAAGTATATTGTTATAGCAACTGTTTGGCAGAATGAAAATATTTCAAAAAAAAGAAACGCAAAGGGTACAAATGGGTTATAACTCCGATTTTATGTTTCCTAATGCGATATAAGGTCATGCATGCCCCAAACACATTCCCACGGTTACATTAAAAATACACAAATAGGCCTATTGTAGAGTGCAAACCATGTCACCACCCCATGCGTTGTCTGGTAATGAACACCGACATTAGTGCAGGGTGTTGCTTGCCTGGCCCCTGGCCGACCTTCAATCCATTACAAGTCTTGAACCGCAGAGAAAAAAACCCCAGGCGAATCCAGAAAGGGCATTCCATGTGTACTCCCTCAGTACCCCTGTCAAACCTCCCTAGAGAAGTTAGCAGGACCGTCGGGTGCCAAATGGATACTACTGCCCACCTCCAAAAACTGCGCAGGTATTTACGTTAGGAATAGTGCCAGAAGCAGTTCGAGGTCATGTTGACCTCAAATCGATACTGCAGTGGTGCCAAATCACATCAACTGCATGGAGAATCAGTGGATTTATGTCCGACGTCAAGAAGGTCGTGTAATGTGTTAAACATGAAGTGGACAAGTGGCCAGTGTCATGGTGTGGGCAGCATTCATGAATGATACTGAAATGCACTGACATTGACCAGATCCTCCGGCCACACTTCCAGTTATGGCCAACGGGTGGGGGGGGGGGCTTTCCTACAGAACAACAACATTAATGTCCTTCCTTTATCGACATCACCGGATTTGAACCCAATTTTATGTTGGACCGAATCTGAGGAACCACCCCCACCCCTGGCAGCAGCCTTGCAATGGGCCACCATCATCCGTACTCTGGTTGCTTATGGGCAGGCGGTACAGGCAGTTGTCAACACACGTGGAGGCCACACCCGGTATACTCCAGATGACCTTGATGGTAAAGTTACACTTACTCACCAAGTATATTGTTACTTGAGCAACATTTGGTAATTATGACTCACCAGAATGAAATCAGTTATACAGTGTTCACAAATTTTGCGTTTCTTCGATTGATCATGCAATACAGTCCTCAAAATTTTCCAACGATTAATCATGCAATTTTATTAAAAATCACAAATAGGCCTCTTGTAGAGTCCCATTCCCCATGACATTATGGTAATAATTACTTTGACCCTCACCTTCTATTAAAGTTAAAAAACCCACTAAAATCTTACTCCCTCAGTCCCTGTCAAACCAAGAAGTTAGCAAGTCTGCAAATGGATAACTATAAAAACTGTATTTTTAATAGTAAGCTAGGTTGTTGACCTCAAATGATAACATTGAAACACATCACTCATGAAATCATGGTTTATGTTCAAGAAGGTCAATGTGTTAAAACAGATGAAGTCAAGTGGCCATTGTGTTGCAGCATTCATAATGATACCTGACAGTATACTTATCGGGGGGGGGGGGGGGGGGGGGGGGGGGGCTTATTTAGTTTTGTTTTATGTTGAAGAATCTGAGGAATCCCCCACCCCTAAATGAATTTTCTGGATCCACTACTGGTAATTGTCATTGGGGTGGAGGAAAGGAGCTGGGGCTGGAAGCAATAATTTCAATGGAAATGGCAGAATTTTTTTTAATTGTGTCCCACCCTCATTGCACTTATTTTTAAACATCCTAATACAAATAAATAGAGAATACCTAGTTAATGACGTCGGATATCAGCACTATCCTGTGAAGATACAAATAGAAATTCTGCGAGGTCATGCCAAGTGAAATTTCTCATTCGGCCTGAACAGGATAAAGCCGATATCTGACATCATTAACTAGTTATTAACTTTATCCTACAGACCATAAAATTTAAGGGGAAAAACTATTATTTGAGTTATTTTAGCCACATTCTACGATGATCTGGAGGTCAAATGAATGATTTTGTAATGTAGCTACGTGTGTGACATCACATTAATGACGTCAAAAGTCATATCCTGCTACTATATGGATATGACTTTGCTCTATCCGTCATCATATTCTGTCAATAGAAATGGTGGTTGCACGATAAATAGCTAGCTTAAAATAGGCTGCTATCTTCCTGTTTTTAGTAACCCTATGGGTGTCCGAAGATGTCAGTAAATGGACGGGATTGAGGACAGGGGCACTTATTTTAATTTGAAGGGAGGAGATTGCATAATCTTCAGAATTAAAGGCAATAACCCCTGCAAACATTTTTTTATTGAAAGGAATAACAGTGTATTTTAATAACAACTTTTGAACCATTATGTATGGCATGAAGAAAATATTGCTATTTGCCAACAGTAGCCAAAACTGTATAGAAATTATTGCGATGTCAGCTGTAGCATACATAAATTCTATTGCAATGCTAGTTGTTAGTCACAGATAGTAAAAATAAGAAACATTCTCCTAACTCAATTTTATAATGGTTGTCAGTGTTGAACTGAATGCTTACACATGTGTGACACATGTTTCAATTAATAGGGATGGGCTTGTTTGTTACATGTAACACACAGATACTATAGGTTGCATAGTACCAAAGAAGAGAGTTCTGTGTCAAAATTCAGTGTGCACTGTCAAATATTTACAGAGTAAAAGCAGCTGTGGGTGTGATTGGTAGTAATATGTGACATAGATTATTTGTGCAAATATTATCCATTGACAATAAATAAATACACTTTTATTTGTTATACATTTGTTATGCAGTATATACCAGAGGTTGAAACTAATGCGGGGTACCCCAAAAAATGGACCTGCAATTTTCAGCAAAAATTACGGTTGCTATTAAAAACATTAATTAAATCTCTTAAATGATACGTGACCCCCCATTTTCTTGCAAGTAGATTAGATGTGAGGTGCCACATTTTCTATTGCTGTACTTCCTGGGTGTGTTGAAACGCTGCTTATATCAGTTTTATTAGTAAACGTTAACATTATTGGCAATAGGAATTGATTTGGTCTATTAGAACCTTTACCAAGTGGTATGTTGACACTTCAAAAATGCCTGTTGACTACAAAATCCATGTAACCAAAACTGTATTAGACAATTGTCAAGAGACAATTAGACCAGGTATACATGGCTGACGTTTGTTGGACCTAATTCACTAAACTTTCCTAACCAACTTTGCGATCTCGCAGTGCAATGTAAAAAGACTTGCTTGAGAGAGCTCAAGACAGATTTGTGAAATAGGCCTCTGATCTGAATTTAAGTCTAAGACACAAACAATTGTACAGGTGACTAGTTATCACAAGGTGATAACTTACGATGAATCCAATTGTTTGATGGGCTTTCCATTTACTGAATGACAAGTAATAATTTATTTATTTTCTGTTCTTTTACCTGTACTACAGTTTAGCAAATTCACCATATTGCATGAATAAAATTTTGCAATCATTATTTGTTTGCAATTTTCGCAAAACTTTGTTTGCAAAATGTGGTTGATCTACAGTAAACATGGGCATTTGGGTCCTGGTTGAAGTTTGTGGTTGATTTTTGTTAGCACCTGATGGAAGACAGCATAGCATGCTTAACTACAGCATAGAGAGTTTGACTTTTTCCTCAGTACTAATTAAACACACAAAACCCCCAACCAGGACCGAACACCCAAGTTCATTTGCTATTGAAAGGGGCGGGACATAGCTCAGTGGTAAAGCGCTCACATGATGCACAGTTGGACTGGGATCAATTCCCATTGGTGGATCCATTGGGCTATTTCTCGTTCCAGCTAGTTCACCACTACTGTTATATCAGAGGCCGTGGTATGTGTTATCCTGTCTGTAGAATGGTGCATATAAAACATCCCTTGCTACTAATGAAAAAATATAGTGAGTTTCCTCTCTAAGACTATATGTCAAAATTACCAAATGTTTGACATCCAATAGCCAATGATTAATTTAAAAACTTTTTTGTTTTGTTATTAAAATACACCATTATTCCTTTCAATTAAAAAAAGTTTGCTTCAATAGAAACAATACACTGTAAAATAAACTGAATCTTAAATAATCTGTTTTAATTTTTTAGATTGCTGTGAAATGATTTAATTGAGATAACTGTATTTTGTACAAGACAGCAGTAATTTGTGAACGTGGTTGTGATGGCGGGGCGAGGGAGAGGTCGAGGTAGAGGAATTTCATTCAACATCGAAGCTCTTGGATTTGGACGTGGAGAAGCACTTCCTACGTCGGTGCAACAACCACCACCTCTTTTTCCAGTGAGGAGGATTTAGTTTGGTTTTAAATGCTATGTTTTCAATGAAGTAAGGAAGAAATGTTATATTTAAAGTGACAGAACCTAGTTTTTAAACACTACGTGGTATATTTCACTATTTTCACTATTGGAGCCATTTTTGATAATTGAAATACTTATATTTTATTGCTTAAATTATCCATTTCTCAAGTGTTTCTGGTAATCCTAGCATTTCTAATACAGCAAAATGCATTTTTGATATGTTTAAAAAATGCACAATGATTATGGAGACAATCTCTGGTCTATATTTTAAGGGTATCACCATTTTAACATCATAGACACTTGTTACAGATTTGAAGATAAATCAAAATTAGTGTCCATTTTTTTTTATATGGTCAAGAATCACACAGATAATGAGAATTATAACTTCTCTTTCCAGTAAGAAGGATTTTAGATGCTGTTTTTAATGAAGTAAGGAAGAAATGTTTTATTTAATGACGCACTCAGCACATTTTAATTATGGTTATGTGGTGTTGGACATATGGTCGAGGACCACACAGATATTGAGAGAGAAAACCTGATGTCACCACGCCATGGGTTACCTTTTTGATTAGCAGCAAGGGACCTTTTATATATGTATTGACCATCTCACAGACAGGATTGTATATACCATGGCCTTTGATATACTAGTTGTGGAGCACTGATTATTCCAGTTATCATGTGTTTGACACTAAACAAATACTGATTAATCATTAGACTGTGTATTGAGATGAGATTAAATAAACACTGTCATATCAGGCAGTACTCTGAGTTTCCAGGAATTGTGCCCAAGACAGGTCCTTTCATTTATTTTGTTAGTCCCAGGGAGAACTATTGGTTTTGTCTCCATCGTATTGTCTGTATGTCTGTTCATCTCAGGCCTCAAACTTAACGACGGCACCAATGGCAATTGCCATCGTTGAGATATAAATTGCCGTGGGTAGAGATCATCACCGATGGCACAAAAGTGCTATATGTAAAGATCCTCAACAATGACAAAATGTATACACCTAGTGTATATTATCTGAAAATATTCAACATTTGAAATAAGTCTACATACAGCAAAATAACCTTTTGGTCATGTTTATTTGCTGCAAATGTCACTTTAAAAATAAAATTGCCATGCATTGCTTTAGCAGTACTGTCAGAATGCAGTTATAGATCAAGTTGGATTTTCATGATAATTTACCCATTTTTTGACAGAGTTGTGTCCCTTGAATTTAGGAAATCTGAAAATTTTTTGGGCCCGGTAAGGGACATGTATTGCTTTCACTTGTTTTATATGTATATATGTTTTTCAGCCTCAAGTGTTCAAGCCTGTTGACTTGATACAGAGTGATGACACTGACTATATGCTGGCTCTGAAACAGGAGTTCCGTGGAGCGGCACGCAAGGCGCCATATCACCTCAACCCGACAGAGAAGAAAAGGGATATTGATCGCTACTCGGACAAGTATCAGCTGGGTCAGAATGACAATAACGATAACTGGAAACCAGGTGAGGCGGGGTGTCTATAAAAATAAAGCCTCAGAGAACATTGTATTTTAGGGCAATAACTGGGTGAGGGAGGACAAGGTGGGGGTTTTTGGGGGGAGAGGGGGTGTTTGTGCTTTTAAAAAAAATATCTGATTCCCCATTTTACTTAAGTACTCTCCTTTGAAATCCTTTTTTTATTTCTTATTTTTCTCTGATTTGAGAGCTCCATGTATCTTTCAACTTGTTTCGCTGTCCACCTCCACATGCCAATCATTGTCTCTCCTACCATGACAGATGCTTGGGGGAAAGGTGTTAATTACTGTACTGTACAAGGAATTTGATGTGCAGTTTACATGAATATATTATTAAAGGGACATTCCTGAGTTTGCTGCATTGTAAGATGTTTCAGACTAATAAAATATTTCTACGATTAAATTTACATATTAAATATATTTTCTGGTTTAGAATATCAGTGTCTGTATATCCAATGTGTTTCTGGTCATCTCAATATGTGTAAGAAGCCGAAACTGGATTTTGTCTTCCAATAATTTCGTATGTACGAAAAAATAGTTTTTAGGAAATAAAATGAAATTTAACCTAGTACAAATATTAGAACGGTCAGAAACACATTTAATATACAGCCACTAATATTTTATGCAGAAAAATATATTTGATATGTAATTACAATTGTTAACAAGTCTCGTTTAGTCGATAACATCTTAAAAATTGCAGTAAAGTCAGGAATGTCCCTTTGATGGCATTGAACCTAGTGTAAATTATTTGTAGGTTTTACAGCTTTTTGGCCCTTAATTACACATTACTTCCAACTTCTTGCTTAAATTTAAAAATACAGTGTATTTATGGCAATTGATTTTTTCCCACTCACACTCCTTTTCTTACTATATGTATAATTTATATTGAAATTTAGATATTAGTATTTGTTATTTGTAAAGATCATATTGAATTATGCATGGATGAGTAGCTCTGTAATTTGTTATGTTGATTATTTATAATTATATATGTAATGTAAACTAAAATAAAAAACTTTAAATAATGTTTTTTTTTAAATAAAATATTATAATATTTTGATCGGACTCCAAAACATCCAGATGATGACAGCCTTTCTGCCTTAGTTTTAAGAGATTAGAATTCTCTCTACGTGTTCTGATTATATTAACTCTTTATGTTAATAATTTCTAGACTGGAGAAGGCTGCCAAAAGAACTGAGAATTTTGGAGAAGAAAGTTCGGAAGCCTAAAGCCATCATCAAACCAAAGGAAGAAGTTAGTGTTGATGTACTGAAGACACTGGAGGTAGGTGTAAAACATTTACTTTGAGTAAAATAATGGGGATATTAAAATCTGAGAGTGTCTGTTTGTTCGAAGATAGAGTGTATAGAGCATAGAA
The DNA here is from genome assembly GCF_016097555.1 of Gigantopelta aegis. NCBI lineage: Eukaryota > Metazoa > Mollusca > Gastropoda > Neomphalida > Peltospiridae > Gigantopelta > Gigantopelta aegis. The sequence goes on from NC_054700.1 coordinate 32,355,892, forward strand.
TGTGAGGTTGATCAACCTCAGTCACCCTCTTGGGGGTGGGTTTTTTTTTTGTCTTACCTCTGAAGAATTTCACAAAAGATGAGATAAATGATGGTGGTGATAACGCAAATTGTAACATAAATAATCTCTCATAGCATTTTATTTTTCACAAATGCAAATTGTGTCTCATTAATCTATGACATCATACAACAAACATGATGTCATTCTTTTTAAGATGCTAGTTACATTTTGTTAATTATAAATTAAAGCATTTCTAAACTCTATTTCATAAATATATTTAAAGGTTTTATACCTTTCTTGGTACAGAAACTGTTATTTGTGTATACTGTGTTAAAACTAACTAAACTAAAGAGTATTTCATTAAAAATATAGTCTGAAGTTAACTAAATGAGTTGAGTTGAGTCTTTCGCAACATCCAGCCACTACACCACGACTGGTATACCAAAGACCGTGTTATGTACTACCCTTGCTGGTAATCGAAATGAGTAGCCCATGAAGTGGCGACAGCGAGTTTCGTCTTTCATTATCTGTGTGGTCCTTAACCGCATGTTTCACGCCATATAACCGTAAATAAAATATGTTGAGTCAGAGTTCGACAAATCCGCTAGCCCGACGCCCACGGCTAGTGGTTTTTAAGTTCGGGCTAGTGAGAAACTCAAAACCACTAGCCCTGCGGGCTAGTGGTTTCCCACCCCCTCTCCTTATCGCTCGATCGTGTTTTTTTTCTTTTTCTCGTGGCTGAAATTTTGTTTAATAAATTTGATTGTGACGTTTGTCATCGAATAATATCAACAACGCAATCAGTATATAATAATAATCCACTTGAACTAGGTCTACAAACTGCAGTAACATGCTATCTCTACATCGTCACAGTTACAGCATGCATTGTTTACTTTTCCCTTTCAAGTTTCTGTCACAGGAAATAAGTCTAATGACATGCTTGTTTTGATTGGTTGGACACGTCACGTGGTAGTTAATCTCGCACATATGTTTTAGGCTAAGAACTTGGAAATCACCAATCACGACGACAGGTTAATCTCAATCAAGTAAACCCCAGTCATGCTTTGAATTTCAGTGTTTGTTTTATTTACCTATTGTTTTCTAATTTAACACTTCGCTTACATATGGTTATCGGCAACCAGAAAAACAATTTACTTTAATGGTAACCGCACATGCAACGACTCGGCTTGGCCTATTACGTGTAACGGTTTGGATAATGTGTCGCAGCTGCCGATACGGCTACAAGATAATACCTTTTTTGTTCATCAATTAACAACGGATTAGATGTTGCCGTTATATTCTTTTGATACTGATCTGACACGGGATGATGCCCTGTATTTGAGCAATTGGCATCAGCGTTCCTGGTGACCTAAATAGTAGGCCCTAAATGTATAACCCACTACCAAATACACTGAACCATCTATTACTGTGTGTCACACTGTCGTACCCTCATTTAAATTTAATTATTTTGATAGTGGGTTTAGATACCAATCATGAGCTCAATTATTTTCCCCGGGGGGGGGAGGGCAAAAGTGAAAACGGGACAATGACGATGGCTCACACTTGACAAAAGTACCAAACGTACAACACGACAAAACTGAAAGTTACAACATAATTTATGTGTTGTTTTATTTTACTGTTATAGTCGTAAATGTGTAATCTTACAAAAATTAGATAAAAATCCAGTTAAAATTGATCAAGAATTTGGGCTAGTGCTTTATCTTGGTGGGCTGGTGGTTTTCACAAACCCACTAGCCCTGTGGCTAGTGACTTTTCAAAATATTTGTCATACTCTGTGAGTGCGTCGTTAAATAAAACATTTCTTTCTTTTTTTGTGCAACATGATCTATATTTCTGGTCACTGTCAGGAAAATATATGGCGATTATTGGAGCTTTTGTGTTATACTGATTTTACGAAAAGAGTGTCAGTGACATGAGTTTCGTAAAATCAGTATGATTCACACACGAGTGTAATAATTTCATTATTATTCACATCACCCAAACTATTATTTTCATTAATAACAAGCTAGGACCAGGTCAAAACGTTTCGAACGTAACTAAAAAGAGATGACGAAACGACATCAATGACGTCATTTTGATAAGCATTTACACTGGAGAAGCCATATTTAGTTATGACTTTGCTTCACACAATTACGTCATTCGTGGTGCACGTGAAATCATTATGAAACATAAGTGATACTGGTTATATTTCCCTGAATATCTTGAACTATGTGGATAAAAAAAAGTTATGTAGTCATCATATCTTGCTTAGTGATTACAGGATAAACAAATATTGCTTTATTTTAAAGATTTTGGAGAAGAAAGATGGGGAAGGAGAGACACAAGCCACTGAAGAAAACGAAGAAGAGGAAGAAAAGAAAGAAGAAGAGGAGGAGGAGATATTTGATGAAGATGACCTTGAAGAGGTATACACTAAAGAACCCAGTTCAGAAATCAAATGACTAGTTAATTTATTTCAAGTATGAACAGAGCTGGGTGGGGGGGAGGGGACTGTAGGTTTCATCTCTGTTTTTCTGTCTGCCTGTCCATTTGTCTGTCCCACATATAGTTTTCTGGATGGGTTTTTTTCCTCAATGCCTTGAGATACTGACCTGAAATTTTGTGTATAGTTTTATCATGTTTGACCTTCATGGCGATTTACCCATTTTTGACAGTTATGGCCCTTGATACAAAAAAATTGTTTTGCCCGGTAGGGGATATGTATTGCTTTAGCGGTACTCTCAGAATGCTTGTGACACACAATGTTGTTTTTAATGTTGCTTGTTGTCCAAAATTATTTACTAATATTTTTTTGGAAATAGAATGGTTATAACCTGAACTACATGACTATGAAAAATTACAACCAAATTATTTCATTTGCAAGCAGAACACACACACACACACACACACACACACACACACACACACACACACACACATACACACACAGTTATTGTATCCATGAGACAGCACATTACAATTTAGATTCTCAAGTTTGTAATGATCTGGAACTTGACAGCAAGTAGTTGGGGAGATGACATTGCATTATCTTCAGAGAGGACAAATGCCCACTGCCCCCCTTCTCACCCCCCACTTTCGACACCTTATGGTTTGCAACAGAATTCAAAATGCAAAGATTAATAGATAGATTAATTTGTAGGTATATCACAAATAAATGTCAAAATATAATGATTAATAGATAGATTAATTTATAAGTATATAACAAATAAATGTCAAAATAGCAAAAAATTACATTTAAAAAAAAACATTTGTTTAGTTTTTACCATAGCGTAACCCCCAAAAGCTGACTGGATGTCATTAATCAGTTACCTGTACTTTTTGTTTGTTCATTGCACAATTGTCAGCACGTGGTTCTAAAGGATGCGATGCTGAAATATTTGACCAGAGTCCATAAAGAATACATTTATGTTAATTAAGTTAATTTTTCTGATGGGTTTGTTTTTGTATTTGTAGGAGACTGATTACAACGTAAACTACTTTGACAATGGAGAAGGGTATGGCGATGATGATGAAGATGTTGATGAAGGACCAATCTACTAAAAACTACAATAATCACAGTTCAGAAGTTAGACAAAAAACAAGACGTTTGGTGTCGATGAGATGCCTGGTACATTATATGTGTATAACTCTTGTGAACCAGTTAAGACTGAGCTTATACAAAAGGTATGCCAAGAGATGGGTTTCCTTTGTATGGACTGTGTTGGTACTTATACCCATACAACTTCTTCTATGGTCACGCTACACAGTTGATCATTCTCTAGATTTGGTGTCCTGCTGTGTTGGATAAGACTTCTGGATCAAGATTTCTTTTGTGGATCAGTGATTATATATCAGTCAGTGTTGGGCAGTGATTATATATGAGTCAGTGTTGCTCCATTGGGGCAGTGCTTTATTCTTATTTTGTTGTACAGCCTGCTACATTATATGTGTGGAACACTTGTGAACCAGTCAAGACTGTCCTTATACAAAAAGTATCCCAAGTGATGGGTTCTTTTTAAATGGACTGTGTTGGTACTTATGGACAACTGCTGCCCATACGACTTCTGTTCTCAAGCTACACAATACACTTGATCATCATTTAGATTTGGTGTCTAGTTGTGTTGGATAATACTTCAGGATCAAGCCTTGTTTTGTGGACCAAAGATTATCTGTCAGTGTTGCTCCATTTGGCCAATGCTTTATTCTTCTTTTATTCTACAGTGGGCAAGACTGAATGTTGTCCCATTTGGCCAATGCTTTTTTTCCTTCTTTTATTGTCCAGTGGTTAAGACTGAATGCTGCTTCATTTGGCTAGTGGTTTTACCCTTGCTTCCTTGAACATGGGACTGCAGGATGAGCTCTGGAGACTGTGGTTCTGTTTGACATGAACATTCATCAGTGTCTACCAGTTTCAGGCGGTACATATAGGCCTGGAGTTACATGTGATTAAGGGATAAATACTTTTTACAATTAGAACTTCTATTTTTTAACTTCTCTAGAGCTCAATGTACTGTCCTGAAGGCTTGTTTACCATTCACTCACAGAAGTTTACTAAAAGTTACAGAGGAAAAAAGAAAGTGGGAAATAGAAACTTAAGACAAGGACCTGCAGTGCAGTTTAAATAGTGTTTTGATGAAAACGGTTTGTACTTGATCCTCATAAATAAAGAGTATCTTTGAGTGAGTATTCCAACAGTTGGTCGGAATTTCTCTAATAGTAATAGCTCAGTTTGTGAAAAATGTATTTGTGAGGTAAGAGGTTGCATCATAATGAAACGTATGTGAACCTTGATGTTACTGATTACAACAAATGCAAATGCTAGATATATAGAATATTACACAGGATTGGTGTCCATAAAAAAAAAACAAAAAAAAAAGCATTGAACGTTTCATAGCGTATGAGTGATTTTGTTTTACAAACTATAACTGTTGACAACATGTGATGTCTCATTTATTACTCACATTCAAAGAATGTAATATTTGTCAAAAAATCGGTACATCAGGTAAATCATGCAATATTTTGTTATACAAGTTATACAAATGTTTGAATCACATTATATACTTTTCTTTTATGAAAATAAAAGTGATTTAATCATCTTTAGTTATTTCAAGTTTTTCATTAATTCTAAAAGTCAGTGTTATGTCATCTCCAACGAATGACATTTGCAGTAAAGGTCCAGATGTTACATGAATGAAAAATAGTCATGTTACCCTGGAAGATCGCAGTTCAACCAATCAAAATGTACTATTCTCTAGTGGGGGCGGGACGTTGCTCAGTGGTACAGCGCTCGCCTGATGCACAATCGATCTAGGATCGATTCCCATCGGTGGTCCCATTGAGCTATTTCTCATTCCAGCCGGTGCTCCACAACTGGTGTAACAAAGGCTGTGGTATGTACTATCCTGTCTGTGGGATAGTGCATATAAAAGATCCCTTGCTGTTAATCAAAAAGAGTAGCCCATAAAATGGTGATGGCGAGTTTCCTCTCTCAATATCTGTGTGGTCCTTAACCATGTCTGACGCCATATAACCGTAAATAAAATGTATTAAGTGCGTCGTTAAATAAAACATTTCCTTCCTTCCTCTCTTCTTTCCTGTTCACTGGTGGATCCAAGATGTAGCTCACACGTAGATATAAAGGTATTCTTGCTGCTTGAAGAGAGTGGAATTTAGCTTGCTGGTTAGTGCATTTGCAATGGATTATGGAATCAGTGTTGGTGGCAGATCCAGAAAATCCATTTAGGGGGACCAATGACATGCCACAAACATTCCTGAAGGAATTCCTCGGATTCTCCCACATACAAAATGAAAACATTAAATAAAAAATATAACTGTCGCAAAATTTAGGGGGTGCAGGCCATTGGGACCCCCTTAGATCCAACACTGAGTGTACATTGTTTGTCCCTTCCCTTCCCAACTAGTCTCCCACTACTGTAGTGTAAATTATCACGTCTGCTTGAAAAACATGCCTTGCTGCTAATTGACAGTAACAGTTGACCCTAGCCATATCATGGAAGTGTTTTTGCTCTCGGTCACTAGATGAAGTATCAAAATGATCATGTTACACTCCCAGTAGCCACCGATAAAACTTTCGTTTGTCCTCAGATAGGATATCACAGCTGGTATATAGTAAATGTAATGGTAGATAATATCCTGTCAGTGCTGACACTGGATATTAAGTACTGTACTGTACTTTTTGTAGCCATCTGAAAAGAATAACATACCCCGGTACGAGATTTCGTATTTGACATCTAGAGCAGCAGTTCGGTAGCACTTTTTTGTGTTCTAAGACAGATCTTTTAATGGGGTTTTTTTTTGGTGGTGGTGGTGGTGGTGAATAGGATTTAATTGGTCATAGAATCAATCCTCTATACACTCATTGCCCATCCTCCCCCAAACAGTACCTCATATCTGGTATGAAAGAAAGAAATGTTTGATTTAACGACGCGCTCAACACATTTTATTTACGGTTATATGGCGTCAGACATATGGTTAAGGACCACACATATTTTTAGAGGAAACCCGCTGTCACCACTACATGGGCTACTCTTTCCGATTAGCAGCAAGGGATCTTTTATTTGCACTTCCCACAGGCAGGATAGCACAAACCATGACCTTTGTTGAACCAGTTATGGATCACTGGTCGGTGCAAGTGGTTCACACCTACCCATTGAGCCTTGCGGAGCACTCACTCAGGGTTTGGAGTCGGTATCTGGATTAAAAATCCCATGCCTCGACTGGGATTCGAACCCAGTACCTACCAGCCTGTTGACTGATGGCCTAACCAAGACGCCACGAAGGCCGGTCTCATATCTGGTATGTTACAGACTTTCACATGTGCTGTATCGGCTGTGGAAAAGCATATACAAGTATGTATATATAAAATCTCTTGTTGCTGGAATAATCCACAGGCAGCAGGGTTCCTCTCTCTCACTCAAGGCTGTGTAACTGTGTTTTTCAATAAGCATGCATGTGTTAACTAAAGACACCAAATAGCTGGAGCTGACATTTTTCCAACAATGTTAAATAATATATACACACCTTCGGACTGTTTTTATTTGTTTGTGTTGTGCTGGCATTGGTCATACATACTTTATCCATTCATTTATTCTGAAGAAGGATCCTCCACCCTGTTGTGAGCACTGTCAGTGTACTCTGACGGTACACAACATTTTGGTGGAGTGCAATCATCTAATGAAAACTAGAAAAGATATATTTGTTAGAAGAAATGTGATGGAATCATCCAGAACTTTGTTGCAATTTCTTTGTGATACTGAATTTTATTCTAAATTTTAATTTTACTTCTCTATCTTATTTGATATTTTTGCACAGTTCTTTATACTGTGTTTTAATTTAAATCATGCATTTTTATGTTGTTGTTTCATCAGTTCATGTTTGGATTTACCTTAGTTTGTCGCCCAATAGCTGATGTATTTTTCATGCTGGGGTGTCATTAAACATTGATTCATTCTTACTTAATGACATCCCATGAGGGATAATAAGATACAACTTAAATTATTTATGGGATGAAATAAAATATTCATTCATTCATTCATTCATTCATTCATTCATTCATTCATTCATTCATTCATTCATTCATTCATTTAGTAATTTATTTATTTTTCTAAGTACAAAGTTTTTAATTGAAGACATGTAAAAAAACCTAATAGGTTGTGAGACCAAGAAAATTTTTGTTTAGAGTAGTTGCCCTTGCCAAAGTGGCAAAGTTTACTTTTGTTTCCGCTTCCTGTCTGCCATGTAGTTCCTGTTTAATAACTTTTTGATAGTCAATGTTTATTTTTATTTAATTAAATCTGTTTAAAAGATGTCAGTTAGTGCTTTTTCTTATTTAAATTTCAATGCCTGACTTCCAAATCAGGGGAAAACTGATGTTATGAGTGCAGGTTATATACGAGGGAAATCGTGGCGCTCGAAGAATCGAGATGAAAAGAACCGGGGTCAGTACCACCAGGTTCAAAATGTCAAGTCAGCACGCGTATACGTATTTGGACAAGACAACGTGGTCGAGGACGATGATACAGAAATGGAGATGTCTGATTTTCGTTCTCGACGAGGTGGTTCGGGGAAAACTGCAGCAGAACCAAATGAACCGGTCTATTTTGAAAAACAGCTGTCCAAAGATGATACACTTCAAAGTCTTGCACTTCAGTATGCCTGTCCGGTAAATAAGCCTTACATTTCACAATGTTTTGGGGTTTTTTGTTGTTTTATTAAATAAAAATAAAATGTATAAGGACTGGAACATATTTATCCGTAATTGTCGAACTTCCAGAATTTTTTTTCATTGGAGGTCATGTCAGAAGGAATTGTTAAGAGTTAAAGTTTTAGTCTATATCGTGATTCTATCGAAGTACGTCGATCTCGCCCGTGGCGAGATAGACGTAAATCCTATTTCCTAATGGGCGAAATCGCCGTACATTTTATAAAGGATTGGCACTGTTTAGAATGTTTATATTATTAAATTAATTAATGTATAGACTTATTCTTATTCAGTGCATGTTGGTGTGGGGTTTTTTCAAATGTTTTTCATTGATGATTGTGTTAGTTTATGTTTACACCTTGGCGAGATTGGGCGAGATCTCCGACATGTTTTTCTTCTGAGTAGAAGCTGGTTATGATGTAACTAGATTGTATTAATAATGTTTAAAATGTATATATTAATGTGTGCATGACGTTGTTGACTGGATACTTGTTTCAAGCTGAAATGTTTTTTTATTGGAATTAAGTCATAATAATAATTGTAAAATGGTTTCGGTCCACATATATTAAAACAGTTTTCATTTATTATTGCATTTAAAAAATATATTGTTTTGATAAAATTTACATATTGAACGAATTAAAAAAAAAAATAATAATTAATGGAATTAAGTCATAGTAATAATATTGTAAAATGACTGATGCAAATCTCGCGCAGCGCGTGAGCATGCTAAATATCATCATTTCCTGTTAGGGCACGAAATGACATGACGCACGAATATTGAATACACTAAATGAGAATAAGTCTATACATTAATTAATTTTAGTCATATAAACATTTTAAGCATTGTTTATCCTTTCCATTTAAATATAATATGCACGACGACTTCGCCCAATAGGAAATGGGATTTATGGCTATCTCGCCACGGGCGAGATCGACGTTGGGCGAGATCGACGGGCTCCATTCTATCCCATACGGGATTGAAAATTTTCCATTTATCGATTGGTTTAACCTTTCATTTTATCAAGAGTTATCTCTTTATAAGATATTTCTATCAAGAGTTATCTCTTTATAAGAGAAGTCGACAGTAATAATATATTGTCATTGGCTTTAATTCACACGGGATAGAATCACGAACAGTATATAGTGTCATTCACTACATATTTTAGCATATATAACTTTGTTTCTTTCAATGTTATCAAGTGTCTTAAAAGGATTTTATTTTGGGGACTATTATATAAAAAAAGGGGTTTAGATATTTTTTGGGGGAAAAGAAATTAAAATAGCATTAAAATTATGTAAAACGTATCAACACGGGATAGAATCACGAACAGTATATAGTGTCATTCACTACATATTTTGGCATATATAACTTTGTTTCTTTCAATGTTATCAAGTGTCTTAAAAGGGTTTTATTTTGGGGACTATTATATAAAAAAAGGGATTTAGATATTGTGGGGGGGGGGGAATAAATTAAAATCGCATTAAAATTATGTAAAACGTATCAACACGGGATAGAATCACGAACAGTATATAGTGACATTCACTACATATTTTGGCATATATAACTTTATTTCTTTCAATGTTATCAATTCTTTTAAAATGGTTTTATTTTGGGGACTATTATATAAAAAAACGGGGTTTATATACTCTTTAAAAGAAGAAACGCAAAACCACATTGTCGTAACATTTGGAGAATTGATTTAATTATTGAATGGTGAGTCCGATAATTACCAAATGTTGCAGGATTGTTCACAATTCACTCTAGTCCATTGTGAGTAAGTGATAGGACACACCGTCAAGGTCATCTGGAGTCAATACCGGGTGTGGGCTCTGCGTGTGTTGACAACTGCCTGGCACCGCCTGCCCATTGAAGCAACCAGAGTACGGATGACGTCCCGGGGGATGGTGGCCCACTCGGCCTGCAAGGCTGCTGCCAGCTCGGGCAGGGTCTGGGGCTGTGGTTGTCGCTGTCGGAGGTGTCGGTCCAACTCGTCCCATAGATGCTCAATTGGGTTCAAATCCGGTGATATCGATGGCCAAGGAAGGACATTAATGTTGTTGTTCTGTAGGAAAGCCGTTGTGAGACGTGCTGTGTGAGGCCTGGCGTTGTCATGTTGGAACACTGCGTTGGCGTTGGCCATAACTGGAACGATGTGTGGCCGGAGGATCTGGTCAATGTAGCCCTGTGCATTCAGGTTGCCCTGCACGTGGACCAGGTCAGTTCTGCCAGTGTGTGAGATGGCTGCCCACACCATGACACTACCCCCGCCAAATCTGTCCACTTCCTGCACGCAGTTTGCCGCATAACGTTCACCACGACGCTTATACACGCGACATCTTCCATCATGACGTCGGAGCAGAAATCGGGACTCGTCACTGAACCACACCTGTCTCCATCGCAGTTGAGGCCATTGTCGATGAATCTGGCACCACTGCAGTCGGAGTCGACGGTGTTGTGGTGTTAAGATGACACCTCGAACTGGACGTCTGGCACGAATTCCTACCTCACGTAGGCGGTTCCGTACGGTCTGGTCGGATATCCTGCGCAAACCTGGTATTGCTGCGGCTGTGGAGGTGGCAGTAGTCAATCGTTCCCGAAGGTGGCATACCCGGATGTAGCGGTGCTGCCCGGGGGTAGTGACCCGTGGTCGACCGGATCTAGGGAGGTCACGTGTTGATCCATGTTGCTGGTAACGGTCCCACAGTCTGGAGATGGTGCTTGGGGACACATGGAATGCCCTGGCAACGGCCGTTCTGGATTCGCCTGCGTCTAGTCGGCCGATGGCATTGTTTCTCTGCGGTTCACTGAGACGTGGCATGTCCTGGATTGTCAACTGTCGGCCAGATACAGAGGCCAGGCAAGCGAACACCCTGCACTTTTATACTGTCGGTGTTCATGTTGCACGTGCAGACAACGCACGTGCAGTGGTGACATGGTTTGCACATGGCTGCGTTTTTGCGAATATTCACATTTTGGAACTTTATTGTACAGTAGCTGCGTTTTATCGAATGTAACCGTGGGAATGTGTTTGGGACATGCAATGACCTTATATTCACAAAGCATGAACCGGTAGGAAACATAAAATCGGAGTTATAACCCATTTGTACCCTTTTGCGTTTCTTTTTTTGAAGAGTATATATTTTTTGGGGAAAAATAAAATAAAATAGCATTAAAATTATGTAAAAAGCACACGAGATAGAATCACGAACAGTATATAGTGTAATTAACTACATATTTTGCCATATATAACTTTATTTATTTCAATATTTTATTTTATCAAGAGTTATCTCTTTATAAGATAGAATTTCATTATAAATATTTATATACGGTAAGTAATATAAACAATCCCGTATATTTATTTCACGGGATAGAATCACGATATAGCCAAGTTTTAACCACATTCAAGGGTGACCAGTCATAACGTCCCCGCGTCAAATCGTCCCTGCGTACGAAGGAGGCTGTGCGTTAAATAAACAAGTAAACGGGGTAGGTGAAAACATCAAAGAATTAGCTTATTGGGCATTAAATCCTCAAAACAATCAAATTTTAAATGTCTTCAGTCTTGTCTCTGGTGTTTGGTGCTAGTGAGTGGAATTCTTAATTAGTTGTTATATGTAAGATTTAGTGGTCTCTTTGATTTAACATGGATATTCTTATTGGGCATTAAATCCTCAAAACTGATAAAAATCACATTTTCATTAGAAATTGCATAATGGCACGGGAAAAAAGATTGTTGAAAGAAAAATATTGATGTATAGGCCTAGCTAATGGCATTCAGGGATTGAATAGGGTTGAAATGACATTGAATTTGATTCCAATTCTGTCAAATAATTATTGTGTATGCTTTGTGTAGTTGGTGTTAAGTGTGACCGGGGACGTTTTGGTAGGAACCGGGGACGTTTTCACACAAGGACGATATGACCCGGGGGCGATATAACTGGTAACCCATTCAAGACATTGTTAACAACGACGATAAAATTACTCTCCTACCTTTAATTACCGTTAGACTTTCCTACATAAAGTGTGAAAAAAACATTACAATGACACAGATTCCACTTACCAGAATGTAACCATGTCACCTATATTGACTTTGCTGAGATACACATGTATCTCAGGGTTTCTAGAATTTTATAAAAATCCACTAGCCGTGGGATCAGTGATTAAAAAAATATACTAGCCATGATTAAAAATTAACTAGCCCTACTTTAAATAAATACAATTTTACTCATACATGTAGTAATAATCAGATATATATCACCTAAAGAGGGAGATAGAGCTTAAAAACCATTATATCGGGGGTGGGAAGAGGGGCGGGCTATTCATATTTACAAAATAAGACTTAAATGCATCATTTGACAAGATATTTTTTTCACTAGCCATCGGGCTAGTTGTAATAGTTATTTACTAGCCCAACACTGAATATCACTAGCCATGGGTCATGATGGGAGTGGGGCTACCATAATCTAGAAGTCCTATATCTACTAGCCCAAGTACTCTGACAGTAAGAGAGCTAGACGGACTTTTGGACTTTATAACGCTCTCAAACCATTGGAGACCAATCTATATAAATTCTGTGCAATTTCTGCCTACCAAACGGTAGTCAAAGATTCCCAGTCTAATATGTACAACAACAATCCTATGTTTGGCATCAAATACCTTTACATCGATCATTTGCGAGTTCCTTAAATAAAAAAAATGTTCACATATTAATCTCTAATGCACACACTACAAGAAGAAACCTGTTGGCAACAACATATTTAACCGGAACGGTATTGAAAGGGGGTGCTGTTGGGTTTCTTCCTGTAGTGTGTGTATTATACTTTTAGTGATTAACATGTGAAATTGTTAAAAAAAAATATAAAGGTATTTGACGTCAAACATAGGATTGTTGTTGTATTAAAGTGGATATCTTTGAATACCACTTGGTAGGCAGAGATTGCGCAGAATTTATATAGGGGGGGAAATGTTTGTTTTGTTTAACAGCACCACTAGAGCACATTGATTGATTAAGGGGTTGATTTTCAATTTTAGGGGGTCATGGCAAGTGTTGCCTTCAGTTTAATAACAAAAATTAGGGCACCAAGACAAGTTGGAGGGGCACCAAGGCAAACATTTCTTTCAAAAGAGGGGCACAAAGCAAATATACTTTCTATCATAATCAAATTTCTGAGACAAAAATTATTTCACTTTATGGTCTTGGACTCCAATGTTTATTTTTGATACAGATATATGCCATAATGATGTATTTTACAAGGTTAATAACATGTAGCATGTATGCTACATTACATGTATATGCCTAATGTAGCAGATATGCTACATTATTAAAAGTGTATATACAAATTTATGAAAATTCAAAAATTAACATGGAAGTGTTCAATGTACACTAACGCCTGTAAGTTGAATGGATATAATCATTTTTGGTATTTATTTTGCGTACTTGGGCACTAGAGGGTTAAAATAAATGAATGCGTCAAATATGCGGGCATGGCACAAGACTACCTCATCCTTCCTGCACCGCCTGTAGGAGGACTATTACTCAAGACTGGCTTGACGGAATGAAGCTTGTTTGTGACCGCAATGTCCCAATCATCTATGATATTAAAAATCACTAATGTGTAAGTCACAAAGAATATATTTATAAATGTGGTCAACTTAAACGTTACTTTTATGGGCACTTTTTTTTTTAGCACATTTGTTTTACATCCTAGGTTAATTGACCTGCCACTTTGCTAGATGTGATTTTTCATGTTACATTTTGTGTCATTTCTAAATAAATTTAAAATAATAAAATGCTGGATTTAAATAACCCCACAAAATCAAATTCCAAAGGGCACGGTGGCAAACCAGCTAAGACAGTATAGCAATTTTCTTGCCATCAACACCGTAAGATGTTAGGAGCATAACGGTAAGTAAGAAGGGCACCTCCGGCAGTTGCTGTCGGTACTGTGATGAAATTTGAACCCTGGGTTAGAGAGCGTTATAACTGTTCAAATGTCTGTCTAGCTCTCATACCGTCAAGAGTACTCTGGCTAAGATCTCCTAGAACAAATTTTTTAAAGCCTATAATTTTTTTGCCATTTGTTATTTTGCCTTTTTATTGTTGTCCCCAAATTATGGAATACTCTGTAACTAATATCATGTCATGATGATTGATTTATATTATAATATAACATATTTCATGTCAGATTACATCAAATCTTTCCACCCTTTAATAAAAGCAAAATATCAGTAGGCAAAAAACTACATATTTTTTGTCCTAGGAGATCTCAGCAATATTGATAAAGGTGACATGTTTACCATCTAGTATGTGGAATCTGTTTCATTGTAAGGTTTTATTTCACAATTTCTGTCTGGACAAAATGTTGGGGAATCTACTGGTAGTTAAACTTAAAAGTTATGAAAGTAATTTAAAGGCATACAGGTCCTTTGGAAGGGGGTGATGGAGTCTGGACACAGGATTCTAACATGGGCTATTCAACAGCTGCACAGTTTAATTACTAATTAGGCATTTGTATTTGACAGAAAATGGAACATTCTCAACAACTAATTTTTTTTTTAATTTTTTTTTTTTTTTATCGATATGCTAAGAAGGGTTACGGTTTGGATCAAACTTGGGTATTGAAGTGCAATATTTTATCAAGTGCTACTGAACTAAAGCTTTTCTTTGACTGACACACTCGGGCAAATGTTGCACCCATTGATACATCTGACTCAAGTATTTTTTATTTTTCATTTCAGGTTTCAGAGCTTAAACGTATCAACAAGTTGATTCGAGACCAGGACTTCTTTGCTTTGAGGTTTATAAAGGTGCCTGTCAAGCGGTTTGGACTTATGTCAGAAATTATTGCACAGGAGAAACGAAATGCAGATAGTGCGAGGCTTCTTTCTCAACAAAACGGAACCATAGAGGAATTTGTAGAAGACCAACATCTGGACTATGACTCGGACTCCTTGCAGGATCTAAGTGACCCAGAGACGCAACACAAAGTTATCCACACTATTAGCATCCAAGACAATTTACGCACCCAAAGTAAAGAAGCTGAAGACTTCCTAAGAAATATGGACAAGGACCTTTCCAAAATAATACAGCCTTCACGGAGAGAGAGGGATTCCTTGAGTGAGGTGATATCTGTACTGACCAACAAAAGCATCCATCCTTTGCAGTCGCAGAAACCAAAACACTTAAATGGTGCTGATTATGGCATACGGTGGTGGACTGTGGTAGGGGTTATGGTACTTGTTGCTTTATTCATTCCAGGAGTTTATTTTATTTATATATGGTTTTTAAAATCTTGATGTCTGGTTGATATCAGTGGGTATTATTATTAAATGTATGCTTGTCCAGACACATGTTCTACAGAATATAGTTTTAACTAAAGCTACATACACATGTATACATGTAGTTTGAAAAAAGAAAAAAGAAGGAAAAAAATTCTGTTATTGTATATATAATTTTTTTAAAGTCAATATCAATTGATTTTTGTTGTGCAGGCATCAAAATAAATTGAGCATGGTTGTATGGAGGTGATACAATAATGTAGAAAATTTTACTTTGATCTTAGCCACATATAATTAGACAACACCACCGTATACATGATGATGAAGTATACTTTGATGAATTGTTTTATTATTAAAATATATCATATTTACATGCAGGTATCAGTGCCTGGTAACAGTGATTCAGATGCATAACAGAGTACTGAGTAGATCTGTATCTGTGAAGGACTTTAATGAACAATATTCTCGCTCTAGCCAGTGCACCACGACTGGTATATCAAAGGCTGTGGTATGTGTTATTCTGTCTGGGATGGTGCATATAAAAGATCCCTTGCTGCTAATCAAAAAGAGTAGCCCATGAAGTGGCGACAGCGGGTTTCCTCTCAATATCTGTGTGGTCCTTAACCATCTGTCTGACACCATATAACCATAAATAAAATGTGTTGAGTGTGGCGTTAAATAAAACATTTCCTTCCTTAATGAACAATATCAAAGGGAATTGTAAGTTTAGAAATAGAACATCTGATCAGTGTTTACTAATCATTGACTACTGGATGCCAAGTTTGCCAATTGCGAATTTTAAAAACAATTGGCAAAATTTATTTTAATTTAGCAAATAAATTTATTGTAGTAATTGTTATTTTATTAGAAAATACCTGGGTTTTTGCTATTTTTGAAGTTTAAATAGATGATTTGACGAAATTTTCTGCTCACCCAGAGCTAGCCCTGAGTCGGAGGAAAACCACTGCATTTTGACATTAGCAGCAAGGACTCTGCCAATGTACCATGGCCTTTGATATACCAGTAATGAGGCACTGGTTGGAATGGGAGAAAACCTAATCAGGTACGGTTCACTGCGAAGATGTAATCCCTTGACCCAAGCACCTCAGGCAAGCACTCTATAAGTCTACAGACTGAGCTAGATCCCACCATTCTCTGAAATGATGCAACATACTAGTTACTAGATCACGGAATTGATACTTTTAAACAGCAGTCTCACTTCCCCATCCTAATATAGCTGACTCGAAATTAGTTATAATAGAGCTGCAGTCTCACTTCCCCATCTTAATATAGCTGACTCAGACTAGTTATAATAGAGCTGCAGTCTCACTTCCCCGTCCTAATATAGCTGACTCGGACTAGTTATAATAGAGCTGCAGTCTCACTTCCCCATCTTAATATAGCTGACTCAGACTAGTTATAACAAAGCTGCAGTCTCACTTCCCCGTCCTAATATAGCTGACTCGGACTAGTTATAATAGAGCTGCAGTCTCACTTCCCCATCCTTATATAGCTCACTCAGACTGGTTGTAATAGAGCTGCAGTCTCACTTCCCCGTCCTAATATAGATGACTCGGACTAGTTATAATAAAGCTGCAGTCTCACTTCCTCATCCTAATATAGATGACTCAGACTAGTTATAATAATAGAGCTGCAGTCTCACTTCCTCGTCCTAATATAGCTGACTTGGACTAGTTATAATAGAGCTGCAGTCTCACTTCCCCATCCTAATATAGCTCACTCAGGCTAGTTATAATTAAGCTGCAGTCTCACTTCCCCGTCCTAATATAGATGACTCGGACTAGTTATAATAAAGCTGCAGTCTCACTTCCTCATCCTAATATAGATGACTCAGACTAGTTATAATAATAGAGCTGCAGTCTCACTTCCTCGTCCTAATATAGCTGACTTGGAATAGTTATAATAATAGAGCTGCAGTCTCACTTCCCCGTCCTAATATAGCTGACTCGGACTAGTTATAATAGAGCTGCAGTCTCACTTCCCCATCCTAATATAGCTCACTCAGGCTAGTTATAATAAAGCTGTAGTCTCACTTCCCCATCCTAATATAGCTCACTAGGACTAGTTATAATAGAGCTGCAGTCTCACTTCCTCGTCCTAATATAGCTGACTCGGACTAGTTATAATAAAGCTGCAGTCTCACTTCCCTGTCCTAATATAGCTGACTCGGACTAGTTATAATAAAGCTGCAGTCTCACTTCCTCATCCTAATATAGATGACTCGGACTAGTTATAATAGAGCTGCAGTCTCACTTCCTCAACCTAATATAGATGACTCGGACTAGTTATAATAGAGCTGCAGTCTCATTTTCCCATCCTAATGTAGCTCACTCAGGCTAGTTATAATAAAGCTGCAGTCTCACTTCCCCATCCTAAGATGGCTGACTCGGACTAGTTATAACAAAACTGCAGTTTCACTTCCCCGTCCTAATATAACTCACTCAGACTAGTTATAATAGTCATGAATGTTTTTTGTTACCAACTGTCTTGATGCAATGTGCTATGACATCCTAACATCCTATTAGCTCATTCAGACTGGATACAGTCTCGACTAGTTATAACAAAGTCTTGTTTTTTGTAGGCCCTCAGATTTCACGCAAACGATCGTGTCAGTAAAATTAGGGAACCGAAATTTCATTTGCCATGATTATTATATCGAGAACTACTATTCAACGAAAATAATATATAATTTCTGATGGGTACCCATGATCACAAGACAAGAAACCGAAAAGGTGTTTCCCATGAAATTTGAAATCCTATGTCCTGTTTTTGGTACCAACTGTCTTCGTGCAACGTGCTGTGACAGACAAGTCTCATTGTCATTGTGATATACTGGTGTTTGCTTGCTTAAAACATGTTATAATATACAGTGAAACCCATATAAACCAAACA
Source organism: Gigantopelta aegis (assembly GCF_016097555.1). Lineage (NCBI taxonomy): Eukaryota > Metazoa > Mollusca > Gastropoda > Neomphalida > Peltospiridae > Gigantopelta > Gigantopelta aegis. The sequence goes on from NC_054700.1 coordinate 32,374,305, forward strand.
CCCATAGGACCAAGTTACGAAGTAAAAAGTCTGTTTTTAGCTTTTTGTTCTAAAGAGAGAGTATGTTCTGTGTTGATATTTAAGAAAAAAAAGACTGAAAATGTTAAAACATTGTTTTGTGTTGATATTTAAGAAAGAAAAAGACTGTGAAAATGTTAAAACACCTTCCCTAAATTCAGCCAGCGAACATTTCACTAACGTTTGCGAACTATTTGATTGGTTCCCGACATTGCCATTTGGTTTAGCGTGAGGCCATTTTTCTGCTCGGTCTGGCTGAACACAGCCCAGCTTTTGAGAGAATTGTGGTTTACATAGGGTCTGGTTTTGAGGGTTTTCTCTGTGTATATATACCTTGTATCTATGGTATCTACTTAATGTTATTACCATGCCCAGGTCAGGTCAGGGATTATCCTGACAATGGACTACATGTATAATGGTAGACTAATAGTAAATACTGCTCAAAGTCGTAAGTTCTGATTCTATTTGGTTTAGTTTTTATTTGGTAGTAGACATTTTAATTTTCACTATCATATCGCCCAGTAGACTGGCACACTTCCATTACATGCACCAAGGAATAGGGCACTTTGACTGTTTTAAGCAAACCCATGTAGATACAAGTTTATATTATACCATTTTCGTGAAAATCATTGGATAATGAATCGAGATAAGCAATAAAAGCCTGAACTATCCTTTATAATGGAGTATAAAATTTAACACCAAGCCACACATTATAAAATGTAAACCTACATTGTCAGCCGTATTTTGACCAGAAACATAGGGCGTGCATAATTGTACATGTATATACATACAGTTTATTTTCATATCATATTTATTCATATCATTTGTATCCTTAAAAACAAATGTTTTGGGTTTTTTTTTAAAGTTTATTAGTAACAAAAAACAAATTTGGGAGTGCATGGTTGGGGCCTTGATAACAGTGATATCACTCCTAGCAGAGGTGTGACAATACAGTGATGCAATCTGTTACAATATGAGGTCCATGATATGCATCGAATTAGTTCGCAAGGCACATACCTTTTGTTTTGCATAATTTATATTGGCACTCTTATATCGGGATATGTTTTGTATCGTGACTTGCCAATAACATATCATTGCACCTTTAGAGCGCAATAAAAAAATTATTATGGCACTTTCTTATATGTATACCATTAGGCTTATTGGATAAATGTGTGTTCTGGGAATCTGACCCTGAATGTACCTAATAAGTAGGGACAACATTATTTTTATAATTATAATTGACATTTTATAATTAATATGTAGGTGAAAAGAGTACAAACATTTTATCAGCTCCCGAAGGGAGGAATGTAGTACAAAAAAATATATATATTATAATAATAATAATTTAAGGAAATAGCTGACCCTACCTAAAAATATTTTATGTGGGTTTTTTAGGTACACATTTTTTAAAGGCCTTACCAGGTAGGCACTCCTGGCATTCCAGCTAGTGGTAAAGGACATTTTAAAACTAAACACCACCCCCTCCCCACACACACACACACACATTTTCATATTTTTGGCTATGGGCCTGTACTGCTTCCTTCCACCCCCTGCTGGTTATGGCCCTGCTATTTTAAAGTTGACTAAATTATCTTCTTTTATAACAAATGTTCACATGGAGAGGGGAGGCAGGTTGTCTGAAATCCACTGTACTCACCCTCCATAGAATAGAGTAACATTTGCTATCACACTAAAATACACGTATGTAGCAGTATTTTAATGAATGTTCACTTGTGTTGTTAAAAATATTTCAATCCATCAGACATTGTAAAAAAAAAAAAAAAAAAACAAAAAAAAACGAACAATTATATTTCTTCCCAATTCCTGATTGGACAATAGACATCAGATTTTTAAAAATAATAATAAAACATTTTAAAATAGGCCAGAATAACTACTATGCAACAACATCATCTGTTGAAACAGTAACACAAAAATGTAACATTAATTTATTAACTATTTGAATTTCACATTAAAATGCAATTTTTTTTTTTTTAATTTCTTCTGTTTTTTTCTTCCTTTTTTTAATATTTATTTTCCCCAGACCATTCTGACTTACAAATAGCACTTTAGTCACACATAAAAAAAAAAGAGAATACATGTAATTGACAAAATAAATGAGAGACCGATTTTCATTAATGTTTTACTATTATTCTTGGTTATTATCAGCTGTAAAGAACAATGGCAATCTGTTGCCAACTATTGATGACCTAGAATACACAAAAGATTATTGAACTTTAACCGTACACAAGACTAATTTGCAGCTGTTGTGGTTTTAGTTTATCTTTTATATTTGTGGGTAATTTCGTAAAACAGTATATATACAGTGAAACACCTCTAAACCAAGCACATATGAGACCAAGCAAAAATACTGGTTTGACAAGGAATCCAGTTAAGAGAGATTCTGTTTTGTACTGGTGTTTAAAAAGGGGCCATGAATAATGTAGGGTTAATTTTGAGGGAATTCCTGTTTACTAAGTGTCTGGTTTTTAGGGGTTCCACTATAAATTTTAATACATTTTAATAAATTTGAGTTTCATAAAAGTTAGTTTTAGTCACGAAAGTCAAGTATAGACCCAGGGGTGCCCAGACTCCTACTTCATTTGACTATTATCTGTTTACATAATTTTCAGTATTATTTTGCTGAAAAATAAAATAAAATAAAATTGCAAATCTCAGCGCTTCCCTAGAGGTGAGAATGGGCCTTTGGTACATCTAGACCGACTTTTAAACCCCAACTTTTTTTTAAAATTCAGACATAAGATTGCCACTGAATGTTAAACATTGCTGAATAGGGAAAAATGTACGTTTAGATTGTAATGTCTTTCCATATTAAGATAAATTCAGTAATTATCTTTTACTCCATTAAAAAAATAAATGTATTTATTGATGCTGGTTCATTACTGTAATGTAACTGCTGTAAATAAACATTTTGAATTACAGTTTTCTCTTGTTGATTTGGTTGTGTTTCTTGCTGTTTTGTATTGTTTGTTGTTATTTTTATTTGTTGTTTTGCAGGGAAGGGGTTGGTTGTTGTTTTTAAAATAATTTTGTTTATGTGGTTGGTTTAGTTTGATTTTTGTGTTTGCTTTTGTTGGCGTTTTTATTTTATTTTATTGTAAGGGGTATGTTGGGGGGGGGGGGTTGTTGGGGTTTTTCTCTTTTTTGGGGGGTGGGGGTGAGTTTGAGGCGGTCAGTTAATTATGTAACTGATTAGAACAGGAGGGTATTTTGCTTTTAAAACTTGAAACGCAGATCATATATGTCGATATATGCAAACTCACAAAACATAGACCAGTGGTAAAGCCCATTGCACCACGACTGGTATATCAAAGGCTGTAGTATGTGTTATTCTGTGGGGAAAATTACTAAGTTTGACATCCAATAGCCGACGATTAATAAATCAATGTGCTCTAGTGGTGTCGTTAAACAACAAAACTGGGATGGTGCATATAAAAAAAATCACTTGCTAGTAATGATTTTTTTTTTAAAGCAGGTTTATTCACTAAGACTGTCAAAATTTCAAATGTTTCACAACCAAGACCGAAACATTTGTTTTGTTTAACGACACCACTAGAGCACATTGATTACCGGTAATTAATCATTGGCTATTGGATGTCAAACATTTGTTAATTTTGACATAATCTTAGAGAGGAAACCCGCTACAATTTTCTATTAGTAGCAAGGGATCTTTTATATATATATATATATATATATATATATATATATATATATATATATATTATTATATACACCATTCCACAGAAAAAAATAGCACATACCACGGCCTTTGATATACCAGTCGTGGTGTACTGGCTGGGACGAGAAATGGCACAACAGACGGGGATCGATCCTAGACCGACCGCGCTTTACCACTGAGCTACGCCCACCCACCTCCGATTAATATGTGTACTATAGTGCTGTCGTTAAACAAAAACAAAAACACGCAACACACAGTTACTAGTTGGTGCTCAACACCAGTGGAGAATGACACAGATAAACAACTTCCGGGTTAGTTGTCAAAATGGTTTGCGTTCCATGCATCGTAATTCCTTTTTTATTGTGGTTCTTCCATCGATATTGTAAACCATGGATTGCAAAAATGTTTCCATCATGGTTTCCACAAAAGGTTGAAGAAGAGAAATCGCCTGATTTATCAGCAGGGGACACAAAGATCCTGGAAGGGGAAAACCAAAAGGTTTGTTCCGTATTCTAAGTGTGGCATGTCTCACGACACAGTTTATTTTTATTTCATCATAAACCCCTACATACAGTGATAGAAACAAGTAGAATTTGTTACTTGTCTACCAATAGTTTCAATTGTCCAAATTAATTGTTAGGTTTATTTAAGTGCAAGTGCCAAGGACAATGTTACCGTGTTTGGTAGCTTAAAATAAAACAACAAATACATTTTTACCTGTCCACTGATGTCCATTTTGCTTGTCCGAGCAGATTTTCACTTGTCAGGACAAACGGACAAGTACAACACTGTACATATAGTGTGAGGAATTTGGATGGTTACTTGGACATAGCCCAGTGGTAAAGTGCTCCCTTGATGCGCGGTCGGTCTGGGATCGCTCCCCGTCGGTGGGCCTTTTGGGCTATTTTTCGTTCCAGTCAGTGCACCATGACTGGTATATCAACGGCCATGGTATGTACTATCCTGTCTGTGGGATGGTGCATATAAAAGATTCCTTGCTACTAATGGGAAAAATGTAGCGGGTTTCCTCTCAAAGACAATGTCAAAATTACCAAATGTTTGACATGCAATAGCCGATGATTAATAAATTAATGTGCTCTAGTGGTGTTGTTAAGAAAAGCAAACAAACTTTGGACGGTTACTGGAAATTCAAATAATTTGTCAATACGACCGCCACAAAACATAAATGTTTTATCTCATTTGGCGTGTTTTTGAATTTATTTATTTTTAAGTTGTTTTCTTTTGAAATTGATCTTTGTTTCATTTGTAAGATATTAGCCTTAGTGCTCTGCTTATTGAGAACTAAATGGATTTTTTTATTTTATAATCCAGTGTTTGACAAATATCTGAGTAATTCATTACTCCTCACCAATGCTTTAGATAGTGCCCTTTGTATTTGATAATTTCCACTTGCCCAGATAAAAAATTCACTAAATGGGACAGAGGGCTAGTGGATGTGTCGAACCCTGTAATCACATTGTGTCATCACAAAGATAACTCTATAACAAAAACATAAGATTTTACCTACCACTGCGTAGGCAAAGATTCCCACTCTAAATAGATTACATACATATACCTTTACATTGATAATTTTAAGAGTTATCTGAAAATAAATATTTCACATATAATTCACTAATACACTACAGGAAGAAACTTGATAGTACTCACCCCTTTTCAACTATGTTTCTGTGAAATATGTTGGTTTTCTCTGGTTTCTTTACAATATTATAATATACTTATTACTGGTATATTCCAATTAATTAATTATGCAATAAATGAAAAGTTCATGTTTGACATAACTTCTGTCTTTGGGTTCTAAAAGAAAAATTAAAATATAGTGTTTAGCTGGTTCTGATTTTCTTTGTCTTACTAATTTTAATCCATTTTCCAGGTGGCACAGAATGGAGTGGCAAATGGTGTTTGTAACGGTCAAACAGTAACAGCAGGTGATGATTCTAAAAAAGACAAATAGTGAATAGCCAAAAACACCTCTTGTTCCGGTATGGAACACGTATGAATCAAGAATTGCGATACAGATGAACAGCAAGACTGCAAGGAGTTTACTACCATGAAGCCTATTCAGATTTTTATTTATCATTGTAGACAAAATTAATGTATATAAATTAATACTAGGGAAGATGTGAAAAATCTTGCTCCTTTTTTTTTCTCATTTAAATTAAGGATTGACATAAAATGAATAATCAAGCTTATGGTTAAGCTTTTAAAAACTACTTTATCGTAAACATACATGTATTGTGCAATAGGTGTTTTGTTAATTTTACAAAAAAGATTTATTTGATTTGTATTATAAATCATAATGATGTATGTATAATTAAGAGAAAATGACTATGCATCTTCAGCAAATAAGCAAAAGACGTTGAAACACCTAAACTTATAATAAATAGGAATAGGATTGGAGAAAACATATTTCAGGCAATATATGATAATTATATATTTAAGTCTCATGCTACAATCATTTGCTGGCATTCTGGTGTCTGGGGGGAGGGGGGAGCACTGGCTATGCCCCTCCCCACATCAAACTTCTTTTTTTTAACTATTAAATTTTATAAAATCATCCATACATAGTGTATGTGTTGGTGCCCCAATATAAAATGATGCTTAGGGGTTTGGGTTTTTTTTTTTTTAATTCTGAATGTCCTGTCTCAGCCTTGTACAAGTATATGTATCCTGTTTTTTTTAATGTTTCTTTTTTTTAATTTACCAATAATTCTTCTATTTTTTGTATTAAAACATTGAAATTAATTTATTCTGAGCTTTTGTATTATAAAAAAATAAGTGGATGACTTGCTCCATATTTTGTAAAATGGGTGACATTTCAGATTTTGGGCTCAAGTTTCCATTTAGTGTTCTCTCTAGTTATTCTACACTTAATGAGATATTCTTCTTTGTGGATAACAAATATGATCAACATTGAACATTTAGCATTCTGTCAAATTGTAAGTTGATAAATAAATGTTAAAATCCAATGCTTAAAATATTATTTTATGTTTAAGTTAAAATATTTCACTTCTGTGTTCAGTAAAGTGCAAGATACATGTATGTACAATAGGAAACACTGATACATGTATTTATTATCCGCATGGTTCAACATAACCGAGTTAATAATAATCATAAGAATCATGTAATAACAAGTGTAATGACATAACTTTGGGAAGCGACATCATAACATGATGTTGCTTCTCCAGTCCTAGCTCAGACTGTGCATTTGAAACATGACGTCATTTCGTCGTCTCCTAGTTGTGGCTGAAACATTCGAGTTGGGTCTTGTTATTCATAAAGAAAACAACAATAATAATATGGATAATAAAGAAATGATTACATTCGCGTGTGGGTCGTACTGTGTTTACGAAACTCGTGTCAGGATTCATGTATTAATCTCACTCACGCTTGGGCAATACAAAAATCCGGACACTCGTTTTGTAAAATGAGTACGACACACAAGCGCGTGTAATAATCTCCGTGTATAATAGGTTCTACACAGAGTTCTCATTTCTTTGTATAGCAGTTTAGTTTCTTCATTCTTTTAGTTCTGTGGTCTGTTTATGATTTCACTTTGTACATACATGTAATTATATGTTGAAATTTGTATAAATGGTAATTAAAATAGTCTTTATCTTTGGATAAGTTTTTAATCATAATTTGTTTTGCTGCTTTTGTGTGTAGTTCTTTCAAGTAGATTTGTGTGCAATTTATGTTCATTGGTTTCAACAAGAAATTTGCACCAGATATATCAAAATCTATGGCCCATGTATATGATGTTGTCTGGTAAAGTTAACGTTTGTTTTGTTCAACCGCCACTAGAGCACATTGATTTATTAATCATCAGCTATTGGATGTCAAACATTTGATAATTTTGAAATACTCCGAGAGAAAACCTGCAAATTTTTTCCATTAGTAACAAGGGATCTTTTATATGCACCATCCCACAAACAGGATAGCACATACCACAGCCTTTGATTTACCAGTTGAGGTGCATTTGCTGGAATGAGAAATGGGGCCACTGATGGATCGATTCCAGACAGACGTCACATTAGACGAGCAGTTTACAGTTACCACTGGGATATGTCTGGCAAAGTGCAAATATTTTTATTGCTGTAAATCAGGAACAGCCCAATATGGTGGCAGCTTGTTTATTTAATAAATTAAACCATCTGAGAAAAAGGGGGGGAAACCTGACTGCCACACAGGCTTTACCTACCAAATAAAGCAGTGATGTTTCTTATATCTGTTATAGACGTGAGAGATTGCACACCAGTTACAAAACCATTTTTATATAAAGGAAATGTTTTATTTAACAAAGCACTCGACACATTTTATTTACTGTTATATGGTTAAGAACCACACATTGAGAGAGGAAACCCGCTGTTGCCACTTCATGTGCTACTCTTTTTCGATTAGCAGCAAGAGATCTTTTATATACACCATCCTACAGACAGGATAACACATACCACAGCCTTTGGTATACCAGTCGTGGTGCACTGGCTGGAGCATGAAATAACTCACAGATAGGGATCGATCCCAGACCGACGGCGCATCGAGCAGGCATGTAACCACTGGGCTACATCCCACCCCTTAATTTTTATATAAAAAAACAGAAAGAAAGAAAGAAGTGTTTTATTTAACGACGCACTCAACACATTTTATTTACAGTTATATGGCGTCGGACCACACAGATTTTGAGAGGAAACCCGCCGTCGCCACTACATGGGCTACTCTTCCGATTAGTAGCAAGGGATCTTTTATTTGCGCTTCCCACAGGCAGGATAGCACAAACCATGGCCTTTGTTGAACCAGTTATGGATAACTGGTCGGTGCAAGTGGTTTACACCTACCCATTGAGCCTTGCGGAGCATTCACTCAGGGTTTGGAGTCGGTATCTGGATTAAAAATCCCATGCTTCGACTGGGATCCGAACCCAGTACCTACCAGCCTGTAGACCGATGGCCTGCCACGACGCCACTGAGGCCGGTAATTTTTATATAAAACCCTACTGATAATAAACAACACATGAGAATGGGATTATATGTATGTATATTTATTACTATACACTAAAATGCACATATTTTTGCATCTTGCAAACATTGGTTTTTGAAACGTCCTATTACCCATTACGGTAAACATTAACAGTAGAAACATGCTGTAACAAGATTTAATTATCTATGCTGTTTGCTCATTTGATTCTTGTAATGAAGCATGATGTCAAGAATCAAATGAGCAAACAGCATAAATAACCACATTTGTTGTATTTTACTTCATCAGAACCATATTGACGACAAGCTGTCTTTAATATCGCTCTGGTTTTCTCTCCGTAACTTGGTCATGACGGAAGCCTCGCCACTTTTCCGTATTCTCCTTGCTTTCTGAGCCATCTGCTGTTTTTTGAGCTGACCCTTGACCTTGCGCTTCACCAGTTCCGGGTCCATGGTAGAGCTCGCAATGCTGGCCCCCTCGGATCGGTTGTCGTGACGCAGGTGATAGTTCGTGTGAACCATACTGTCCTCCGTCCTGAACGGTCTGTAAGCTCGGTTCACGTTGCTCAAATCCTCGAACTCGCCTTCACTGTCAAAGTCTGCATGATTGGAGAGGGAATCCCAGTCTTGTGGTTTTTCCATTTCTGTATTATGGTCTGTGAGGTTACTGTCGTGAGTCTGTTCACTACTGGCTTCAAGATCATTGTATTGTGTTTCTTTACACGAGGATCTGAGGTCATTGGTATGCATCTTTTCAGTAGGGGATCCAAGGTCATTACGGTGTATGTCTTCAGTGGGGACTGGGGGGTCATTAATAAGTGTCTGTTCACCAGCTACATCCAGTTCTGAAGGAGACAGTCTTTCACTAACATTTTCTTGGTTTATGTCTTCAAAACCTGTAGCAGCTGCTGAACATTCAGTTCCAAGCTTTCCTGTCTGTGGGGAGTAATTATTTTCCATCCCAACCCGATCTCTTGAACTCTGGTTCTCTGTGGGGATACTGTTAGAAACATCCATAGCATCATCCGGAGCATCATCATCCGGAGCATCATCATCCAGAGCATCATCATCCTCGTCTTTATCACTAGCATCATCACTCGGTTTGTCTTCCACATCATCATCAGAGTTGGTATTCAGTTCATGAACAGCCTGAAAGAAAATATTACATTCATGTAAAAAATATTTGTCATTGGAGACATGAAAAACAAGAGGCTCAGAAACACTCATTTGAAACCATAGAACATATTTGTATCATATTTTAACACAACCATTCTGAAGAAGTAGTTAAATTTCATATTGGACATACACTTCAATCTTAAAATAACTGCTTTGTTAGGACTCGCAATCATGTTTGGGGCAATATTGTTAAAAGGTATGCAATATAATTAATATATAATCTATGATAACAGAATACAAACAGCTATTGGCTAATTCCACTGGCACTTTGTTATTAAACAATCTTAAAAATTACCATTTACAGTCGCCATTTATAGCCCATCTTATACTGTTTTCCCATAAATATTTTTAAAAAAATCATTTAAAGAAAAAGTTTTTTAATGTAATATTGAAAGCAACAAAAAAAAAGGGGGCTAATTTCTATTAATCAACCATCTCTTAAAATGTGCGTTGTGTCCAGCAAATGTATCCCAATAAAGTCCAACTGACCTCCTCTAAAGACTTGGCCATTTCTTTAGTGAATCCACTGGCCGACACTTCCACATCAAGGTCATCGTCACGTCTGAAAGAATTAAACACCACAAATAATATTTTCCTACAATATTGACAAAGTATGTTGACTTAATAATACATATGTCCATTTATTAAAACCATAGGTTTACTACAGAAATTACATCCTATTATTGTTAGTCTCAATACAATATATAAAAATAAAGCTTTGTGTCATGATAAACAACAAAACTTGCATATTTATTTATGAATTAAGTGTTTAAAATGGCTTTACTAATGTTATAAAACATAGCTAACATTCTTGAAGTTGAAAGATTGATGTCATGTATCTTATACAAAAAAATACTCTCTACATTAATTGTACGCAATTTGTGTGGCAAAACATGGGTAAAGAATGATCTATTTAAACATATATACATAATATAATTTATAACAAAATGATAAAAAGGTGGAGACTTCCCCCTCCCCCTCCCCATTTGGACAGAATTAGGACTTCAGTATTGGTAGTGAAAACCACAGCCTCAGAGAATGGTGCTGAACAACAGAACCTAACAACATAATTGATATAATGGAACCTAACAACATAATTGATATAATGGAACTTAACAACATAATTGATATAACGGAACCTAACAACATAATTGATATAATGCTGACTAACGTGATGTCTTTGAAGGTCGGGTAAAGTTCACTCTCGTAGTGGAACCGTCTGTTGAAGAAGATTCTCATGCACCCAACATCTCTGTTAAAATACCTGAAACAGACACAATACTAAATGTAGAAACAAACAGAATATAATATGAATATTTCTATTGAATCACTGTTACTGAACCAGGTATAGTAGTAAAGATATAACTACCATGAATATGTAACTATACTAGATAAATAATACACTATGTGCCACTTTCCATATATGCGAGTTTTATCTATACAGGAAGGAAATGTTATATTTAACGATGCACTGAACACATTTTATTTACTGCTATAAGGCATCAGACATATGGTTAAGGACTACACAGATATTGAGGGAGGAAACCCACTGCGGCCACTTAATGGGCTGCTCTTTTCGATTAGCAGCAAGGGATCTTTTATAGGCACCATCCCATAGACAGCATAGCACATACCATGGCCTTTGATGTACCAGTCGTGGTACATTTGCTGGAGCGAGATTATCTATACTGTACCTTTTCCATATATGTGACTGTGCAACTTGGCATTCAGCACATTGAAAAAAGTCAATCGATCAGTGATTTTTCTGGATGCAAGTTTTTCAGCGCTGTGGTGTCGTTGGGGAATATTTTTGTTGTGTTTTAAGCAGTCTTGTCAAATAGCACATTGAAAATTTGTAAGCATTAGGATGACTGATTGACAACTGTATACCCACCATTCAGCATTAGGATGACTGACTGACAACTGTATAGCCACCATTCAACATTAAGATGACTGACTGACAACTGTATACCCACCATTCAGCACTAGGATGACTGATTGACAACTGCTTACCCACCATTCAGCATTAGGATGACTGACAACTATTCAGCATTAGGGTGACTGACAGACAACTGTATACCCACCATTCAGCAATTAACATGACTGATAACTGTATACCCACCATTCAGCATTAGGATGACTGACTGACAACTGTATACCCACCATTCAGCATTAGGATGACTGACAACTATACCCACCATTCAGCATTATGATTACTGACAACACACCACCATTCAGCATTAAGATGACTGACTGACAACTGTATACCCACCATTCAGCATTAAGATGACTGACTGACAACTGTATACCCACCATTCAACATTAAGATGACTGACTGACAACTGTATACCCACCATTCAGCATTAGGGTGGCTGACTGACTGACAACTGTATACCCACCATTCAACATTAGGGTGACTGACTGACAACTGTATACCCACCATTCAGCATTAAGATGACTGACTGACAACTGTATACCCACCATTCAACATTAAGATGACTGACTGACAACTGTATACCCACCATTCAGCATTAGGGTGACTGAATGACTGACAACTGTATACCCACCATTCAGCATTAGGGTGACTGACTGACAACTGTATACCCACCATTCAGCATTAGGGTGACTAACTGACAACTGTATACCCACCATTCAGCATTAGGGTGACTGACTGACAACTGTATACCCACCATTCAGCATTAAGATGATTGATGGACACCATCTGTGGGAAGTCTATCATGGTGACCCGATCCTTGCTGTCCAGCATCAAGTTAAACTCATTGAAATCCCCGTGGATCACCCCGCAGTTTCCGAGTCGCACAATCAGATCCATGCACTCGCTGTACAGCGCGGATGGGTCTGCTACTTCGTGCACCTGACACCTGCATGAAAATAAACTCTGTTAGCATGCCTCTATATCAAAGTGATTTTGCAGATGTTAAAAAGAAAAGGAGAGAAGACACTGCTTTATGTAAGCAACAATATCATTTTATGCAGGTCTTGTAGGGTGTTCACTACCAGCCAGAAAGCACTGATTTTTGCCAGCTATCGCTGCTACTACAGAGCTTCTAGAATTTTTATACAATCCACTAGCCATGGGATCAGTGATTTAAAATAATTACTAGTCACAATTACAAATTCACTAGTCCTACTTTACTTTAAGTTAATACAATTTTACTAAATAATAGTAATAATCAGATACGTCACCTAAAAGGGGAGATAGAGCTTAAACACACAAATATTGGGAGGTTTGGGTGGGGTCAGGATATATTCATATTTACAAAATAGACTTAACTGCAACATTTGACTCTTTGGGGTGTTTTTTTTACTAGCTGTTGGGAATGGCAATAGTAGTTATTTACTAGCCTAACATTGAATATCACTAGCCATGGAAGAGGGGCTACCATAATCTAGAAGCCCTGTGCTACCACTGCCCTTTTCATGCTTACAATTACACACATGAATTCATTCTTAGATATAGAAGCCTACATTTGTCAAACAGACAGGTAATGATCATTCAGGGTTTAGGGCTCATCCTACACAGTGCCAATTTAGCCAACTGATAATTTTTATACAAAGTGGCAACAACATTTAATATATGGCTACAGATTCTCAAAGCTATCTTAGTCTTATGATATCATAAAACTGCTGTAAGCTAAGTCATCACTACGCATGCCTCTGCTAAAATTGCTTCCAAAACCTGGACCATGGACAAAATTCTTCCCAGTGTGACCGACCCATGACCCTGGAATATACATGTTAAAATAAAGCTGAAATACATGTAAGATCGACACTCAGTTCTATGGGTTTTTTTTATGGATATGACAAATCAGGGCTTTCAGAATTTTTATAAAATCCACTAGTCATGGGATCAGTGGTTTTAAAAATTCACTAGCCAAAATTAAAAATTCACTAGCCCTACTTTACTTTTTTACTAAATAATAGTAATAATCAGTTATGTCACCTAGAGAGAAAGATATAGCTTAAAAATACTAACATTGGGGTGGGCTTGGGGGTAGGATATTCATATTTACAAAATAGACTCAACTGCAACATTTGAAAAAAATCCAACATAATAGCTGTCGGACATGGCAATAGTAGTTATTTACTAGCCCAACATTAAATATCACTAGCCATGGGAGTGGGGCTACCATAATCTAGAAGCCCTGTCAGGCAAGGCAATAGTAGTTATTTACTAGCCCAACATTGAATATCACTAGCCATGGGAGTGTGGCTACCATAATCTAGAAGCCCTGTCAGGCAAGGCAATAGTAGTTATTTACTAGCCCAACATTGAATATCACTAGCCATGGGAGTGTGGCTACCATAATCTAGAAGCCCTGTCAGGCAAGGCAATAGTAGTTATTTACTAGCCCAACATTAAATATCACTAGCCATGGGAGTGGGGCTACCATAATCTAGAAGCCCTGTCAGGCAAGGCAATAGTAGTTATTTACTAGCCCAACATTGAATATCATTAGCCATGGGAGTGGGGCTACCATAATCTAGAAGGTCTGTCGGACATGGCAATAGTAGTTATTTACTAGCCCAACATTGAATATCACTAGCCATGGGAGTGGGGCTACCATAAACTAGAAGCCCTGCAAATGGAAAACTCACATTGGGTGGGCGCTAAGTAACTCCATGACAACAGCATGTCGATTAAAGTCAACAGGTTTTGGAACTGGAAACCCTCGTTCAAACAGAGCCTGTGAAAAAAATACAAGAAATTCTAATTATTAACTTTCTTCATGAGAAACGCACACTGTCAGACAAAATCCTACATTTTTATTATTTACTTTGAACTAAATTTAAGCACAATCAGACACATAAATTTCTCTTTAAATACTTAGTCATGACCTATTATAGCAATTCAAGATGTGCAAAGTATAGATAAAAACAATCAGGATAAACCAGAGACATACGAATGTAACACAACCACTACAGCCAGGGCTCATGCGACCGGGCGAAGTGAGCCCAGACTTCGCTCTGACTAGCGTGACTTCGCCGTGCCAGTCACCGTAAGGTGATATCTGTGTCGCCTTTTTAAAAATAGTCATCACTTGCAATGTACACATCACGGATGAATGGTGAAGAACTTGAGAAACACAGATTCATAGATAATAAGTGTGAAGTGTCTGAGAGTTTGAAGAGAGACTGGCGCCACAAAAGCATGCGACGGGCTCACAGATACTGTCTAGCTCAGAAAATACCCACATCTAGCACTAATAGTTTGCGTATTTTATTTTTTGGATTAAAAATTCAAGTCTCCCTGCTGTTAAAAACTCTGCCCTCTCTAAAGTTTGAGAGAGAAGTTAACTTCGCTCTATGATTTGACCTCACGCGAGGCCTGTACAGCACATTAATTTGTAAATCATTGATACATTTGGTCATTTTGACATATAGTCACAGAAAGAAAACCTGCTACATTTTCCCAATATTAGCAAGGGATCTTTTATATGCATCATCGCATAGACAGGATAGCACATACCACGACCTCTGATATACCAGTTGTGGTGCATTGGATGGAATGAGATATAGCCAAATGGGGCCACATATTGATCCTAGATCAATGACACATCAAGCGAGCTGTTTACCACTGGGCTATATCCCACCTTTCTAAGTCAGATATGCACACCGTTAGATAAAAAACACAATCAGATATGTAATTTTCTTTTTAAAATACTTAGTCAAGATCTAATTATTGTAATACAAGGTGTTCAAAGTGTAGCATAGATTTTTTTTTAAATCAGTAAAATCTAGACAGAGATTGCTTCTTTTTAACCAATGATAATAGCTGTTACATCAAATCCACCAGGCATCCCCCGCCACCTCGAAACCATCAGTGGCAATTGATCCTGTGACCCATTGCAACTCAGGTGAATGTTCTAACATTGAGCTATACTCGGACCTTCAAAACTTTAACACTGTGATTACAGAGAATACAACATTCTTACTGCTATTTACCTTCATGTAAGCAAACTCCTTCATGGCTGCCAGTCTGGCTAAATACAACCAGGAGGTAAAGCGGCGATGTTTGTGATAATCTCGCTTGTTCTTCAGCTGTCGAAACGAAGTTCGACCCAACCTGGAATAAACGTTATATAATATAAAATCATATCATCTCATCTCTTTCTTTCCTTCCCTCTCTCTCTATCTCTTACATATTAAACAACCACGAAACATTTCAGAGCTACATGTAGCTCTGGCACTTGTCAAATTCATCCATTGCTTATTTGAAAACCTGGAGAATTTTATTTCAATTTGGCAAAACGGTTTCATGTAATTATTAATATTTTGTTCTGTAATTTTTTAAGTTTAATAAATAATTCAGCAACATTTTCTGCACATACAAAGCTAAAGTTTGTTTTCTTTAATAACACCAATAGAGCACATTGATTGATTAATCATTGGCTATTGGATGTCAAACATTTGGTAATTTTGACATGTAGTCTTAGACAGGAAACCCGCTGCATGTTTCCATTAGTAGCAAAGAATCTTTTATATGCACCATTCCACAGAAAGGATACCAAGGCCAGTTGTGGTGCACTGACTAGAATGAGAAATAGCCCAATGTGCCCACCGACGGGGATCGATCCGAGACTGACCATGCATCAGGTGAACCACTGGACTATGTCCAGGCCTCACACACAAAATATTTCATGGCTGTCTCTGGCACTCAGCATATTCGCCCATTGTGTATTTTAAAAAACAGTTTTATGTAATAATTGACATTTTGTTCTGTAATTTTTTAAAGTTTAATAGACAATTCAGCAAAGTCTTCTGCTCCCACAAAGCTAGCCCTGCCTTTCATTTTCATTTCAACTTATTTTCATGGTTCAAGCACGCTGTCCCGGGCACACACCTCAGCTATCTAGGCTGTCTGTCCAGAACAGTGTGTTAGTTGTTAGGTGGTTAGTGAGAGAGAAGTGGGTGTAGTGTTCTTACACCTACTCACTGAGCCCTTAAGAACTCGCTCTGGGTTGGAGCCGGTACCGGGCTGCGAACCCTGTACCTACCAGCCTGTAGTCCGATGGCTTAACCACTGCACCAACGAGGTCAGTCCTGCCTTTCCAGGTTAACCAGACACACTGATTTCCTGAAACTTACCTGTGAAACTTGATCGCATACTGCTCCTCGTTAGGCCCTCCAGTTATGTACACATCTACAAAAAGAACAAACTCAGCAAGTCTTTAGTTTATTCATTTATCCAACTAGGTTTAAGCACACAGTCCTGGGACACACACAGCTATCTGGACTGTCTGTCGAAGACATTCAGTTAGTGAGAGAGGTCTGTGTAATGGCCAGCACACAGTCCTGAGCACACACATCAGCTATCTGGACTGTCTGTCGAAGACATTCGGTTAGCGGTTAGTGAGAGAGAGGTCTGTGTAATGGCCTTACACCTATCCATTGAGTCATTAAACTTGCTTTAGGTGGGAGTCAGTACTGGGAGGCGATCCCAGAATCTGCCAGCCGTATGTTCGATGGCTTAACTACTACACCACCAAGGTCTGTAGTGTTTGATAAAATAACTACAGATCATTACATGTGGACATACTTCACTGCTTTTGTAGCACAGAAAAGACTACCATAATATTAATATTTAGTATAGATTCCGAGATATTAGTTGTAATTCAGCCAACTTGGATAAGAGAATATCCACAACAAGGATGAGTAGTTTGCAAGTGCAATACAATAAATAATATGTCAATGAATATAAAAAAATAAAACTATTTTTTATGATGCTATACCCGATTCTTTTCCAACACCAATTTGGTTTCCAAGTGAAGTAACAACATCGCGACTGGTGAGTGCCTTCAGGGATAGGTAGTCGTAACCAGAGTTTGTTAATCGATAGCCGCTGACTGAAATTAGACAATGATCAAGACAACGATTTATTATTCTAATAATATAAAAAAAATCAGTGTTCTGCACACTGGTCATTGATTTTTTCAGGCGTGAAATATAGCCTAGTGGTAGAATGCTCATACAAGATGTGGTAAATCATATGATCAATCCCCATGTGGACCCACTCGGGGCTTCTGGAATATGGTAGCCCCACTCCCATGGCTAGTGATATTCAATGTTGGGCTAGTAAATAACTACTATTGCCATGCCCAATGGCCAGTGAAAAAAAAAAAAGAGTCAAATGTTGCAATTAAGTCTATTTTGTAAATATGAATATCCTGCCCCCACCCAAACCCCCCACTGTTGGTGCTTTTAAGCTGTATATCCCTCTTTAGGTGACATATCTGATTAGGCCAAACAAACAAAAATAGGTGTGTTTCCGATTGCATCCCCCCCCAAAATTAGGGTAGGTAGGTAGGGGTTTTTTTTGTTTTGTTTTTTTAAATTGAATATTATCATAATAATAATAATAATAATAATTATTATTATTATTATTTATTATCATTATTGTTATTGTTGTTGTCATTGTTGTAGTAGTAGTAGTAGTAGTAGTATTGGTATGCACTGTTTGTGTATTTCCTTAAATTAATGGGACATTTGTATTAATTTCGTTGTTCTTAATTTAAATACTTTATGCAAACATATGAGATGCATTAATAATAAGACTTGTTGATTTAAGTGAAGACAAGAATTAAGCTGAATTGATACGATTATATTTAATCGAAATAACCTGTACCAAGGCTATGTTCGTACATTCGGTTACTTCCGTGACCGACTAAGCTGTTCGGTGGTAGCTAATCAGGGGAAGGAACTCTATTACAAAAGCTTTTCCATAATTTCTCGATGTTTTTCGGAAGGGAATTACATGTGCAAAATGTATCGCATAATAGTATGTAAACAATGTGCAAGGAAGGAAATACTCTTGTGTGGTGATGTTGTCCTCTTTTTTTTTTTCAGTTTAAGAGAAAAAAAATTAGGGTCGGGGGGGGGGGGGGGGGTGGGTGGTAAAACTAGGGACGGTCAGTCGACCGGAAACACACCTATTTTTTTGTTTGGCCTTATTACTATTATTTAGTAAAATTGTATTAACTTAAAGTAAAGTAGGGCTAGTGAATTTTTAATCGTGGCTAGTCAATTTTTTAAATCACTGATCCCATGGCTAGTGGATTTGATAAACATTGTAGAAGCCCTGCCACTGGATTATTTCCCATTCCAATCAGCTTGTCCTGTCTACAGCACACTGTATATATCTATAAAGATTAGCCCGTGTCACAAAGCAGGGGATGATATTTCAAAATCTTACTTTAATGAAACATTGTAGCTGATCATGCCCTGTATTTGTAGTCTGCTTGTGTTAAAAAATGTGACATGATCTTATTCACATTAATATATTTGATAGTACATGTAATAATGAATTAAGTCTAGTTACTGAATCAACAGACTACTAACATGACGCTGTAACTGTCAGGCCAGTAACTGGCTCACTCTGGACCACATTTCGGTTCAGCCAATTTCGATAAATGTAACATATTTCCTTCAAATTTATTAAAATGTGGTAATTTGAGAAATATTTTATTAGCCAAAGACTTATTTTTGTAGCCATTTTCTATACAAATTACCAACTGGCTAATTTGGCAATGTACAGAGTGAGCCCTGCAAGTTGCAGCGTATTTCGCCACACTCAACAGGCCAACACAATCCACCACGCATAGATCTACGTAGATCTATTACCATTTTGACTGTTTGACTAATTAAAAATTGAATTTGGTTACAGATTGTCCAACCAATTTCGCCATATTAACTCTTGATATATGTCTTCTAACTAGTAATATTTAAACTGTATGTAATAAATGTTTTTGTGTGTGTATGCCTATAATATATAGAGGCTATTTCATGGGGGGGGGGGGGGGGGGGGGGGGGGGGGGGTTTCCGTGAAAATATGGTTTTCACACATCACTCGTTGACATAAAAATCGTATTCGGAAAAAACACCATGAAATGGTCTATTTATTATATACATCTTTCCTACTTTTTGACAATATCTTTTGTTTTTTGGTAATATCTTTCGCTTATCCTATCGAAAACACGTAACGCCATGATATATTTCTTCCTATGGAACTTTTCCAGAAAAATTACTTGACCATAGACTTTTAAAAAGAAATTTGATTCAAATTTATCTCTATTAACATTTATTTAATAATACTGCGGTGCAAACATACCTGACAAAGCGATCCTCTAAAAACTCTCACAAAAACAAAATGAATTGAACGCCGTTAAATTCTTACACTTACACTCAATGACACTACATTGTGTCATCATTATTTAGCTTCATATTCAATTTGTTTGAGATATTTTATTGTAATTGCACTTCGTATCCCTTTTTTTTATAGGTACAGTTGTTTAAATTACATTTGTTATTTTTCAAAGACGATCAGATGCATTGGTAATCATCAAATTTAAATACGAAGTAACGCGACAAAGGGAGATAATTTAATCATGCACTTTTACAAAAAAAGTAAATACAATTTCTATATTTTCACTGTAGCTAAAATACAGTGAAAATATGACTTTTCACCGGATATCACTTTTATGGTTTCTGTAGATCTATATATTTCATTGCTATGTATATAATAAAATATACTATGTACTTACATTGCTTTCCTCCCTGTTCATATGCAATGAGTCTATGTTTGGATAGCTCTCTCAGTATCTTGTGGCAACCACCACTTGGAAGGTGTGCAATAGATGCAATCAGTGGTGCGGGAACAATCTCGTGGTTTTTCATGCCCATTTCAACCTTAAACATAATATACATTACACAACCATTTAATTTTAATACAAGTAATATAAGTCTGTGACCCTTGAAACAAAAACACATGGGCTGAATTTACAAAGTTTGTTTTTGTTTTACACGCAGGTAATTACATACATTTACAGTGTCAATGCATAAACACCTACATTTAAGAAAAACAGACATCATAAATATGGCATTGTATATTCATCAGGTACTGAATGAAATTTATCATATTAACTTAATACATTCTCTTTTAAAAATGCATCTAATGTAATGGCAGATATGATGTGGTCACTATGGTCTCAATAACTCCTCATTTCATATGGCATCCATAATTAATTTGTATCATGATTATTTCATACCATAATCATTTTGAATCCTATTCATTTTGTATCACACTATTTTGGTCTCACTATATTGGTAATTTCATTCTGAAGTCATTTTATACCATAGCATTTTGGTAATTTCATGCCAAAGTCATTTCATACTAGAGTCATTTTGTAAAGTCATTTCATTCTATAATCAAAATAAAATAACAGTCACTTTATTAGGTTACTTTGGAGGAAGACATTAAATATGCCAAGCGAAACAGTAACAGTAAATAAATGATTCTTTTTTCTTCACATAGACTAATGTTTATGAACCAATTTTTTAAAAAGGATGTACGTATGTGTTGTTGCTTAAATAGAATGTTCAAGTGAAGTTAAATAGAGGTTATTACCAGTGTTTATTGGTATCGTCAATATCATATATTACAAATAAAAATTGTATTATACGAGCCTCTGGTGAGAATAATACATTATTTTTATTCCTAAAATATGATATTGACGATACTGAAATACACGAGGGTAATAATCTTTTTATCATATAATCTCAAGCTTCACACGTTTTTGTAAACTGTACAAGCAACTTTAATTCCAGTCTGCCATTACCAGATATTCAAATGACTATTGAATATGTGACGTTGTATCCTTTTAATGGAAATGAAGTCAAACTCGAATGACTTCATTTTGGATATCCTTGCATAAAAATACACTACTTGCTTAATGTTTTTTTAATGCTGGATAGCTTTCAGTGTAAAGTTGCTATTGAAATGTTTTTAAATGATGATTATGAATGCATACGTCAATTATGGAGTGTCACTGTAGTACATTTGCTTAAATGCAACCCATCAATTAAGAAAATTACCATGGCAAAAAAATAATAATGATGTGGACAAATAATGTCTACAGCATTTTTCACGGCAGCTTTACTGTAGACATGTTTGCAGCTCTGGATCTATGGGCCAGTCTGTTACCACAGAAGTGTGCAATGTGTAATGCATATAGTTGGTGAAATTGTTGGCCCAAGAATAGAACAGGTATGACTCACGGGTTAAGAAACATTTCAGATCTTTAATGCACGTCTTGCAAAAGCTGTTGGTTCAAACTATGTTACATCACATGATGTATTCTATTTCTCTGTTTCAAGACAAAACAGTGGCAAGTTGTTCCAGAGGTGTGTCAGAAAGAAACAGTCTCACTCTGACCACTCTAGCTGCTTCAGGTTCAGACAATTTGAAAAACCAAGAAATCTGACTGGGTGACTAAGTCTACAAGTTGTCTCATCTTACTAAAGTCCGAACCAAATTGTTAACAACTACCATAAATTGCTCTCCTACCTTTCTTTTTCGTTAGATTTTACCCACATTTTGTGAAATCTTGAAAAAACCATTACAATAACACAGATTCCACATACTAAAGTAGTGTCGGAAATAGACTAAAAAAGATTTTCGTCGATTATGTCTTTCATATTAAAGTGACATGTAAATATCTATTTAATGATACTCTACCTAATTTAGCATTTACTTGTTTGGGCTCTCATTGATGTACAAAGTGATGTTTACAATATGTGAGGGACCATCTCTGATGACGCTTTACCTTTAAATATGCTGATCATAATTAATAATTTATGCTGCAATTCAAAATCCTCAGTTAACTTGCAGTTTTAAATTCAAGGTTTATTTAAAGGAACATTCCTGAGTTTGCTGCAATTTTTAAGATGTTATCGACTAACAGAGACTTTTTAACGATTGTAATTGCATATCAAATATATTTTTCTGCATAAAATATTAGTGGCTGTATATTTAACGTATTTCTGATCGTCGTAATATGTGTACTAGGTTAAATTTCAGTTTATTTCCTAAAAAAAAAAAATTCGTACGTACGAAATTATTTGAAGACAAAATCCAGTTTGGGCTTTTTACAAATATTTAGACGACCAGAAATATACTGAATATACAGACACTGATATTCTAAACAAGAAAATATATTTGATTTGTAAGTTTAATCGTAGAAATATTTTATTAATCAGAAACATCTTACAATGCAGCAAACTCAGGAATGTCCCTTTAAGGGTAAATGAAATTGATGCATGTTGATCAAAACGTGTTATAGTCTGTTCCAATAAAGTGCACATATCACCTGTTTATACTGACATCTTTCTGTTAATTTCAAGAGTAAACACCACCTTGTACATAAATAAGAGCCGAAACAAGTAAATGCTAAATTGGGTTGAGTATCATTAAATAGATATTTACAAACTATTTACTTGTTAGTTTAATATGAAAGAAATAATCGACGAAAATCAGTTTTATTATATTTCCGACACTACTTTAGATGATAACTATGTCACCTATATTGACTTCGCTGAGACGCATAGGGCAAAAAGCATGTAATTTTGTGCCGGCTGCCATTTTGACTTTTTATGGAATAATCTCCAAGAGGGGTGAAAGGATATGATTTAATGTAACAACGTCTTAACATGTTATGATATAAAAGCAAACGTGATGACGTCATATTAATGTTTTTATTAGTATTTTTTGTTTGTTTAAAGATACCACTAGAGATTGATTTTATATTAATTATGTCACATACTTTGGAGGCTTTCACCCCTCTTGAAGTCTTCCATAAAATAAAAAAAATGGCAGACAGCAGAAAACTGCATGTATTTTGTCCTATGCTATCTCGGCGAAGTCGATACTGGCGACATCGTTACAGTCTCATATGTGGAATCTGTGTCACTGAAATGTTTTTTTCACAACTTGTGTCTGGACAAAATTTGGGTGGAATATAACGGTAATTAAAGGTAGGAGAATAATTTATCGTAGTTGTTAACAATTTGGTTCGGACTTAAGGTTACTCAAAGTGATCATATTAGTAGTGAAAAATCACATCAGGAGCAAAGGCTACAATTATAATAACTACATAAAGCATGATTGTCCAACAATTAAGTGCACCGATTTATTCAATGGGGCTTAGGGTTCACAAAACGTAAACATTTATTTTATCATCTCTTTGACAGTCTAACGTTGTCTGCAAATTGAAGTATGCACATGACACAGCGGAACTAAAGTAACATTGCAACGTTCAACCAACCGTTTTTTGCTAAACATTTGCAAACATATTTTGACTGGTTCCCGAAATGGCCATTCGGTTTAATGTGTAGCGTAAAAATCTGTCTTCCAAGAAAAGCATTAGCGACAAACCACTGGCTAAACTTACTCCTGGAAAAAAACCTGTCCCATATGCGCAAGCGCAACAGACTAAGCAGTGAACCAGCCCCAAGTTCAGCCAGCAAACATTTCGCTAATGTTCGCAAAGTATTTGGTTCCCAATGTGACCATTTGGTTTACCGTGAAGCGCATAATAAAGTCTAGCATTTGCCAATAGTACTGCACACGGGTCAATCGTCAGTTTTACAGCATGTGGCAATAGTAAAATAGTATTAATTTTTTAATTAAACCATAGAAGCCGAGCTATACATTCAGACAAGAACCAAGAAAATATGAACTGGAATCTGAGCAACTGTGGCGAAAATAGACTCGGAAATGAGGGTAGTAAACGTTGCATGCGACACCTTGTTTTGCAACCACTGGTAACACATTTGGATAGTTATAATTGAGAGAAACACGAGTCTGTGACTCTGAAATGGTGAAATACCCATTAAAAACAGACTTAAACTTGACTCCATAACTGTTATTTCTCAGATGCACGTGCATTTTAAAAAATATGAGAAATGCATTTTGTGATATAAAAAATACCAGGATGACTAAAAACACTTCCGAGTTCGAATGTATGGAAATTGATAATCTAAACCATAAAATCTAAGTAGAGTATGATTTCAGTTACCAAAAACGGCTATAATAGTAAAAATATGCCTTAGTGTTTAAAAACTAGGGTATGTCCCTTTAATGCACCTGGATATGTTCGAAAAAAAAATTGTAATTAAACATGTCAGCAAGATACATTCGTTGTAGAAGCATCATTAGGGGTTTATGGATTTTTATACCCTCTGTATGGTCTTGTACATCTCGCCTTCGGCTCTGGGAACAAGAGCATACAGAGAAATAATAAGAAATGTTTTATTTAACGACGCACTCCACACATTTTATTTACGGTTATATGGCCGAAGTATGTCGATCTCGCCCTGGCGAAGTCGCCCCGGGTGAGTTCGCCAGGACTTATTTTCATCGTTAGGCGAAGTTATCATACATATTAGACTTGCTAGAAGACATATATTACAACATATATTATAGTATATATCTACTGTCATTATCAGCATGTTTTTGTGCCAAAACTACGGGGTTATACCACTTATACTACTATTTTTGTGTTGGGACACGCTGTGGCGAGATCGCCATATTTACTTCCGTGTTGCATGTCTGTTTAGCTAAGTCGCCAGTATATTATAACTCAACAATATTCAAGTTACAAGCAGTTTTATGTTTACTTCATTAAAAAAATACATGTGCAGTAGTCATGTTTTGATTTTCTTGTTGTAAAATGTAATACATTGGTAGTTTACATTTCTGACGATTTCACTTGCAAGCCGGGGCGAGATCGCCAGGATTTTTCTTGTTTAAGTTTACAGTTTATTATAATAAATACACGTAAAGTACACATTTATGGTTTGTTTTCATCATGTAATGTAACATTTTTTTAAGTTTACATTTCTTATTATTTCACTTTTTCAGGCTGTGGCGAGATCGCCAGGATTTTCTCAGTGTAGCATTTTTATGTTGGGTGAAGTTGTCACACGTTACTATGCAACTATTTGTCATAAGTGCACTTTGATGTTCAATTTGGTATAATAAATATATGAACAAGACAACATTCATTTATTGTTTTGTTTTTATTGTGTAATGTGCACTTTTTTTTATAATAAATACATAAACAGTACTTACTGGTTTGTTTTCTTGTATAATGTGATATATTCGTAATTATTAGTTCTGTCCATTCCACTTCAACAAGCTGTGCCAAATCACTATGATTTTATTGAGTAATGCATATTCGTTTATTTCATTACAGTAAATAAATAAATGTACAGCATTCACAATTAAATTGTGTTATTGTGAGTGAGTACATCCTTTGGTTGAAACTAAACAGTGGTAATTAATGTGAATGGTAATTACACATGGAAGTGTAGCCCGAGTACTCTGACTGTAAGAGAGCTAGACGGACATTTGGACATAAACACGCTCTCATTACAGTCAGAGACCAACCTATGTCTTTTTTTGGCAATTCCTGACTACCAAACGGTAGGCAACGAGTCCCGCTCTAATACCACAACAATCCTATGTTTGACGTCAAATACCTTTACATCAATCATTTTCGAGTTAAGTGATACAAAAAAATCCACATATTAATCACTAATACACTTACTGCAGAAAGAAACCCGACAGCACCCACATTCAGCTACGCTTCGTGACACTCCGTCGCAACAATTGCAAAGCTCTGCGATCTATTTCGAGACGTAGACCACATGATCGCGCACTGGGCGATTCCGCCTTGTGCAGCAGTTACAGGGGCCGTCTCATATCAAGCGAAGTTACAACATGGAAGAGTTGGCTAATGCCGTTTTGGATGAATTTGGATTTCATTACGTCATTAAACCAAAACAATTACACATTATTGATTCCATTTTGAATTTGAAGGATACATTTGGGGTGTTATCGACAGGATACGGCAAAAGTATGTGCTACGTACTGCCTCTTATGAGATGACCCCTGTAACTGCTGCACAAGGCGGAATCGCCCAGTCTCGAAATAGATCGCCGAGCTTTGCAATTGTTGCGACGGAGTGTCACGAAGCGTAGCTGAATGTGGGTGCTGTCGGGTTTCTTTCTGCAGTAAGTGTATTAGTGATTAATATGTGGATTTTTTTGTATCACTTAACTCGAAAATGATTGATGTAAAGGTATTTGACGTCAAACATAGGATTGTTGTGGTATTAGAGCGGGACTCGTTGCCTACCGTTTGGTAGTCAGGAATTGCCAAAAAAAGACATAGGTTGGTCTCTGACTGTAATGAGAGCGTGTTTATGTCCAAATGTCCATCTAGCTCTCTTACAGTCAGAGTACTCGGGCTAATGGAAGTGCTGTTACTGATAACCGTTCACAATTTATTGAATTAATGCCATCATTGCTTGCTCCCGCTTGGTGTCTCCGGTATAATGTATCATAAATGTACCTCGTCGGTTCAGTGCATACTTTAGTATATATCAAATAATCGTTAAAATGTAAACTTAAACAAGAAAAATCCTGGCGATCTCGCCCCGGCTTGCAAGTGAAATCGTCAGAAGTGTAAACTACCAATGTATTACATTTTACAACAAGAAAATCAAAACATGACTACTGCACATGTATTTACTTAATGAAGTAAACATTAAACTGCTTGTAACTTGAATATTGTTGAGTTATAATGTACTGGCGACTTCGCTAAACAGACATGCAACATGGAAGAAAATATGGCGATCTCGCCACAGCGTGTCCCAACACAAAAATAGTGGTATAACCCTGTAGTTTTGGCACAAAAACATGCTGATAATGACAGTAGATATATACTATAATATATGTTGTTATATATGTCTTCTAGAAAGTCTAATATGTATGATAACTTCGCCAAACGAGGAAAATTAGTCCTGGCGAACTCGCCCGGGGCGACTTCGCCAGGGCGAGATTGACACGGGGCGAGATCGCCAGGCTCCATATGGCCTACACAGATATTGTGAGAGGAAACCCGCTGTCGCCACTTCATGGGCTACTCTTTTCGATTAGCAGGGGTGGTTTCACCAATTGATAAGGGTATAATATCCGCCCAGTCCCCTCCATTATTATTTTTAGTTAGGGTTGAGGGTTAGGGCTAGGGTTAGGGTTAGGGTTAGGGTTGGGATTATGGCTGGGGTTAGGGCTAGGGTTAGGGTTAGGGGAAGGGGGGACCGGGCGGATATTTTTCCCTAAATGTGGATAAGTGATAAAAACTTCAATCTTACTGCAGTAAGAACACGAAAATCTTCTTTGGTAAGATATCTTAACATGGTGACATTTAGTTTCCCCATGTTTACGCCCAAAACCCAAAACAATCACACGTGTAAAAGTGTCACTTCCTCGACAGCTTTCAACAACACGTTACGCTGCGCAGCCTCCAGGCCGTACAAAAACTATTGACAATTGTACCAGTCTTCTTTCTTATAAATTATTTTCCTCCACTGTCTTCTGGAGATCCACACGATGATTTTGGACAAGCTTATTCCCAATATTAGAAGGAAAAGCTACAGGAGGTCCAAGTTACGAATGGTCTAGTTACAATGGCAACTATGATGTGCCAGCATATTATTGAACTAATTTCCATATTTATATATTTTTAAAATCGCATTGCTCTTTGATACTCAGAGACTATTTAATGAAATACTGCAAGTTCTGGTTCCTGGTTCTTTTGCATGATCTGATCGATACTATCAGTTGGGGAAAATCCACACCAGGCCTACTGTAGGGATTAATATTAGCGCCCCGACCATACGTCATCAAGCACTCTACCACTTACCACCAAGTTACAATATGTCCAGAGGATGAGGGAAACCAAAGACTAGCAGTTACATTTTTCTTCGTTTAATGACACTCCTTGAGAACATCGGCATTTGTTAAAGGTCCAGGCTCATCGAAAACTTAATTCACTATTGTTTGGTATCTACATATACCTTTTACAATATATCTGAAAAAAGAAAGAAAGAAATGTTTTATTTAACGACTCTTCGATTAGCAGCAAGGGATCTTTTATACACACCATCCCACAGACAGGGTAGTACATACCACAGCCTTTGATATACCAGTCGTGGTGCACTGGCTGGAACGAACAATATATATATATGAAGTATCCATAAAACAAATTAAAAACAAATTGATCCTTTTATATGTCGTCTTCAGAGCAAACCAGGGACTTTATATATATATATATAATAGCAGCATGGGATTTTTATATGCACATTTTCAGACAGGACAGCACATAACACAGCCAGTCGTGGGGCAGTAGTTAGTATTTGGGGTGGGGTGGGGTGGGATTTCAGGATGGATCAGAATTACCGTAATTGCATTCAATTTTCCACTAATAGGTAGAACCAATCTAATTAAAATTAGCTCCACTATTACATGTGGATCTAAAGACAGCCAGTTGGAGCTCATGTCCACCAATCAAAACCTTACTTGCAGAATCCTGCCAGTGATTTAAAAATAATTTGAAAACATTCCGAATTATCCTGAGGGTATACGACATGTTTCGTGTGAATTACGAATGCCTTATTTAGTAGTCCCCAATGTCCAGGTAACATTTCGTCTGTAAATAATAATTTAAATACTGACCAATCACACTTCGCCTTTTATAACGTTATTTGGGAGCATACAAATTCTAAAAATATCGGGCGAGTCTATTTTAGTGGCCGCAGTACAGCGAACCATACCAATGCGTCAGTCTTCAGTTTTACATTACAAATTATTTATTTTATAAAATAAAACATGTTTTAAGACATTCGTAATTCACACGAAACATGTCGTATACCCTCAGGATAATTCGAGATGTTTTCAAATTATTTCTAAATCACTGGCAGGATTCTGCAAGTAAGGTTTTGATTGGTGGACACGAGCTCCAACTGGCTGGTGTTCGATCCACATGTAATAGTGGAGCTAATTTTAATTAGATTGAGGTAGAACATACAATATGTGAAGCACTGGTTGCAACAAGGAAATCCCCATCACGTCCACCAAACGGATCAATTGTGTGGCTAGTTTGGCAAATTCTCTACCATAACGGGAAGGAAATGTTTTATTTAACGACGCACTCAACACATTTTATTTACGGTTATATGGCGTCCGTAACCTACATCCCATAAATGACGAAAGCGGGGTGGGGGTCACTGCATGTATCCTGCCCTAACGGAAAATTCTATGTTAGTCCTCCTAAAACAAATATAAAATAAATAAATATATAATATATATATATATATATATATATATATATATATATATATATATATATATATATAATATATATATATATATATATATATATATATAAATGATAAAAGAAAACAAGTGTACAGTATATATGTATTTTAAAAAACAATTTAAAGAAATAATGATCCTTTTACATGTTTCAGTCTGTACTTATCTTCCGAAAGGAACTAAATAACTGCTAAATATGACGTCATACATATTATGGACGTTACTGTAGTAGAAGGGGGATTGATTTAATTACGTCATTGTTGCTTTTATCTAATGAAGAGCATTAAGAAGTGGACAAAACTTTCTAATAAAATACATTTCCTTTGTCTTTCTTTTCATTTCATCATTGGCATCTATGTGATAAAATGGGAAAATGGTGAATTTAATATCTTTTTGTGCCGCACATATATTTATATGTGAACTCAAGGGTATACCTCTTGTTTCAGGTTGTTTTATTTGCTGTTTGTGTACGCGTACTCTGGCTCTCAGCTGAGTGGTATGACCAATGTATTGTTCTTTGCAACCTTGGCATGTAATTACATAAATAACACTGTTAACCGAACAATCCATATCCCTGTGTACCCAAAATAAACCTTTGTGGTTGAATTCTATATGTGTGCCTTCTAAAATATGTTGGCATGTACCACAGTTACTTCGGTTACACTTTTTGACACTGCATTTATGTTCTACTGTTGTAGATTCAAATCGTGCTTTTGTCAGTATCTGTTTCAAGTTTTTGCTTTGTCTCTTACTATTTATAATTAAAATAGAGTCTAGTATGGATGACATTTTTTCATTTTGTTTTAAAATGTGCAATTCTGACAAGATCTTATATATATATATATATATATATATCGGGGTTCTGCGAGTTATGGGTGGATACAAATGCCAGCGGCCTTTTCGCTGAAACGATTTGTTTTGGTTTTAAAAGATATTTTCTATCTAATACTACCGCCTTTTCGATACTATCTGATATTAGCTGTTTTGGATAACCTCGCGTTTTAAGATACATGTTTCGTTCCCGGAGACGTTGATCACGTGTTTGTATATTTGACACAATCATACAGATACGCCGTGCTAGGTTATATGGTATACTTCTTCTCGTATGACTCGGATGACAGGATGAGAAAGAAAGGTACTGTTTGTTTGCTATCAGTTGGTTTGTAAAATATATCAGTTTCTATTATGCGTCCACACTTGATTACTAAAGTGTCTAAAAAAGGAATTTTCTTTGCGTCTGTTTCCATAGTAAAGTTTATGTTACTATTCAGTGTGTTAAGTAACTCGTGAAATAATTCCAAACAGTGTTTGGACAAAGGCCACAGTATGAAACAATCATCAAGAAAACGTTTTCAGTTCTTCTTGAAATATAGCTGAAAGTCTGATCCAAATATATTTGTAATTTTAGTTTCTAATATTTGTTCTAGGTAACCTAAAGTCAGTGTGGCATAGCTTGGTGCCATTTTGGTACCCATTGCCGTCCCTTTAATCTGTTTGTAATGTTTCCCATCAAAGTAAAATATATTGTTTTCCAATATATATATTTTATGCTTTCTACAATTAAAGACTTCGAAATTCGTTCTGGCAAAAGTTCGGGATATTTGGTTAACCAGTATGACACTGCGGTGATTCCAAGGTCATGTGGTATGCTGGAATATAGTTTTGTTACATCAAATGTTACCAGTACACTTTCTTTCGTTATCTTTTCGGGCAGGTTGTTGATGAAATCCATAGTGTCTCTTGTATAACTGGTTACTTTTAATTAAAATGGTTTTAACAATATATCAATGAAATTGCTGTCTGTGGCTTGCACACACTGGGCCAGCTACAATTGGTCGTAACTGTAAGTCATTGGGATGCAATAATTCTACATAACTTTTCTGTGCTTCTCTGCACATTGAATTAATAATCTGGCTCTTATGTACTTTAGGAAGGCCATAAAAATTACTCTCCTTACATTCAAAATTTGTTAAATAATCAAATTCCTTTTCGGTCAATTCTCCCTCAAATCGTTTTATAAATGTTTTAAGTTGTTTACAATTGTTTGATTTTACCTCTGTAATTTCTATGTAATTATTCTGATCTTCAATTATGGAAAGAGCCATTTGTTTGTATTCAGCAGTATTCATGATAACAATAGCACCACCCTTATCCGCTTGTTTAATAACAATAGACTTATCATTTGCTAAATTTAATAAACATTTTCTTTCATAGTCTTTTATATTTGAATTTGATTTAGGATTGTTATTGAGAGGATATTTTGAAACTACTTCGATATAATCATCTAGGTTTCTATTCCTACCTTTTATTGCACTCCAATAACTTTTATTCCTAACTATAGAATCATCATTAGAACTATTGTTTTCAAAAAAGTATTCAGTGTTTCTTAACTGGCGACAGAACTCATTAATATCTTCCTTTAATTCTTCTATATTGTTATTCTTTGGTGTGGGGTTAAATTTCAAACCCTTTTCCAAAACCCGTGTTTCTGTGGTAGTGAATTTCCGGTGAGACAAGTTGATTATTTTTATTTCCGCCTCCTGTGGGTGATTTTCTGCCAACCTGTCTGTTCTGAGCTCCTGCTGTGGGCTAAATATATATATATATCACGAGCGTAGGAAGGTGCCAAAAAGTGTGTCGGGGGGGGGCCACACTTTTACACTATTATAAAGCAAAATATCTTACAAGTGGGGGGGCACATGTCCCCTTGCCTCCCCCTTCCTACGCCAGTGTATAGACACACACACACACACACACACACACACACACACACACGAAGCTATTGCACGAGAGTTAATTATTTGGTCCTTCCTTCTAGTTGAAAGGTGAATTAATATACTCATAATACTAACACATCTCCGACACCTATGACCCCAGGGGCATGACTCGGGACAGAAGTTGAAAATGGGCAGAATTTTGAAAATAGCAATTAGTAAAAAAAATTAAAAATAAAAATTAATAGAATTTAAAAAATAATAATAATAATAATAATAATTTACAAGCCAAAAAAAAAAAAGAATCGACTGCTCGGTCGAATATTTATATAATTTGGAGCATTTTAGGACAGTTCAAAAATAAATAAGAGAAAGAAGAGAGGATCGGACTATTTAATAATATTTATATAAAAAAGAAGTAATTTCGACATAAAAGTTTGAACGGAGGTCTAAACATTTAAAGTCCGATCTATATGGTCCAGGCTGGGGGGTAGGGGTGAGTTTACGGTGGGCGGAATTTGGAATACGAATTTAGTAGTTAGGTCAAGGGACCTAAAGCCAAAAGGAGCTGCTACATTCGACTCGTCTGGATAAAATTTAAAATCCAAAAAATAATATTGGAGTGCTCGGCCAAAACGTTGTTAGGGTGATTTGAGAAATTTAGACGGGCTGCCAAAGTAAAGTGTGTCGGACTGTTTACAAAAAAATAAATAAACATAAAATCCAACTAAGCCCTAAAAAGGAGGTTCCTGTCCTAGGAGTGGCTTTTTGGCCCGGTGCTCAGCTCTGGTTGCGCAGTGTTCCACCAATGTTCGTTCCTGTCCTGTGGAACGTTCATGACGTCACCATGAACAATAATCCTCGTACGAACAACTTGTATGAATGTTGAAACATGTTCTTCAACCGTGTGGGCTACTACCACCCCACAACCTGGCGGGTTATTGAATGGTTTCAACGTGAGCACCATCCAGCAGGATGCGGTTGGCAACCCACCTCGTTGACAGGTTCATCGACGCCATGTGCAGTTGCAAGAGCGCCTTCACAATCTGTGTGTCGATCGTCTTGAGGACCGCAAGACTGACAGAATTTCTCAGTGGCATCGGGTGGAACATCCACTTAAACCACCAACATTGAAAACAAAGAACATTGACAAAAACTCTCAGTGACAAAATGTGTTTGATCCGTCTTTTATTGCCCAATATATTTTTTAATTAAAAGTTGTTACTTTTTTCCTGGGGTTTTTTTCTATGTCTTTTTTCACCTGTGACTTTGTTTCCTAGATTCACACAACAACTTGGGTGTTGAGAAAAAAGTGGAGTTCTGTCACCGTCGAATGACGGGGCAATGACAGACTTTGTACTCCCAGGTGAAAGTTGCCTCTCAACTATGCCGTTTTGGACTCGTAATTCCAAGTAATTTAGTCTCTCATTTGAACTCATCTACTCCAGCTTTTTTCAGTTTCTTTCCCTTTATCGTGAAAATTCCATGCGAGGGTCTATGTCATCCAATGACAGGGTCTATGTCATCCAATGACAAAACTCATTAACACATTTTGGTCAAATAAATATAAAGTTTTACTAGTTTTATAGGTTAACTTTTTTTAATGAATTATTGCAAACTGAACTGTGGTTAGCTTGTCGAATCAGTGGAATCTTCATCAACCTAAAGCCAAAAACTAGCACCTTCAGCGACAGACCCATAGGAACGATGTTTGGAGGGGGCGTCACAACATCTAATGGAAGGATTTATTTTTGTTTAACGACACCACTAGAGCACACTGATTTATTAATTATCGGCTATTGGATGTCAACATTTGGTAATTATGAGTCCGAGTGGAAACCCGTCTAATGGAGGGGGTGCAAAAGCCATATTATTATTTTTATTTGTATAGAATTGGACCAAAAAAAATAAAAAAAACGTATATTTTTGTGTTCAGTTGGACAGTACAGGCACCAAGCCTCCCCACACCCTCGGGCATGAAGAAATCCCCACCCCCCACCCCCCAAAATAACAAATTCATAAATCTAAAAAATCAAGAGAGCTTAAAAATCACTTCCAAGATTCATTATATAGTGTTTAAAATATAATAATTTTGTTGCTGAAATCAACAAGTCTTTAATTTGGCAAAAAGTATCAGTTTGTTTTAACTACACAACTACGGTATAGCACATTGATTTATTAATCATCGGCTATTGGTTGTTAAATATCTGGTCATTTTGACAAGTCTTAGAGACAAAACCTACTACCTTTTTCCATTAGTAGCAAGGGATCTTTTATGTGCACCATCCCACAGACAGGACAGCACATTCCATGGCCTTTGATATACCAGTCATGGTGTACTGGCTGGAACGAGAAATAGCTCAATGGGTCCACATATTGGGATCAATCCCAGACTGACCGTGCATGAAGTGAGCACTTTACCACTGGGTTAAATCCCGCCCCTCAAAAAGTATTAGGGTTTACCAACAACTGTCAGTTCTGTTACGTAATGTGACGTGTGGGTTTTTTAAGAATGTTGCTTAAGTTACATTTTCTCATACTTATTTGATATCCAACAAAACACACAAAAATGGGGGGTTTTTTAACAATATTTTCAAACATAAATATCATTTTCAATGTCTTTTATTACCCGATTCAATGCAGTACAAATAAACAATGTGCATACCAATATTACATAAGCTTTTGTTCTCCAGTCGTATACATATTAACATTGATAAAATGAGCAGAACCATAATTCTTATAATGTACCAAAGTTTATAATATATAGGTCTTCTGATATCTTTATAGAATATCTTACATGCATACAATGTTCAGAACATTTTGATCCAGAAGGGAGTGGGAACATGCATCCCACCACATTACTTAAACTGACAAAATAGCTAATTTTAAAATAGTTCTAAAGAGACAGTTTACTGCCATTGTAAAATTGAAAATTAAAATGGCTCCTGCCCATTAAAGAGTTTTTAAAAAATTAAAATAATTACAAAACAAAGAATTCTTGCACATTGAAAGAAAAATCCCACTCCAAATTTTCAATACCAATAATGTATTTTCAAATTTGTAAAAACAATGCATCTTTCTGCCTCTTGAAAACAGTTTATATATGATCTCATTTTACCTCTAAAAATATCATGCATGTTTTGTACAGATCAGTGAATAGTATAACATGTTGGAGAAATGAAGATGGATTTCCCCTCCATCTCATCACTTGAAGTAATGTTGGTTAGCATTGTGTTTGTTGCTGCTTCAAACACTGTCCCCATCCCATCACCCTACATGTAAAAAGTGAAACTGGACTCGGTTTTCACCTTGCAGTAATTGCTTTATTTGACAGAGATGGTAACTGCATAAACAATTCCTTTCCATCTCTTCTTGAAGTAACTAAAAGCAGACATGCTCATTTAAATTAAGGGCTGTTCCAAAAATTTACACATGGGGTGGGGGAAGGCATCATAATTATTATTGAATACCAGCTAGTTATGCTGCAATTCTGGTCGGTAAACAAAAACAACAATACCTCCCCTCCCCCATGACCAATTTTGAAATGGTCCTTATTTGTATTTTCAAAATATGAATAATGCCACAAGAAATCCTTTATCGTATGACCTCCGTGTCCCTAACCAGTAACAAATCATTTCCAGTCCTTTATTCTGAAAGAAAATGCAGAAATGTATCATTTCTGCTGAAGTTTCATGTCTACTGCCATCCAGTGGTGAAACCTAGCAACTCAACGTTTACTTTGTTTTGAAGAGGCATGTTTGATCAATGCTTAGCCCATTGTAAAAAAAACAAGACTATTGCTTAAACACATAAGCAAACAAGACAGGGAGCTAGGAAGACAACTGCCCCCAAGAGCTGGAGCAAATCCTCAAAATCGGGTGAAAAAGATCGAGATATTCAGGCAAAATGAACTTGCCTGAAACCTTTTCACCATGTATTTCCATCATTCTATGCACAATATTAGTTGTAGTGCATGTAAAAATGGGTGCCAATTCATTTGCAACCCTATATAGCCGTTTGGCAGTAATGGGAGCTCGTAGGCTATGCTTAAACACTTTTATGACTCGTAACTTGTGGGAAATTGACGGTTAATGTAAAACACTTTTGACTTGAAATTTGTCATTTGTATTTACAAGGGTCAGCTATTTTTTAGTGGGATTACAAGTCCGTTTAAAATTGATTTTATCTTTTGTATTTACGAGTATTTCCTATTTTCAAGTCAACGTATATTCCAGCTTGATTACCAAGATGATTTCAATGACTTATACTGGTTTGCCAGTGGAGAAATTAGCCAATTGCATTTTAGTTTGCATTACTTCATGGGAGAATAATATGGACATAAATTAATAGCTTGAAATAACATAATATACTAAACTCCAAAGAAAATCACCACTTAACCACTTGTATACGAATGTGGGCTTATTTACTGCCTATCATAATATGTTCAGTTATATAAAGTCTGTTAAATGGTGTTATTTTCTTCTCATATCCTTTTTACAATCACAAATGTGACTGGTGCATCTTTAATGTAGTTCACTATATATATACCTCAGGTTTGACTAAAAAGTGAGTTACTAGGTTTGGCCACAGCGCGACAGTATAAACAGCACTCTACATTGCGGCCAATCTGGTTGTATATGCAACCCTTTTTTTCATTTGGCTACTAAAACATTTTATACTATCTATATAAAAAAATAGAAGTAGACTCCATCTGGTTCCTAGACAGACACGTTATTGTAGAGATGTGATAAATGATCATCTGTTTCACTTTACCTTCAAAAAGTGTCACAAGCTGTGAATCAATGAACAACATAATAACATTAAGTATACGAGTGGAGTCATGTTTCATCTCCGCTCCGTCTCATGACTTAGGATCCCAAGACATCAATCCTTCTAAACCACACAAGATGATCATCATTTTATCTTCGTGTGATGAAGCACAAACAGATTTTTAAAATTGTATCGAATCTGGTAGCAGCAATGTCAGCAATATGAGCAGATTTATGGTGATGATACTGATCAGAGCAACAAGTCATGAACACATGAATCCTCTCGACAACTGTGTACGCATTTATTTCAGACCACCTAGCTCACGGCCTTCAGTTCAATGTCAAAAACAAGAGTGCTGTTGGGCGGAATGGGTCCCTGTCTTTGTTTGCCGTATCTAAAAATAGACAAAAAAAAAAGAGATAAAATATTAGCCCCAAAAAAGAAGGTATGCAACTAGTTTTGTAGAACAATTAAAGTTGTAAGTGACACTGCTAGAGCACATTGATTTATTAACCATCGGCTATTGGATGTCAAACATTTGTTAATTTTTTACGTCATGAGGAAACCTTTCCATTAGCAACAAGGAATCATTTATATGCACTTTCCCAAAGACAGGATAGTACATACCACAGTCTTTGAAATACCAGTGAGTCATGCTACACTAGCTGGAACAGGACTGAGTCTTTTTGGAGTAGAATGACCACTAGGAGGAGCTTATTCTCGTCTTCCAAGATTGTAACTTATCTAGTAATACTAGTATTGTTTATTAAACATATTGAGCCAAATTCACAAAGCCTGTTTTTCTTAAATACAGGTGTTTAAGCATTGTAATTGCATGTAGTTACACGTATCTAAGACCTAAACAGGCTTGGTAAAATCGACCAACAGTATTTCTCATACCCTTGATTTGGCGGAACTGTTAATCTCCGTTTTCCACCGACTTTCATACCTAAAAGACAACAACAAAAAAAACATGTTAATAGACCACATGGTTTGCTTTCACTAGAATGGATCTTTTTAAATAATAAGCATTCTGACAGTACTGCTAAAGCAACGCACATTTTTCACTGTTATGGCCCTTGAATAAAATTCCCATGAAAGTTAAAACTTGATCTCGCCGTAAGTTATGCCATAAATGGCTAAGTCCCCGTGAAAATCAACCTTGATATGTAACTGTACATGATAAACCTGTATCCTAAATTATGACTCAATATCTTCAGGCATTGCAAAAAACAAATCAGGAAAACTATATCTGGGACACACGGACAGAGGGACAGACAAGACAGGACAGGACAGAGACAAAACTTAAAAAGTCCCCTCTGATTGGACCGGAAGGGGACTAATAATAACAAGTCTTTGCAGAGTTGAAACTTTAGTTAAAAAGTCGAAGAGGCCAGCTGGGATACATCAAAGGTGTGTTGTTTTTCACTTAATCAGCCCTAAAATTGTGGCACTGAATGAAGAACTCACTAGCTGGTTTTTTGTTTTTTTTTAATTCTATTAAAGTATGACTTGTTCTCATTGTATTGATACATGTATTTGTACGTTTACTTTATTTACCAGGTAGATCTGTATAGCAAAATTATGGACATGTTAAAAAAACCCACTATTGACCTGATTAACCACTTGCAAGACATAGGATTTCAAATTATATGGAAAACATTTTTTGGTGAAGTGCTCAGCGATCATAGGACATAATGGGAAACTGTTTTTCAGTAATCATGGTATAGGTGATTATTTAACATTACAATGGGTAACAGACCTTTGGTTCCATGTTTTCAACATCCTACAGACACCCTACTGAAAATAATTGTCTCTATGAAATCTTATAGCTTGTATTGACGAGAAAGAATTTAAATGCAAACCGATATGAAAATGAAACGAGTGAATCATAAACAAAACTACATTTCATTTGAGACTTTTGTCGAAAATGGTGTACCTATCTTGACTTTATTGACATGTGGTAACCTCTTGGTAACCCGAATGACTATTAACAAAACTGATTCTATGTCCCTGAATAAACCAACACAATGCCGAGTCTATGAGTTGCTTTGGCCCCGTTTATTCTTCATCAACAGAATAGAATAGATGTTTAACGACACCCCAGCACAAAAAAGACATCGGCTCAAAACTAGATTTTTATGGTCACTTTTTAAATATTAGTACATAATCTCTCTAAACCACAACTCCTTAAAATATGACATTTTACTTGTTCTCTTGGGTGTCCGCTTTAGATGGGTTTCAATGTAGCAACTTATTTATCTGCCTGTAATTGGCTATGTAATTGTTTTTTGTTTTTTTTTATCAATTTGCTATTTCAAATTTGTTACCAGCAAGTCCAGAGTCCCATCCCTGAATTACTTCACGTTTTCCTAATCGGAATTTGAAAGGTTGTCCTAGCAGCCTGGAGTCGAATTGCTTGCCATTGTCAGATAACTTCCCAGCATAATACACATGAACCTACAAACACAAAACAAGAATTCTGTAATAATGTTTGAAAATTATACCATTGTGGTTATCACAAATATTGCCAACACCCAACTTTAGTCACATGTCGCATAACACACGAACCTACAAACACAAAACAAGAACCAGTAATAACGTTTGAAAAGCATTCCTTTGTAGTTATCACAAATATTGCCAACACCCAAATTTAGTCACATATTGTGCGAAACGTAATACATTGTAATTTCTACATGATAGAGGTATACACAAAATTTTACCTAAAAATTTTGAGGAATTGTAAAAACATTATATTTGGGACAGACAGACAGACAGACAGGCAGACAGATAGAGACAAAACCTGCAGTCCCTTTTGGCTGGACACGCAAGGGAATTAAAACACAAGCTGTGATTAGCTACAAACCATTTTTCCTTCTTTTGCCTCAGGACCATGGCCTATTTTCAATTCCTCCATAATTGTACCGCCTGACAGAACCTTTTTCTTCGGTTGTTGCTTTTCACTTGGGGTTTGTTGCACAGTTTCCTGAAGAAAACGAAAAGTAAATTATTTTTCTAATATATATTTTTGTTATGGTTACAGTC
The DNA here is from genome assembly GCF_016097555.1 of Gigantopelta aegis. NCBI lineage: Eukaryota > Metazoa > Mollusca > Gastropoda > Neomphalida > Peltospiridae > Gigantopelta > Gigantopelta aegis. Next base: position 32,414,732 of record NC_054700.1, read on the forward strand.
AAACAAAAGGTGTATTGAATTTTTGCTCCTATGGAAACTGAAGTCTGCATTTACAAAGCCTTTTGTCTGTCTTAAAGGGGTGTAATTACCTGTATTTCCAATTGTTAAATACATGCATTTAAGAAAAACAGGCTTTGTGACTCCAGCCATATATGTTTTATATACATCCAGGGAACATTTTGTTATGTATCTCTACATATTGATTCCCTAAACAAATTTCAGCAATTGCTACACAATTGCAAAACATTAAATAGCAGTTGTTATTAAATTTTTGACTGATCACCAAATATCGCTAATCAAAATTTTAAAAACAAAATGTTTCCCAACATCTGAATAATTAACCGAGAACAACAATTTGTCTTATTCAGTTCTGAAACAAACTTTGTTAACTGAAGAGCAATCAATGAAATGATGTGGAAAATAGCCGAGATTAATATAAATTATGACAATCACATTTCACTTTACCACAACCATCGTGAATGCCATGTACCAGGAATAGTGGTTACTCTAGATAAATCAGTGTACTGGCTTTACTTATCCCCACTAAAGCTACGTTTTCTGTTAATCTGTAAATCTGTGAATTATCGAAATAATGTGTCTGCCATGTCTGTGGTTCCTTGCTTATCAGAGAACCATGCGTGATCAGTGTACGTGAATTTGGAATCGATTTTCAATCGATTTTTCTCAGATCACACAAGCAATGACATCATACAGAAGAAAACACCATCATCATCAAATTGGGCAAGAAGTCTAAAACTGACTTATGTTCTTACAGTGTCCTTTCTAAATTAATTTATTTCATTATGTTTTGATGGGCTAGGAAATGATCAACACGGTTTCACACAATGCGTACACAGAAAGTGTAAATATGGAAATGCAGCTTTAGCTTAGAAAACACCCTGGGCTGAAACGAGTATTAAGCTATAAACGTATTACCAATAAGGCTTAAAGTCTATAGCTTAAAGAGTTTAAAGTTTGGTTTGTTTAACAACACCACTAGAGAATACTGACTTACTGATGTCAAACATTTGATCATTCTGACAAACAATCTTAAAGAAAACCCGCTGCATTTTTCCAGTAGCAGCAAGGGATCTTTTATATGTACATTTCCACACATGACAGCACATACCATAGCATTTGATATACCAGCCATGGGGCACTGGTTGGAGACAGAAAAAGAAACCAATCAGAGAAAGGGTCCACTGAAGGGGTCAATTGTACGACTCAAGCTCCTCAGGCGAGCACTCTACCAACTGAGCTAGATCCCACCCGACTCATAAACATGGATGACTGCATTACGCAATACTACATACCTCGGATGGCTCACTCTTCTTTTTCTTCTTCTTCTTCTTTTTCTTCTTCTTTTTGCCACCCTCAGGTTCAGTCGATTGGGGTTCCCCATTCTGAGATGCGTTTTGCTAAAAGGTTACAAAAATATATTGAGAACATGCCAGCGATAAGGAAATAAAAATAACAAGTTATTAAGTCCGACTGAAAGATAAGGAATGGGATGTTTCTTCAGTGCAATCATTTTAAAATGTGTTCATGACGGTCTGTTTTTTATGTAAAACATGGACTATTGTGGAACACAGTGAAAATGTGTAACTACTATATATATATATATATATATATATATATATATATATATATATATATATATATATATATATATATATAATGAAAATTATTTTATGAGGGACACAAATATGATATGAAATGGTAGCTAGTTTAATTTTCTATTTATTACCCATAACCGATTATAATTTAAATCGGTGTCAATCGTACAATATCGAAGTGTTCCGTCGCACTTGACATTCTAGTGGGATGTAAACACTTTGATTTGCACCAAAATAAACTGACGATCAAGAGAAAGTATACCAATTATTTTTTCACAGTATTAAAAACAACACAAAACACAAGTTGATGCAAATGTTATATTTTGAAAGTATAATAATTTGGCGATAAATAAACACGAGTATACTCAATAAAACCCATAAAATGATATCACAACAGCACTAGGGGTGAAATGTGCGATTTCATAAAGGACCACTCATAACGAAGGTGAATAAATTTGACCACAAAGAACATGTTTCAATAGCATGTATGTCCACCATGTGCAAGTATGCAAGCATGGACCTGATGTCGGACAGTTTGTTAAGCACCTAATGATGACATCAGGTATTGCCCTCCACTCCTGCCTTAGTGCCTGGACCAACTGATCCCTGTTCAGTGGAGGGTTAGGACGACGTCGAATTCGCTGGCCAAGATGATCCCACAAATGTTCTATCGGTGACAGTTCAGGTGAACAAACTGGCCATGGCAAAACATTGACGTTGTTTGCGGTGAAGAAACTGTTGCACCACACGAGCTGTGTGAGGTCTGGCATTGTCCTGTTGAAACAAGTCTAGGATGGTGTTGCAAGAACGGTAACAGGATGGGACGTAAAATCTGGTTGATGTAACGGTGTGCGTTAAGATTTCCGTCAATGACAATACGGTCTGTCCGCTGTTGGCCACAGATACCGCCCCAAACCATCACAGATCCACCACCAAATGGTTCAGTCTCCTGAACACAGCACGGAGCTGTTCTCTCTCTTGCACGTCAGTATATCCGAGACCTGCCATCAGCTCTGAATAACTGGAACCTCTGCTCTCATCAGAAAAAGAGTACACGTTGCCAGTTCCGATGTTGCCAACGTTGAAACTGACGTGCCCAATGTAAACATCGAAGTCGATGTTGCCTCGTCAATGTCATCCCTCTGAATGGTCGATAGGCCCTGATACCATGCTGTCGTAGTCGACGACGTACAGTGTGATGACTGATGAGATGTCCAAGGCCAGTCGCTGCAGATGACGTCACAGTGAGGAATCTGTTACGTAAGTGTAAGATGCGGAGATGGCGGTCCTCGTTGGCTGTTGTGACGCGGGGTCTTCCACTTCGTGGTCTGTCTGCAGTCCTGCCAGTCACCCTGTAACGCTGTATTAACCTGGTGATCGTCAATTTTGTGCAATTTAGGATTCTTGCCACATGGGCATAACTCGCACCCACCTGCACCATACCAATAGCTCTTTCTCTTTCTTCAGCAGTTAGCCTTGCCATGTTCTCTGATCTTTTACTGTTGACTGAGGCATGTTTTAAGCAATGGCATCCTTTTTTATACTCTTATGTGCACGAGTATCATGCTTCTCGTGCAGTATAAATTTGATGAATAAACTCATTTTGCACATGCGGCATCGCCCAAATGTAGCAATGTGCGACTATTCGTCATCGATAGCATTATAACGAACAATACTGGAACCTATCTAACCTTCCATGAACGTGTATTGTTTATTTATAATAAAAATAATTGGTATACTTTCTTTTGATCATCAGTTTATTTTTACCATATGGGTAATAAATAATAATATGCTCTATGAATTTGTGATACTACCTTTATGATCCATGAATTGCACTATCCCACAAAAATTAGTTGGGGTTTTTTTGTTTTGTTTTTTAGTAAAACCACAGAAATGTATGCCCATGAAAAAACAGGATTTCACAGTAATTACACCAATGATTTTGAAACTTTAAAATATATTCTTTTAAACTAATAAATTTATCAAGTTGGGTTTTTCACATTATTATTTTGTTTATTATGAAAAAAATGAGGAGAGATCTATGCTTTAGGATCAATCTATTTATGGTCAGTATATTCATATCTACTTTTTTTTTTTTATGATGTTGTACTTCCGCTACATTAAAAGTGTATTTTGATTTGATTATTATTATTATTATTGTAAAGTACTCTCTTATTATTGAGACTTAAATTTTTCCAACCAGGTGACTACGAAGGTAATGTTTTATTTAAGGACACACTCAACACATTTTATTTACGGTTATATGGCATCAGACATATGGCTAAGGACCACAGAGATATTGAGAGAGGAAACCTGCTTCATGGGCTACTCTTTTTTGATTAGCAGCAAGGGATCTTTTATATGCACCATCCCAGACAGGGTAATACATACCACGGCCTTTGATACGTCAGTCGTGGTGCACTGGCTGGAACGAGAAATAGCCCAATGGGCCCACCGACGGAGATTGATCCAACACTGACTGTGCATCAGTCAAGCGCTTTACCACTGGGCTACCTCCAACCCAGGTTACTACAAGTGACATGCAATGGTTTATCTCTAGTCTGTTCATCAACCAATTAAAAAAATTAAATTAAACAATTGTAAGACTTAGTTACATGATTTTTTTAGAATGGGTAATATTAATCGTTGGTTGGCTTGCTACACCAGAACATGAATTTTTTTTACAAGACTCACATTTTTATTTAAAAATCTTTCTTCTTTACTGCTCTCATCAGCAAACAGTTTATTTTTCTTCTCTAACGAAGGAGTCCGTTTGGACTTATTCTTTTCTGGTGCTTTCTCCGATGACTTGGATGTTTTTATTTTCGACTCCGATTTGGACTGTGTTAAATGTTTTTTCCCTTTTGGTGTAATTAAAACTTTTTCTTCTTCATCAGAAGAAACATCTTCATCCTCATCTATAAAAGAAAAAAGTGATAACTATTTTAAAGGGACTATCCAGAGTTTTCAGCCGTAGCAAGACTTCTGTTTGTTCCCTCCCATCCCCACCAACCAAGTAAACACACATCCTGCCTTTTCCTGTTTTTTAAAGGGTTAGCTGCCATCTGTTGACAACTAATAGATCATTTTTGATTAAATGAATAAATCCATACCGTTATACATACCCTTAAATCCAGAAAAACACTTAAAGGAAACATGTCACGAGACCATATTATAGCTCATTTTAAAAGCAAAATGATATAAAAATAATATACAAATAAGTTTATAACAATAAAATACGCGTAGTTAACTTAAAATGAAGAAATTACGCCAATCAGTATCAAAGTATGATTTATGCATATTTATTCGTGCACGTTCGAAAAAAAAGGGAAGTGACGTCAGAGCCGCTGTACTCTCCCATTGTTGTTAACTGTTTATATATGGAGTAAGCGCGTACGATCTTTTCAGTCCAGCAGTGCCGTACTGCGTGGCCGTTGGGTGTAAAAATAAACAGTTTAAACGATCGGGATTGTCTTTTTACGGTTTTCCAAAGGATTGTATCCGAAGAAAGACGCGTGTATTTTATCGCAAAACAAAAGATTGGACACCAACACCGTATAGTACTTTGGTGTTAGCCTATTTTAGTATTGACAGCCCGGAGCCCGAACGTTACCCAGAGACAAAAACAGTACTCGGTTGCGAATGCCGAGGTGTACATTGTACATACTTGGCACAAAGATACACCTCAGCATGATTTATTTATATATGTTAAAACAAAAATGTTGATTTAAAAAAAAAACTTTTTTAAAGAAGAGATTTTTCATGTTAGGCCTACATAAAAAAATCTGTATTCACCGTCCGAAGAAGGAAACATCAATTATTAATTAAATATGGCATATACAAACATAGGATTTGGCATGAGAATACATCTCAGTACGATGTATTTAAATATGTTTAAAAAAAAAAAAAAACATTTTTTAAATAATGATTTTAATCTTCACAAAAACGTTCCTCATCGCCCGAAGCCCCAAAGTAACACGAAGCGGTGTCGAAATAACTATTATGTTTCATACACAGGCTGACTTGAGAATCGGATTGTTGTTTTAGTTAATTGGTCCTTTCTTTCCGTGGCCTGCACATGTGATTCCTGATTGGCAGGTGTATGTTGCAGGGTATCGACTAGGTAAGTGATTACCACGGTCTAGACATACGTACAAAATACTTGCCATTTTTTTAAGATCACGGGGTATTGTGGCTTAACCTGTCGCGACTATAGTACAATGTTAATGGACATTATCAGACGCCCTGCTTCATTACTGTAAATAATGCTGTAAAACCTTTGATTAAGTAGACTTTCCCATCTAAAATTACAAAACTGACCAATTACGTAGTACCAAAGAAAAGAAAATTATCACATGGGTATCTTGAGTGGTCGTTTTTACTCTAACGCACCCTACCAATAGGCCTAATAATATGCTGCTTTTTTTTTAAAGAGAGAAAAATACTATAACCCCATTTCGTTCTATTGATGCAAATTGAAATATATTTAGTTAAAAAGTTGATTATACTCTCAAGTCATTTATGTTGTTTTACAAGTCAGCTTAATGAAAGTGAAGCGCCATGTAAATTAGAGCGTTTGTTTACACTGTGCATACAGATTTCATTATGTACAGCCCGAACATGAAAAATGCGATATTTAAACAAAAAAAAACAAAAAACAAAAAATAAATAAAGTTTGTCCTACATTTATATTTTTTACATATTTAAATACATCATATTGAGGTGTATCTTTATGCTAAATATGAACAGTATACACCTCGGCATTAGCATCCGAGTTTTGGTTTTGTCTCCGGGTTACTTTCGGGCTCCGGGCTGTAAATTGGTCGACCGGTCTGGTCTGGCACCATCGGTTTTTCCACCCTCCGACTCGCTATCCGTTTTTTCTTCAGCATCACTGTTGTAAGTAAATGTGTGTCTTTCTTCATTTACTAACAGCTCAAATTGATACGGCAAAACGTTTTGCAAACGAATACTCATTGTTTTGGTAAGCTGTGCAAGTCTTAGATTCTTTATGAGTGGTACGGACTAATGCTTTTAAGTGTAAGGCTTCAGATCAAGCGATGCGTCTCCGACGTCACGGACCTCGTGATTGCCCTGCTCATTAAAGATCGACAATTTTCGCTAAGAGCTCGTATCTGGGGGGGTTTTCTGGAGATATTTTAAATAATTAATTAAAATTTTTTTTAACAAAATTGGGGATTCAATTTATAATTAATTGTACATGGTTGGTGCCAAATATAGGTCACGTGACATGTTTCCTTTAATACTATCCATTACAGAGCAATTTGACCTACACCTTGTAAGTAGTTCGCTAATGTGTTTTGTCCACAGTGACAGCCTGGCACACGTGCAAGCAATGAATATAATCCCGGATATAATTTAAGTGTCCTGTAAGTGTCAAACGAAGACCAACACATTTACTATTATTATAGTATATTATTATTATTATTATAGTAATGCTCGTTTTTAACACTTAAGAAACGTCTAGTCTTGGTGTGTTTGCATGATACTGAGTTTTGCAATGTGATTGACCTTTCTGTTTATTGAAATATGAAAAGATAGACAAATATGAAAACATTAGAGGGAGATAAGAGAGAGAGGAAATTAAAGATAGGGAGAGCAGGAAGGAAGGAGGAAAGGAGGAAGAGCGAGAAGGAAGAAGCATGAAGGAAGGAAAGTGAGAGTGGGAAGGAAGGGAGGTAAGAATGAAGATAAAGGGAAAGAGGGTAATAAAATGAGCTATAGACAGACAGACACACAGACAGACAGACAGACAGTGATATGGATGCATATTTATTCCTTCACCCTTGACTGTCACATACCACTTTCATCATCATCATCATCATCTGAGTCCTCTTCTTCCAAATACTGTAAATCAAATCGTAACAGTTAAATAACGGTGAACAGGGGATTCAGCAAATGGATTGAACATTTTGCACTGGTGCCCACTACTATGAGCATGTAATGTTTAACAAAATCAAGTGCTTTCAGAAGTTTCTAAAAAAAAAAAAACATCCACTAGCCATGGGATCATTGATTTTCAAAATTCACTTGTGATGGGATCATTGATTTTCAAAATTCACTTGTGATGGGATCATTGGTTTTCAAAATTCACTTGTGATGGGATCACTTGTGATCGGATCATTGATTTTCAAAATTCACTTGTGATGGGATCATTGATTTTCAAAATTCACTTGTGATGGGATCATTGATTTTCAAAATTCACTTGTGATGGGATCATTGGTTTTTCAAAATTCACTTGTGATGGGATCATTGATTTTCAAAATTCACTTGTGATTGGATCATTGGTTTTCAAAATTCACTTGTGATGGGATCGTTGCTTTTCAAAATTCACTTGTGATGGGATCATTGCTTTTCAAAATTCATTTGTGATGGGATCGTTGCTTTTCAAAATTCACTTGCGATGGGATCATTGCTTTTCAAAATTCACTTGCCATAGTTAAAAATCTACTATTACTAGTCCTACTTCTCCATGTACCATATATTTGTTCTGATAAAACTAGAAAATAAAAACAAAACCCAAATGTATAGTTTGTTTTGTTTAACGACACCACTAGAGCACACAGATTTATTAATCATCGGCTATTGGATGTCAAACATTTAGTAATTTTCACATAGTCTTAGAGAGGAAATCTGCTACAGTTTTCCATTAGTAGCAAGGGATCTTTTATAAGCCCCATCCCAAAGACAAGATAGCACATACCACAGCCTTTGATATACCAGTCATGAACTGGCTGGGACGAGAAATTGCCCAATGGGTCCACCGACTGGGATTAATCCTAAAGCGACAGCACATCATGCAAGTGCTTTATCCCTGGCTCCGTCCCAAACCCTAATATAACCAAAACGGTTCATGATCACCATATAATAATCAACAATTAATATGTCATTTGTAATCACTTTCGTCCATTCAACTTTGATGTGAATAAAATTAAACTGCCAAGCAGATTAATTTTAGGGATGATATAGGTTGATGCTAATTAGATTTTGTTTCCACATATAAATTTGGTAATGAAAAACTAAATTTCAGCTGGTATCAGAGAACATTTTGTTCAGTATTAAGTTGCGATTCGCCACGCAAGTTTCAGAGATCGCTATACAATTTAAAACATTAAACAGTAGTTGATAATAAATTTTCAGTTGACCAGAAATATCACTAATCAAGATTTTAAAAACAAAATGTTTCCTGGACGTGAGTGTGGGTTTATTGGAAGTGGGGTTTACAAATTTATTTTCTAACCTACCTGTTTTATGGCATCGTCACTATCATCCATCTTAAGTTTCTTTGACAGTGAAGTATTGGAACCCAGTTTTCTCTTTAAAGCTGAAATAAAATTTAAAATATAATTTGGTTAAAAATCTATTAGTCCTAAGAAAAAACAACTCAAAACTAAGTGCACATCACACAAAAACAAAAAAAAAAAGATTCAAAGACAAAATCACATACACACAAAAAAAAAAAGATTCTCAGATGGGCTAAGTGTTGAGCTAGTTTGGTTACGACTGTCACAATGACGTCACTCTGATGCAGCAGTTTTCGTGTTTCCATTGGTCAGCTGGTAAATTTAGCTCCACTAATAGCTCACAGAGCCCGCACATGAGATTTTCCTCAATACCATGTGAGGCAAAAAACGTTTGCTCATCTGATAGCTCTCATGTGCAATTAGCTTTAAAGTTTGCTTATAATTTGTATAAAGACTGATAATGTTAAAAATCAGGGGGGGGGAAAAAAAGACCATGTAAAAATAAAATACATATGAAAAACAAGTACCTTTTTTTTTTAAACTTTCCATTTCTGGATCCATTAACTCTGGTACTTCTGGAAAAAAGAAAGAAAGAAAGAAATGTTTTATTTAACGACGCACTCAACACATTTTATTTACGTTTATATGGCATCAGACATATGCTTAAGGACCACACAGAGTTTTGAGAGGAAACCCGCTGTCGCCACTACATGGGCTACTCTTTCCGATTAGCAGCAAGGTATCTTTTATTTGCGCTTCCCACAGGCAGGATAGCACAAACCATGGCCTTTGTTGAACCAGTTATGGATCACTGGTCGGTGCAAGTGGTTTACACCTACCCATTGAGCCTTGCGGAGCACTCACTCAGGGTTTGGAGTCGGTATCTGCATTTAAAATCCAATGCCTCGACTGGGATCCAAACCCAGTACCTACCAGCCTGTAGACCGATGGCCTAACCACTACGCCACCGAAGCCGGTCTTCTGGAAAAAAACCCCCAAAAAACCCCATGTACAGATAGATTAGCCAACATACATTTATACTGAAGCCCGATAATCATCAGGATTCGTTATCTCAAGTGACGCACACTAGTTTTACACTTTTAAAGCTGTTTTCAACGATAGAAATGTGACATTACAAATAGTTTATTGTTTAGAATATCCTTTCCGTACATCCGAAGTGTTTATGGTCATTCTAGGCCCTGTTTTACAAAGCGATCTTAGTGCTAAGATCACCGTAAGTGTATACAGTAATTTTTTATTTATACTGAACTCCACTGAAAACACAACACTCAATTTTCAGTTGTTAATGTTACTGCATGTGTGAGGATGTGGTAAAACACAATAACCCTAAACCTTGTATACAGGTTTTATTATTAACAGAATAGGGTGTATTATAAACAAAATAAGCTAAGTGTATTAGGGTTTTCTTCTCTTATCCTTTACACAACTACAAGTCTTATTAGTACATTTTCATTGACAACAATGTATTTTCGCTTGACAACAATGGCGGCACGTCGCGGTCATTTTCAAGGATTGATAGCCGATTGTGTGTTATAAAACATTTAAGGGGAATATATGTGAGTAAAAATTATAAACTTATCCACTCAATGTGGTTTTTGTCAAAAATTAATCCAGTAGTCTAAAGATTAAGTATAGTTACATTCCAGGCTAAGGATTTTCAAAGTTATCTTAGTGCTACGAAATTGTAAAACCATCATAAACTATGACATCACTACTGCACATGCTTACGAGTGTTTTACGATTTCATAGCGCTAAGATAGCTTCTAAAATACAGACCCAGAATACTGGCCTCCTTTAGATTGATTGAAACATATTTTATTGCTTTTTAAAGAACAAATGGATTAGACACAAGTTACACAACTTACTAGGCCTTCTCCAAAATACATACATATTACGACAGTAATATATTTTTGCAATTTAAATATGAACAGAAATAAATATTATTGAAAATAGAAAGAATAAAAGAAACAGAAAAAAAAGAAATGCAATAAAGTTTTCTATGTGTTCTATAATTAGACAGCAGGTTTGATAAAAGAAAACACAAAACACAAACAAGGCATCGCAATGATTAAGTAATGGCTACACAAATAATAATAATAGCAATAAAATAAGATGAGATGAACACAGACCATAACTAAAGTACAAACCATCGGAATCTAAGTCAGACTCTGAAACTGGATACGGCTCTTCAAAAGTGTCTATATCCTCCTCAATAGCGTAACCAGTCATGTGGACAGTTCCTGAAACCGTCAAATAAACATCTTAACATCGGATTAGCTGCATTTTCAGGTTTAAAAATCTATAGACTATCTTATAATGATATTTTAAAGCGACAGACCCTAGTTTGTAAACTCTACAATGTATTTCGTTTACTATTAGAGCCGTTTTTGATGAAATTAGACATTATTTACATTTTATTCTTTAGATTATCCATTTCCATAGATCCAACTAGTTTCTAGTCATCCTAATATTTGTAATACCATGAAATGCATTTTTTATAATTCTAAAAATGCACATACTTATGAGAAATAATGGTTATGGAGACAAGCTGTAGTCTATTTTATTTTACTGTTTCATTGTCACAGACTTTCGTTTCACTCTATTGTAACTTTATCCAGATGTGTTACAGGTTTGTAAATTAACCAAACTTAAAAGTGTCCATTTTCATAGCTTGAAACTAGAGTATGCTACTTTAATAAAACATGTGCAGAATACAAAGCAAAAATACACTATTTATTTTACCAAATCCAACGATGAAAAACGTCACTACTTCTCCCTCTGTCAAGTTGAGATCGAGAGCCTGTTGGTGGAACTTGCCGTGCACCAGAGTACAGAGCAGATACGTGGCTTTCTCGTACTGGATCATGACGGACACATGCTTGTCTTCACTTGAAGGTAGATCTGTAAAAAAAAAAATTAAAAATCTGTCATACACATGAGGACAGAGTACTGCTGGGAATTTCAACACTGATCATCGGTTATAGTAACTTTGCACCAATTGATCAATTTGGGTTTTTTTAATGTTTCATTTTATTTTAAAATGCTACGGTCGCAGTTTTTTTTCGAGACAGTCAGGTAATCAGAACTAAAACTATTATTTTGTTTGGCCGTAGCTAAACGTTACTTGAATTCGGCTACAGATTTTCTCATCAAATCCATCAAATTGCTATTATTTTTTTACATCCAGATTAAAGCCCTACATTGTGTACTTGTTGGGAGGAGAAAAAACCCATCATCAGATCCACCGGGGGTTAAACGTCACAACCCAAGCACCTTAGGTAGGCAGGCACTTTACCAACTGCGCTAGCCCGGGTACTCTGCCGTTCGAGAGCTAGACGGACATTTGGATGGTTATGATCGCTCTCTCATGATCAACGAAATGGTACTTAGCGTAAAACATAGGATTATTGAAATGTATTAAAAGCAGGAATCTTTACCTACTGTTTTAGGCAGTAATTTCGGATTTTCAGTACAGAGTTATCTCTGGCTGAGACAGCGAATGTAACTGTCCAAATGTCCGTTTAAGCTCTCGATCAGCAGAGAACTCGAGCTACAACTGTGCTAGATTTTGACACAAGACATGCAAAGAATAAACAAATGTACAAACCTGCTCCAACCTCCAGAGCTGCCATGGATACATGGAAAGACCGCTCAACTGTCTGTGTGTACCGTTTGCCGGCACTCAAAATAACTCCTGGGGAAGAAAATAAAGAAGAAAAAAATGAAAATAGTATGGCACCACTAACCAAGAAATCAGTTAAATGCTTCAAATAATATAAGGGCATATATGTGTAATGCCATGGAAGTCTTACTTAACATACGCACACAACACATTTTAATTAGTTGGGACTGAATATGTATATATATATATATATATATATATATAGGACCACACAGATAACAAGAGGAAACCTGCTGCCACCACGCAATGGACTACTCTTTCTGATTAAGGTGGGACAGAGCCCAGTGGTAAAGAGCTTACTTGATGTGTGGTCGGTCCAGGATCAATCCCTGTGGAGAGTATATTGGACTATTTCTTGTTCCAGCCAGTGCACCACGACTGGTATGTCGAGGTATATGCTATCCTGTCTGTGGGATGGTGCATATAATAGATCACTTGCTACTAATGGAAAAATGTAGCAGGTTTACTCTCTAAGACTAAATGTCAAAATTACCAAATGTCTGACATCCAATAGCCGATGATTAATAAATCAATGTGCTCTAGTGGAATCGTTAAACAAACAAATTTTCCAATTAGCAGCAATGGATCTCTTACATGCAGAATCCCACAGACTGTGTTACATAAGTTGTAGTGCATTGGTTGGAATGAGAAATAGCCCAATGGGTCCACCGACAGATCGGAAACATAATAAAAGAAAACATATTTCTTTTCAAAATGGTGGCTTTTATTTTGATTTTTTTCAATTGAAAATACCTTGAAATTTTGAGTTAAAAAGGTTGTTTTCAGCAAGTACGTTTGCTCGACAACAATGACAGCACATCGCAGTCATTTTCAGGGATCGATAGCTGATTGTGACAGTTAATTTGATAATAAATTTAATTGTTTTACCATCAACGAAAATCACCAAATATTGCAATATGAATCCTAGTTCAGGTTTTAAAAACAAATTCTGTTCAGAAAACCACTGTTATCGGGAATAATGGACAAATACTGGACTGCTGGCCACAAATGCCCGTAAGTAAACACGACTCTTTAGATTTTTTGTCTAATTTTAATCACCATTAAAGGGACATATCCTAGTTTTTAAACATTAAGACATATTTTTGACTATTATAGCCGTTTTTGATAACTAAACTCATACTTTACTTAGAGTTTATGATTTAGATCATCAATTTCTGTACATTCGAAGTAGTTTTAGTCATCCTGGTATTTGTAACATCACAAAATGCATTTCTCATATTTTTAAAAACGCACGTGCGTCTGAGAAGTAACAGTTACGGAGTCGAGTTTTAGTCGAGTTTTAGAGGGTATTTCACCATTTTAAAGTCACAGACTCGTGTTTCACTCAATTGTAACTTTATCCAAATGTGTTATAGGTTTGTATATTAACTAAACTTAGTGTTATTGTTTACTGGTTGAAACTAGGGTCTGTCCCTTTAACTGATCTAAAAATAATAAAACTTACAAAAACCCACAAAAATAATACCTACCGATTCATATATGAACTTTATTTCATGTATTTATAAAACATTTAAGTGAATATATGTCAGTAAAAATTATAAACTTGTACCCACTCAACGCGGTTTTTTGTTAAAAAATCAATCCAGTAGTCTAAAGGTTAACCAAGTTGGGGTATTGACATCTGTTGTAGGATTTATTTTTTAAATCTGATTAGGTCAAGAATATTATGGCGACTTCGACTTCTCACTACTGCTAATAACTCACCGACTTGAGTTGACATTTGGCGAAAAAAGCCCAATAGTCTCGCCAGCAAGATTAGGGTCTGAATATAGGGGTCAAGAAATGGTATTTAAATTCAAATATAATTTTGTAGAAACATTGCTAATTTCCGTAAGTTTTTATCTGGACGAAATTGTCTGCAGTTCCAAAACTAGTCTACAATTTTTTTTTTTTTAATTTAAAAATAAACCTTTAGATATTTTTTTTGTCACTTTCAATACAAAAAAAAAAATAAGTAACTAGTTAATAAATAATTCACTACTATATATTAGTGTTTTCCCTAGCTAGTTTTAGCATGGTGTGGCACCATCTTGCCTTAATCAGCGCCATGCTGCCCTGAGATTAAGCAAGCCTTTTTCACTAATTAATTCTAAAACTCCCTTAATAAAATGCCCAAAAAGGTATTATTAATTAATAAAATATGCCTTTTATATCTTTTGCCATTCATTTATTAAAGCAAGCACATAAATTACATTAATGTTTATTTCAATTAATTTTTGTGTATTTTTAATGAAATACAAGTGCCCCGAAAATGCTGAAAATGCCCCAAAAGTGTTTGGTCTATCATGCCTTGCCAAATTTCTAGGGAAATCACTATATTATGTGCATGTACTTGTCAGGGCGCAAAGCAGCACTTTATATTTACTCGCCAACTGGCTAGTGAATGAAAAAAAATACCAGCCAACTAGAGATTGTTACTCGCCAGGCAACATATGAAGTACATGTATTAGTATGGATAATTATAATAACATATTTAAAGAACTTTAAACACCAACCTCATCGTATTTTGTTTTACTTTCCTTTGTAAACCGTTTTTTAATTGGGTTACGCGATTCCGACAAGTATACCGACGGCTACAGTTACCGAAACTAGGATGTGTTTTATTTATTTATTTATTTTTGTTCACGATATGCTATCGTTACCAACAACTTTCTCGCACTTTTTAAAAAAACTTATTTAGCATATTCCCGCCATGTAACATTTAGCTTAACTTTAGGTGCAAACAAATTGGCTGCGAAGCAATTGGTCCAATGCTTTGTGAAAACTCATTTACAATCGGAAAACCCCGACGTGTCACGAGGCTTTCCGAACACCTCGATCGTCATGTCGGCCGGAGAGCTCCGAGTGTGATATCCGCAAACAGGCCAAAATGCGGAAGTGTATGTTTACAGTTTCGATCATTAGTATATGTGTCGTCTGACTGTTTAGTGAAATAAATGTTCCAGTGACAGCTTCATTCTGAAAAAATAATCTACTCGCCAAAAGGCTAGTGTTTTGCAAATTTAAATCGCCATAACAGAATTTCACTCGCATAGGCGAGTGTTTCACTCGCAGTATTGCGCCCTGCTTGTGCTTGTTTATCTTTTCTTTCTGTGTTTTTAATCAGATACCTTTTATGTAACTTGTGTTGAGTTAAATAATCAACAGTAGGTCTCTATATGGTAGGACTTTCCTTTGGCACTGTCACGTATAAAGAACATTATAAATACTATAAATCATAAATGGTTAGGGTCAGGGTTAGTGACAGTAACAAAGGAAAGTCCTTCCCTATATATTATGTATTTGTGCTTATATCGAGTAATCCATACTTCTCATCAAAACCTCTGAGAATTTAAAATCTGCATGACCCATACAAATTTATCAGTTACGCTGAAATAAATCCAGGTAACCCATTTCCTTTTTAGCGTAACCCGTTATTAGGGACTGCGGACACTTCTTAAATATGACAAGAATGACATTGATTGTTTGTTATACTGAAGAAATACCTTTAAAAGAATTTAAAAAATAAAAAATAAAAAATAAAAATTCAATTAGCCCTGACCCGCAAAATAAAAAAATTGTAATCAGTTTTGCAAAAAAATAATTAAAACCCAAAAAGTTTGGCACACTCAAAATTGTAGGAATGTATTCATTATTTTCAAATAAAAGACCTTCAGTACCATTAATATAATCAGTATAATCGACTAATTGGTCATTATAATACCCATCTACCCCCAAAAAGGGTTCAACATAAGAAAACGGCCATTTTTGTTGCATAAGCATATACCATACATGTGGAATGTAATAAAACTCATTTGTGCATTACAAATGAACATTACCATCATCGTCATGTGCTACATGTAGTAATCAGTAACTCCTCATTCGTTACCATTCCATTATCACAGCATTCAATTGTACAGAGTAAAGAGCATCAGTCGGCCATGAAAAAAGTGATAATATACAGGTCAATGGTCAATGTGTAAGAGGACAAAATGTGTACCATTAATGTTGTATCGCTGTCAAAATGTCAACCTTTGTGTTTGTGTGTGTGTGCGTTATATGAGAGATAGAGAGAAGAGAGACAGTGAAAGGGGGAGAGAGGAAAAGAAGGACAGAGCAAGAGAGATAACAGATGTATGTGTTAGGTTTTGGGAAATTGAGTTTCTTCATAATTACAAAATTTGGAATAATTAGAGAATGCTTCATTGTTGTTTGTATGGCTTATTAGCCAGCCTGTCTTTGATTTTTTAAAAATAAGTTAGTGACATTAAAAAAAACAAAATTACATCACCCATGCTGTGTTATTGAAACAATTATATACACATTTAGTGCTGTCATTGTCAAAGGTGTGCAAACAGTGGTTTAATTGGTGAAACGATAAGTCGTATAATACATGGTTAGGATTTTAAGAAGGTTTTTTACACATTAAGTATAATGTCAAAGTAGACATTTTTACCTGGGTACCACTTTAATTGATTACAGCCAGTGCTCCACAACTGGTGTAACAAAGGATGTGGTGTGTACTATCCTGTCGGTGGAATGGTGCATATAAATGATCCCTTGATGCTAATCGAAAAAGAGTAGCCCATGAAGTGGCGACAGCGAGTTTCCTATCTGTGTGGTTCTTAACCATATAACCATAAATAAAATGTGTTGAGTGCATCATTAAATAAAACATTTCCTTTCTTCCTTCCTTCCTTCCACTTTAATAGTTGATATTTTGACTTGACATTTTTTCCAGTGACATTTTGTCCTACATCCGTTAATTATAAAGATGTGGTTATAGGGATTTTTTTATGCGATTCCCTAACAACAGATGTGTCAGGGCCACAATAAATGTATTCATAATGACAAATCATTGAACATGTAAACAAATATCTGCCATCTTGGATTCTAGTAAACAGACAAACAGGAAGATGTTGTTAACGGGCGATCAGAGTTATACAATAAATCAAAACATCTAAATTTTGTCATGTACTGCAAGAGTAATAAATTAAATATAATTACCTCACAAAAATAAATACTTGCAATAACGACAACACTATTTTTCAATAATTAAATGCAGTATCGCTACTTTTTCACTTTGCCACTGAATAAAACATAAAGTGGCAAGTAACATGAGTTCTATATTTGTTATAAAGTTTTATTAATGTATAGGAGAAGCCACGGTGACGTCACATGTTTTGATCACGTGGTACCGCATGAGCGCTGGTAGGCAAGAAACCAGTTGACAATACTGGCATTAGTAGTAATGAACAATCGAATGTTTTTCCGTCAATTAAATCAGTGTAGACTAGTTTTGATGAATGGTATTTTGTTATGGTAATTTCATACGTTGTTGTTAGATGCACAAGTCACTGTAGTAAGGATTATGAAATTAGTTTCATCAAATACAGTGAAAGCGAAATGTTGAACAGTTAAAGCTGACAACAATCAACTTTGCCCATCCCCCAACGGAGATCGTTATTTTATACAAGGTTTGTTGTATGTTATTCATTCGTAATACTAATACACGTCAGTATTTATTGAAATGAAAAATTGAAAAGATAATAAAATAAAATAATAATAAAAGCCCCCACCAAACTGACATGGAAACAAAGATACCCTGTGAACTACCCAGTCAATCGACAAACAACGTTTTATGTAACTTTTTGTTTGTATTGACAGATCCATTATAGTGGGTAAAACAAAAATCTGAATATATTTTATATTGTATTATGCCATAAATTATGTAGGTGGCTGGAGTATGTATTTTTTAATTAAATAACAGGGAGCTGTGTGTGTGGTGTGTGGTGTGTGTGTGTGTGTGTGTGTGTGTGTGTGTGTGTGTGTGTGCAATCAAGCATATATATATTGTTTCATATGAAAATGGTTCTGAAATATTTCCATTTATTAATTATATTATATGTTAATTATAATGTTTTACTTTTTTTTTTATTGAAGAAGTGATCCACAGGTGTATTTGTAATGTGTAAGTTTATTTTTTAATAATAAAATAAAAGGTATAAACATTTCAGGGTGGGATATCAGATGTATTAAATCATTTGTTTGGGATTAAAAATAAATAAATAATAATAATAATAAAACTGGATATTGATCCACAAGTTGGTGATAGCCACCATATTTTATTAAAAACATAAATTATGTTACATGCATTTATTATATAAGTTATCTGAATTTGTTTGCAGCAAATAAAGAAAGAAAAGGGGAGCTGATTGTATTTATAAGTATTATTGTCATCAGTGACAGATGTCAGTATGTCTTCACAAATACATTTATGTGTATTCAAATATTTCAATAATATTCAATATATATGTCCTTGACCAACATCTTGGGCTTACATGATACAGTAAAAAAAATGCTATAGTTACTAGTACTAATATGTACACAATATAAAACTTTCATACTTATATATCATAGAAATTTACCAATTTTCATATTTTTTTCTAGGTATCAGTGATCCCTGTTTATGGACAAAAAGAGAACCAGCAACTCTTGGATGAAAAATGGGCCTTTCACGATGAATTAAGGGCGTTTAAGTTTTAGGGTGAATTAAGGGATGCTAAGGAGAACACTGGTATCAGATTCAGCGATTCTTTTCTACAGTATCTCATGTTTCTGTGCATAAGAAGGATACCAGAACTTTTTTCACTGACTTTCCAAACTACCATATGCAATATTATTGGGGCTATTCAGTATGTGATGATGACATTGACAACACTTGGATTTAATCTTTTTTTACCAGGATCTCTATTTTCTAATAAAAACAGACTTTACAAAATCATTAAATTATATCGAGAAACAATAGACAACACATATTTATTATTTTCTTTTTCTATTATCATTATAAACCAATGATCAAATGATATTTGCATTGTGTTAATGTGTGTCTTAAATTAAAACATTGTATTGTTACCATTTACAGTAATTTGTTGTTTTAACTGGTTTATTAATCAGGTTGAAAGTGATAGCCTTTGAAATTGTGCTTCTTGTCAAAGGTAACTGACACTGTTTTAGATTTGAAAGGAAGGAATCTTTTATTTAAGTTATTTAACAATGCACTCAAGTCATTTTAATTATGGATATATGGAGTCAGACATGTTTAGGGATCACACAGATAATATTAGGGAGGAAACCTGCTGCTGTCACACAATGGATTACTCTTCCGTTTTAACAATAAGGGATCTTTTATATGCATCAGCCCACAGACAGGATATGCCCCTGCGTGTGCTGTAACCTCACTGTGGTGCAGGGGTGTAACATTCTCTTTGAGAATGGCCAATACAGCACGAAATTTAAGTTTTGAGTAAAATTCAGTATCCGTAAAATTCTGTGATATTTGTGTTTTTACACAGTTCTTTACACTGTTTTTGTTTAAGTCTTGAATTTTTATATTGATGTTGATCATCACTTTATTTATTTGCATTACCATAGTTTGACACCCAATAGCCGATATATTTTTCGTGCTGGGGTGTCGTTAAACATTCATTCATTCATTACAGACAGGATAATAAATAGTGTAGCCTTTGTTACACCAGTTGTAGAGCACTGGCTGGAATGAGAAATAGCCCTATAGGACCACCAACAGGAATCAATCCTAGATCGACTGCGTATTAAACTATGTCCTGGCCTGCATGGGATTAGGCGATTAAAATATTAATGGCAATTTTTATGTATATATATATATATATAAAATAATGCTACAAAATGTTCTGAAGATGGAACTGCAAAGGTGAGGGACCAAGTAAATTTGAGATGTATCTGGTTTAAAAGGCTAAGTTCTGTACTAATATTTAAAAAGGGATGCTCTAGCTAGAGGGAGCAATGTATGTGTGGTCATGGAACATGTATGGAAACTAAATTTAGGTTCCTCCATTTTAATACAATGTGTTAATATGTATCCGATATCAGCAAGTTTAAGGAATAAAAAAGGACTTGATAAAATTAATAGTTTTAAAGTTTTTGTAAAGTTTTCTAATAAGAAACTTGCTTAAATTTATTGTTGATGAAAAGCCTTACAAATGAACCAGTAGACAAGTCTGATGTGTTATATATATATTGTCTACTGGTTGTTCATTTGTAACAAATGTTCATATATATATATATATATATATATATATATATATATGGGTTGTTTAAAGAAATAATTTCCTTTAACAAAGTGTAGGCCAATTATTTCTTTTAAACAGTTTTAAATAAAAAAAATATAGGCCTACTTGTTTTATTTTATTATTTTTATTTGTGTGTGCACGCGCTCGTTTGTAATGCTTTACTTGAAATATGGACCAGACGCTTTAAAAATACATGGACTAAAAATATTTATTCAGGTGAAAAGAAAAAGAAAAAAAAGGAAGTTTGCTATAGTTTTGAACTCGGTCAATCGTCAAATTTTATGGGTGGAAAGAGTACATGTATCTCCTCCATACAGGAGCTATGTAGAATAGCGTTCCCGTGCTACAAGCGGTAATTTAAGCACGTGTTGGCCATTCTTTGCTATTCACGCTACGCTAGTTCGCTTTGTTACTAATGGCCATTATGATAGACTTCTGCCTACCAGATGCGCACGCATGCTGATACGTGACGTCACTTCCCTAAACACATGGCTTCTATTTTATACCTTTTACAAGTACTGGTATTCTTCCAATATTAAACAAATGTTTTATAGACATTAACTAACATGTGCTTTTCAAACCTTGCATTCGGCAATGGTGTAACGGATGTGAGTGGCGCTACCAGTCTTCCGATGCAGTCTCTACCGTTATATCCAAGTAAATGATGCTCCAAATTTTGCACAAACAAATAAGTTATGCAAAATCAGATTTCCAGCATGCTAATACTAGTACTGACCCAAAGCCTGAATATACTGAATGCTGGAACAATCAAAAGTTATGCCCAGAAGGATGAGCTAAATAGCTGATATATCAACCTCTTAATTAAAAAAAAAATACCTGTGATTTTCTGGTAGTTTTAGCAGGTGAATTTATCTTTATAATCTTAGATCTAGGTTTAAAACATGGGATTTTAATTTTCTCTTGAACTTAGTCATTATGGCCTAGCAAAATATCCCTTAGTGAAGTTAGTCTCCCTATTATTTTAGTTTTTATATTTTAAAATAATGTCCACGGTCTCAACTCGGCTAGTGAAGACAGTGTCGACGGTGCAGTATCAAACGGAGTTCGCAGAATTTGCAGAAAACAAAAAACACGTGGTCTACAAAACAGCTTAAATGCTGTTTAAATCGACGACAAAATGTGGTTTTTTAATTGACATTTTGTGATGAAAACTTAAATGAATTTCGCAATAATTCTTCGTACAATCAAGCATTTTAACTTTTAATTACAACATAATCTTATTACCCCAAAACATGTCTTGAACTTCTTTTAATTTGACCATTTAAAAACCGGAAACAACAATATGCCGTAAATGGGATTATGGGTTACTTCCAATTTGGCAGTAGATTTTCTATGGAGCTCCTAATGTGACAAATTAAAATTAAATTTAAAGTTTCCGTGTTAAAGGTTTATGATGACGAGATTAGTTAACTTGAAGTTATTTATCACAAAATAAATGGCAGAAAACAAAAATTTTGAAACAAAAGAAAGGAATATTTGTTTAAAGACACATCAGCATGACATTTGGAGAGCTAATCCACTGTCGCTTATTGAACTATACCCTCCTCCCCTCCCAGAAAATGTCTGGAATGGACTGATTCACGATATCTCTTGTCTGGACTAATTCAGTGAATGGATCCGTTTTTTGTATGGTTTGTTCCTTTAGGGGTGGGGGTGGCGTAAGGGTGGACGTAGCCTAGTGGTAAAGCCTCGCCTGTTGCGCGGTCGGTTTAGGATCGACCTCCGTTGGTGACCCATTCGGATGTTTCTCGTTCCAGCCTAGCTGTGCACCACGACTGGTATATCAATGAATGAATGAATGTTTAACAACACTCCAGCACAAAAATACACATCGGCTATTGGGTGTCATAAAAGGTAAATATCAAAGACCGTGGTATGTGCTGTCCTGTCTGTGGGATTGTAACCGGGTGTTTTAAATTACATTCACTACACACATACTATTTTAAAACACTGTTCACATAGTTTTATTCTGACAGGTTATACTTGTGCAGGCTCTCTTTGTTTTCTTGCTTTCTCTGGTTTTTCAGGGCTTGGGTTGTGCTCAATGACAACTCGGTTCTTGCAAGCCCAGTGTCATTGTTTCTGTGTTCTCCTGGTCAGAAGCTTTATGGCATTCAAGGAGAACAGGCCACTTTTATGAGAAGACAAGCTTTTATTCACAGCAACTACACAACTAACATTCACAGAGAATTTTAAAGGTAAATACATATTGTACACGATTTACACCTTAACTACCTGTTTTAATCACTTATTTTAATCAAGAAATGAGATTAGGAGATTTAGTGATTAATAATATAGTTATGTTAAATATAACATTGTGAGTTACATTTATAGAGTAGCTAGTAGAATAGGTTAAAGTCTATATTTTCTATCATAAATGATTATAATATCTAATTTACAGTATTTGATAAAGTAACATAATAACGAAGTTATTATGAGATATTTGTTTAATTAGTATGTGTACACGTATTATGAATTTATGTGTACTTAACTGACTTTATTTTATTATTAGGTGCCACAGTCATGTAGGTGACAACCAGCATTATGCTTCTGTAAAGACCCGACCCACAGTCGATAGGTAAACTATTTGTAGACAGGCTATGGTGCATTTAGCTTTGTATTTATGAAATATATGTTATGTGATTTTTATAGTATTGATCAAGAATAGAACATTCAATGTATTAAAGATTGTGCTATATGCATAATCACTGATTTGTGATCAGTGAGTTGTAAGTTATATTATGATTTCTCAAATTCAATGATATATTGAATTTAATGTATGGATATGTGGTTGGATAAGATATTCTCTATTTATGCTTAAAAGGTCGGTGTGATAACACAGGCTAGTATATAGGCTAATTCTGAATGTGAAGTATATAATTAATGTTATGACTTATTATAACTGAGATTTCTATATCCATGCACACACACACACACACACACACACACACACGCACGCACACACACACACACACACTCACTCACACTCACACTCACACTCACATATCATATCACATATATATATATATATATATATATATATATATATATATATATATATATATATATATGTATGTATGTATGTATATGTATGTATGTATGTATGTATGTATGTATGTATGTATGTATGTATGTATGTATGTATGTATGTATGTATGTATGTATGTATATATATATATGTGTGTGTGTGTGTGTGTGTGTGTGTGTGTGTGTGTGTGTGTGTGTGTGTGTGTGATTTTAATTATTCCCTTTTTGTTATTTCAGGGTCTTTGTGTGTGTATGTCTGTTATAGCGATATCTGGAACAAGGGATCTTCATATCCCACCCGATGATCCAGAATAAACCCTAAACCCTTGCCGAGTTGTTCGTGTTTTCCTCTCATACAACACTTCGGTGAAAGATCCCTTGCTACTAATGAAAACATTCAATAGACACTACTTGATATAATCATATAGAAATTAGTTTTAAAAACGTACAGACTCGCGAGTGAAGATTTTTTTTACTGTATATCATTAATTTCTGAATTATTGTAAGTTGCGTACGTATGTCCGTCAAATAAACAATTCTTTTGTAGCAAGAAAAACATCAGTTATTTCTGTTCGCATAGTGTTTCGAACCTGTTCACATATGCCCACTCTGTAGTTCTAATTCTCGCTGCATTTAAAGCGCTATACTCAAAATCAGGTATTGAAAATTTGCGTAATCCTTTTATCAGATTACCAATTTCGTTTTTGCGTACTCCGTTCTGACAACGTAAATGATGTCTTGTCACCGGCCTCGGTGGTGTGGTTAAACCATCGGACATAAGGCTGGTAGGTAGCCTACTGGGTTCGCAACCCAGTACCGGCTCCCACCCAGAGCGAGTTTTTAACGATTCAGTGGGTAGGCATAAGACCACTGCGCCCTCTTCTCTCTCACTAATCACTGACACCTAACCCACTGTCCTGGACTGGACAGACAGCCCAGATAGCTGAGATATGTGCCCAGGACAGCGTGCTTGAACCTTAATCGGATATAAGCACGTAAATAAGTTGAAATGATGTCTTATCCTGTCCTGTTCTGAATGTGCACGTTAAATCTTATGACCTTGCCAGACCTGTCTTTGCTGCCATTGTGTCCAACATTCGGAACCTTTTTGGTAACTAAAATCACATACATGTATTATGTAAAGGTGGGGGTTTTTTTTCGAAAAAAAGAGTATATTACGATATATAAAATGAAAAACGACTGCTACAAACATTAACACACGATCGCGACCGCAAACACATTGTATATATACCGTGGCAGATCCAGAAAATCCATTTAGGGGGCCCCAATGACAAGAGGCGGAATGCCAAGGGAACGTTGGGGGAGTTTTGGATGGGGATGAAAATTAATATATAATAAAATTAAACTGTCGCAAAATTTAGGCCCCCCCCCCCTCCCTCCCCCGATCCGCCTCTGGTACAGACACTGGTATTCTAAACACGAAAATGTTTTTTAATGTGTAATTTTAATCGCTAAAAAGGCTCTGATAGTCGGAAACATCTTACAATTAATGGCTGAAAACTCGAGTTAGATCTTTTCAATTCTATGCGCGAACGAAACAAATAGGTTACATAAAACCAGTCTTTAGTATGCGATGCATGAACGAAATTATCGTTCTTTCAATTTCCAGAGGGCTGATACTGTCACATTACAACGGGGTCTCGCTGTTGCTTGCCTATAAATAATAACTAAACAATAAATCAAATCAAATGTGTAATGTAATGTATATTTCTTTAATATTCAACAACCGGTGAAAATTATGCAATAACAATTTAACATTATATGTATACACATATCCTATGTGATTAACAAAAGTAAGATTACCGGCGAATAGCCTATATACTAGTTACTAAGTATTACAAATAAAATCATACACACGCACACTGGCACACACATACACACGCACGCACGGACATTGTACTATGCCTCTCCTATCCCACATCAACTATTAAATTGGATGTCAAACATTTAGTAATTTTTACATAGTCTTAGAAAGAAACCCGCTACATTTTTCTATTGGAAGGTAGGAATATTTTTATATGCACCGTCCCATAGACAGAATAGCACATACCACGGCCTTTCATATATCAGTCGTGATGTACAGGCTGAATTGCGAAATAGCCCAATGGGCTACCGGCGGGGATCGATCCTAGACCGACCGCGCATCAAGCTAACTCTTTACCATTGGGCTACCTCCTGCCCATGCTGTATAGATAAATGTATGTGGTTAATTATTACAGCTGTAGATAAATCATATAATTAATTATCATAATGACGCTGATCGTAACTTAGGATTATGAATTAAGCAAACTTTGCAAATAATACACTATAGTAGAGGAAATAACATGAAATCTCACTATATAAGCATACTAAAAGATACACGATCGTCTATATTCTTCGGACACCCCAGCTCGACATACATCTATCATTTGAGACGTACGGTTTTTTACTTGTCTTTGCTTAAACCAACGAACAATTTTCAGTCCAGTTTTTTTCACAAGTTGCAGCTTTTGGATCGGTAGGCTTACATTATGGTCTAATACTCTGGTTAAATCTTTCCGAACTGCTCTTGGTAAATTCGTATATGAACTAAATTTACCCCTATCAACATTCAAACTCTTTTGAGCCAGCCTTTCGCCGACTGTAGTTGGTGACCTCTGGTTAAGAAAGACCTTGTGTTCGCCTTTGTGGTGACTTGAATGTGATGACATGTTGCATCCAAATAGGTCAGCTTTAGCTCCCTTTGTCGTCCGTTGTTCAGTACTAGTACCACTGTCATCTACAGCCAGAAAAGCGTCGTTTAGAAAACTCGACAATGAATATTGAACTACTTGGTTCTCCTTTCTCTTCCATTTAACACCACTGACGTCCGCAGACAAAAAATCGTCGTTGTGAAAACTTGACGACGCACATTGAATCCTTTGGTTCTCTTTCCTCTTGCACGTAACACTACTGACGTCTGCAGACACAAAAGCGTCGTTGAGAAAATTTGACGATGAACACTGAATTATTTTGTCCTCCTTTCTTTTGTACTTAACACCACCACTGACGTCCGGAGACAAAATATCATCGATGAGAAAACTCAACGATGAACATTGAGCGATTCGGTTCTCCTTTCTCTTGCAGTTAACACAATTGACGTTCGCAGACAAAAAATCGTCGTCGAACAAAGTTGACGATGAACGCTGATGAGCAGTTCTGTTCTTGTTTCTCTTGCAATGACATTTGCAATTAATAATGTCATAATAATGAGACGGGGCGAGACTTTCAGTCTTCAATTCGGCATAGTCGACTTCACAAAACTTCACATAGTCTCCATCTTCCCAGGGAAAACACTCTGCGACCGTAGCTTTGCGTTCTATGGACTTGCGCCTACGAGGCATGCTGCAGTCTAAGGTGTTGTAGCAGTAATAGCATACAATCTTATTTCTAGTTCTACTGCTGCCAACAGCTTAGGTCTATTTTAAAGTATAGTTCCACTGCTGTTAATTAATATGCCTTGGAGAGTAGTATCGATGCCGAATGTGTAGAAGTCAAAACTTCCTTCAGACGTTTGCCTCTAGTTCTATCTAATTAGTGAGAAAGTAGTGACATGTTACTATATCATGCTGTTGGTAAGAGTGAAATATGTCTAACTCATTACTACTGACGATTAGCAGTTAACACACATTGTAACAATAAACTAAATAATTGAACTCCATGCCTAATTAACGGAGTCCGCGTCAGATTTCTTCAGTTAATAACGGTACGGGTCAGTGATCAAATAATTTATCAGAGTCGGTTGTTAGTACAGCAAGTTTAATTAAACTCTCTAATGAGGTGTACATATAACGGAATTATTTAAGGTGTGATTAGCTATAATCAATTAGCCAAACAAGGTAAACGGGTTATGTAAAATAAAACAACATTGAAAGAATATGTTCAGGCTTGTATATATACAAAAGGATTGGGCACAAGTTATCCAATTTAGGCCCTATCTCCATGGTTTTGTGATCATGTTACGGATTTGTATCATCAAAAACACTGTCACAATAATTTCATATAAACACCATAATATATTGAAAATAAGATAGATATAAACAAATAAATTTAAAATACAATAATCAATACGGACATTTTAAGAAATTATTTATTTTTTAAATGTGTTGTACAGAAGTATAGCTTGCCAGTGGTATGCGAATTTAAAATCAAGAACTGCTAACTAAATAATAAAATGATATTAATAATTTACGATTGAAATGAATACAATACATACGGTACATATTAAATCGAGTTTCTTTAGGCTAAGAAATAAAAGCGAATTCGTTCTAAAGATTTAAAATAATCATTACACCCTAAAGACCAGTTTGTGATTATTATTTTATAATTATAAAAAGGTCTTATATGGAGGTAAACCTTCTATATATGGATCTGCGAATATAATATTAAGAGTTACTGGTTAAATAATAAAATGGCTCCCACGGTTGAAATAAATATATACGGTACTCATTTCTACCCTCCCCTGTGCGTGCTGTAACCTCACCGTGGTGCAGGGGTGTGACATTCTCTTTGAGAATGGTCAATACAGCACAAGTTGAAATTTTGAGTAAAAGTCAGTATCTATCTGTGATATTTGTATTTTTGTACAGTTCTTTACACTGTTTTTATTTAAATCTTCAATTTTTATATTGATGTTGATCATCACCTTATTGGTTTGCATTACCATAGTTTGACACCCAATAGCCGATGTATTTTTCGTGCTGGGGTGTCGTTAAACATTCATTCATTCATTTCTAACCCCCCCCCCCCCCAACCCACCACCCATACATACACACACACGCACGCACATTTTAATTATTTAATTTTTTTTTCGTCACAACAGGCAACTAGTCTTGTTTGTATACTCGCTATGCACAGAAGAGCCTTTACAGAGAGAAAAACAACAACACAGACATGGCACAGATCGCCCACCGTAGTTGGGTCCGCGTATGAGCGCGTGAAAATAGTTGCGACATGTATATTATTTGTCAAAAATAATTTGTGTGCTGAACAACATAATTATCATTTTTACAATAATTACAATATATAAGGTAATCAATTATTTATACATTTTATTTATAAAGATTGATTGTCGTAATCTAATTACGCATGCGCAGTGAAATGCAACGAGAAAAAAAAAAAGAGTAGGCAAAAAAATGGCTGAAGTTATCTTGAAGATATTTTTGCAGGAGTGACAAAATCATGGTCTTTTCTTTTAGGGGTAGACCCCGTGGACGGTCATTTGCTTTTCGCGGAAGACCTTTTAGGGGAAGAGGACGTGGCAGAGGTCATTTTGTACCGGGTGGTGATGGAGGGCATCGAATTCACGACGAACACAGTAGGCCAAGTTGGGGAAGGGGAGATTCCAGGGGCAAGGGATATGAATCCAGAGGTAGGGGTTACGACTCCAGGGGTAGGGGGTACGAATCCAGGCCAAGGCCTCCAGTTCGTGAAACGCATTACGAAAAGGGCCAGAGCTCTACACGAAGGGAAGAGCAAGAAGCGAGTCGCCGCCATGAGCGGGATCTGCGAGATCAACTCGAAGACTACAACCGACCATTCCGAGATCGATCAAGTTCTCCGCCAAGAAAACGACCACACGCCACTTCCACCGCCACTGACTCCGATTCAGAAATTAGAAAAAGAAAGCCAGAAGAACATAAAAGAAAAATGGTCCTTAGTATTTTTAGTATTGTCAAGCATTGAAATAAACATTTGTGAATTTTTTGTTTCAGTAAATTTGTAAAATAAATATTGTTGGTTTTCACGAAAATATTCGGAAAGATATCTGCCCGGTCTCCCCCCCCCCCCCCCCCCATATCAATGTAAAGAGGGATTTTTTTTATGGGGCTTATGGAATGAATGAAGGATGGAGACCGGGTGGATATTTTGCCACATTAAACAGTAGTTGCTAATCAATTTTCAGTTGACCAGAAATATTGCTAATCAAGACTTTGAAAACAAAATGTTCTCTGTATTTATTGTTTGTGTTCAGTTTACTAAAGCTGCGTAACCAACAAACTGAATGACAAATCCAACCCTCGAAATAAGTCGAAAATGTTGGGTCATATCTGATATGGATCCGCTAATCTTAAGTTTTTCCATAACTGATACTTTATTTGCAATGAAATGTTTGTTTGCACAGCATTTTCACAGGTGACTGAGCTTACTGTAAGAAATAACACGAATTGAAGTAATGTTTTTAATTTAATATTCATTCTATTTCTTCTGGTATTAAATAGTGTTACTGATAATTTGTTATTTCATTTTGTGGGAATTAAATGGTTCCTGCTAAACATCCAAATGCACTACAATTTATTTACCAAAATTTGAGGTTGAGTACTATCGTTTAGTATTATCCATTCATTCGTATTTAGTATGATCTATTTTGATCGGCTACCTATTTTGCCTTCTAGTTGAAATTTTAAAACTAGAGTAGTAACCAAATCGGTTACGACAGAAATAGTTGGTTATACTGACTACAGCTCATTTTGAGGTCTGCAAATTATGAGTAATGTGGAATGCAGATGTCTGACCAAATGGAGAAGGGGTAGAATTATTTGTACAAGTATCAAGATGCCTAGTAATATTTATAAGTCAGAAGTGATGGCGAAGCTTCATCCTTCAAACACGTTCTTACAGTCTGCTGTTAAACTGTATATGACTGGTTTATTTACCCAACTAATCCTTTGATTTAACTTTCAGTAAAGTAATGTTTATTTTATAATATTTCATTCACAATAATGTACAAACCTATACATGTATGTAAAGTTTGTTATGTATATATATATATATATATATATATATATCCCTCCCAACCTCACCCACCCATGCTGGTGCAAATTGCTCATTCAGGCAAAATGACCAGGGACTTGATTCACTAAATGCTCGCAACTTTGTGATATCGCAGTGTAATGCAAAAAGACTTGCAAAGAGGATGCTTTGTTGTCTAGCAGAGCCCAAGAGACCTTTGTGAATTAGGCGCCTGACCTAAAAACTTCACCATCGTGAAAAATGGTCAGGGACTACATATAGTTTACCCGGTAAAATAAAATTTATTAAAAAAAATGTATTGCAAATCCCATTCTTCGCCTTGGGCAAAATCTAGGCAAGCTGAAAAATCAGTCCTGAAATGGTGCTAGGCGAGAAATCGGATGAAGTTATAAAAATAAAATTTATTACAATGTTTATTGCAATATGATCACTTTGCCACTCCTAAAACGCTTCAACTGAGTATGCAGAGAAGTGCAAGTAATCTCCGGTCTTTCCTGACAAAAACTGCATCCTTAAATCATTTCGGAATGTGATAAAAGGAATTTATTTTTACTAACCATGAATAATAGCATATGCTTGAGTGAATACATTAGAATATATTATTAGGAGGAACTACACAAACTTCTTTTGCTCTTTCATTCTCTCTCTCTTACATTAGCAGATTATATACAAATGTGTGTTGTATATTATTATTTAATTGATTTCATTTTTAAAAATGTCAAGCTCTCTGTCTCTTGATGTATCCATAACCTACATGTGTATACACTGTGATTACGTCAAAATAATAGACTATCATACTTTACAGCATACTGAAAAGTATGAACAGGTGTATGACGTTAAACATATTATAATTAAGGCCCTAAAGTGTCACAGTTGTTACAGATACGCCATGATACAGAGAAATCAAACAAGCACACCAAAATGCTTGTTTGGAATTAATAGTGAAAAAAACAGAGAAGACTATTATTTGTGCATTTCCAAACTGTAAATGCATCAATAATAATAAACATGGCATTTCTTTCAGGTGTCATTTTAGGTTCATTTGACCCGTTAGATTTTACAGATTCTGTGGTAACAATAAATATAAATATTGAGAATGTATTACGCTCCTAAGAACATCTATAATTTTATAGAAAATATTTTTAGCAGTATCAGCCCACCACAGGGTCATTCATGGCCTTCCATTATTAATATTGATAATTGTTTATATTTATGGTCGAACATGTTCCCAAATTCGTAATTCTCCCTCAGGGCTCGCCCTGTCCATTGCCAAATTAGCCATTTGCTAATATTTTTACAAAGTAACTACAACATTTAGCCTTTGGCTAATACAATATCCCTTTTTAATTAACCACATGTTAATAATTTTCAAGGAAATATTCTGTATATCTGAAAATTGGCTAGACCAAAAATTGTTCCAGTGTGAGCCCTGCTCTTTGACATGCATGTATTTTGGAATTAACAATGAATGTTTGCATCTGTTTTTGTTTTTTTTAAATTTAATTTATTTATTTATTGTCAACTAACTACATTATTACACTTGTATTTTACAGCATTCCAGACAGTCACCATCTCCACTACGAATCACTGTTGGTAATGAGATATTTTTTGAAGAACGTATTACCAGGAATAGAGATTCCCCTTTATCTGACAACTCGTCTGAAGAATCCCATGAGAGACTGACACCATTATGCAAACGTCTCGGACCTCCGGTTGATGACGATAAGGGTTATGAAAATGACGATAGAAGAGATCATGACAGAAGATACGATTCTGAATATGGACAACGAGGCAGTAGCAGAGATGGTGATAGATTTGACAGTCGGAGTGATGTGTATGATAGAGGTGACAGCAGAAGAAACTCTGACCCACGGGACAAACGCCATGAGATGAAGCAGAGTGGCTCCTACTCCAAATATGATGCGAGGGAAGACAGGAGCTCAAAGGATAGGTTCAATGATCATGCCAGCTTGAGGACTGGTCGTTCTGGTTCGTGGGATAGAGACGGCAGTCGTGAAAGAGGATGGCGAGGTGATCATGACAAACATTACAAAAGTGAGAGACCACATGTTGATCATGACAAAGAACACTACAGAGCAGGTCGAAGAAGTCCTGAGCGAGACTGGGAGAGAGGTAGTGACAGAGACCACCGAGATCGGCTTGCAAGGAGGAGTTGTAGTCCTCCACAGGAAAAGGAATCGCCAGTTGCAGCTATCACCCAAAAGATCAACTACTACCATGGGAAAACACCCCTGTCGGAGACACGCGATCCTTACTTGAAATCTCCTCTTGTCTATGTAAATGCCGGACAGTCTGGAAGGTCAGACCTTAGAGATTCTGAAAACTTGCCAGCAAACTCTTCACGACCACTGAAGTCTATTCTTAAGAAGTCTGGAGCTGCTGATGCTCCTACAGATCAGAGGCAAGACCCATTTGATGTTGGTAGTCAGGGAAGCACACATCCCCAAGCAGTGGAAAATCCAGTTTTGCATGGACTTGTTGCATATGATATGGATGTGGATGATGAGGAGAGCTTTCTGTATGGAGAGCATGAAGATGTGGGGAAGAATTCATCACAGCCGCTGTTTCCTGTTCTAGCCAAAAACCGCAGTTCTAAAAAAAGATCTTCGGACAGAACTGTTACTCCTGAAACAAACTTGCCTTTCTGGGCAGCTGCTGCTCCTCCAGATAGTGCTCTGTCGGCCAAGTTATTTGCTCTGCATGAAAAGATTCACGGTCCAATGCCAAGCAAGGAGAATGAATGGCGAAGGCAAAGTTCAGAAAGCGACACTGATAAAGGGTTGCCACAGTCTGCTACTTCTGATAAATGTGAGGAAGGTAAGCAAGATGAGGACCTTGACTCCACTGTCCAAAACATCTTAAAATCTATTGGTTTTGATTTTGAGTTGTCCAAACGAATGCAAGAATTGGCAAAACAAAAGAAAGAAAAGGAACAGAAGAAGCCAGGAGACCAGGCTGTGGGTATTAATATTAACCAAACTGCTTCTTTTCTTGGTGTGGGTATATCGAGCGATGTTACAAACAATTTTTTTGACAAGAATGCACACATGCAGACCACTGCTGGTGTGGAACATGCTGGAGATGGCACCAGTGTATCTGAGATGAGGAAGAAGCCAAGATCTCGCGAAAGTATTGCTCAGGAATTTCAGAATCGAGAATCTGATCCCAGCAACTGGCAGTCATCAAGAGAGAATGTGGAAAGGCACTCTGTACATGTACAAAGGCGACAAGCACATTCTGCCACAGAGTCTGACGACTCTTCGAGTAATGGAAGTTCATCTGAAGAATCTAGATCATCCTATAAGAGACAGATATCGGTACGAAGCAGACGTCAGTCACAGAAAAAACATGATAGATCGCCTGAGCGTGACCAGCGTCGACATCGGAGTAAATCTGCCGATCAGGAACTCCCGTCTCCGTATACTGAAGAGCTATGGAAGACTTCAGCAGAAGAATGGTCGGAACGAACAGTTGCTCAAGAATGGCAACAGTATCCACAGCAGCCAATAACGACCCAGCCGTACTATGATCCACATTCCGTTCCTCCAGAGTATGCTCATTACTATGCGGCTGCTCAAGCACCTGGTGCCATTCCTCCTTATGGACCACCACCTGGTTATCCACTTTATCCAGATCCTTCAATGCCACCACCTATGATGTTCCCTCCCCAAGGTTATTCAGGCTATCCTGGTCCATACAGTTACCCACCACCATATGTTTCTTCACCGTCTGAAACTTGTCAAGAATATCGTTCTCACCATAAAGGTGAATCTCATGCATCCAATTTAACTGTAGTTCCAATTTTAGAGAAAAGGAAAAATGATGTAGATGATGATAAAAAGAAAGCATTGAAATCAAAATCCTTGGAAAAGAAAATGAAGAAAGAGAAGAGCGTTGCCCATGAGTCTAAATCCGAATCTTCCAGAGGAGAGGGTGAAGTGGGAAGCAAGAAGAAAGAAACCGGTGAATCAACACGAATTGTAATGCCACTGAAATCGGACCAGAAGAGAAAGGAATCCTCTGATCGGAAGAAGACTGCATTGAAGGAGCCTGCAAAGAAACAAGTGAAGATGGATCCAGAATCGAAGAAGCAGCCCAAAGTGATTCCATCACACAAGCCATTGTCGGCAAGGGACAGAGACCAACTTCGTAAAGAGTGTAATGAAAGAAAGAAGAAGCTTGAGGGTCTGGAACGAGAGATGGAGAAGTTGAGAAAACAGCAGAATGAGATCATGAGGAGGCGGCGACGCCAGCGAGACGGGCACAAGGATCCACTGCTTGCTCAGAACAGCAAGCTGCAGGACGAGATCGCTGAGCAGATCAAGATTCTGAGGAAAGCTGCAGATGAATCATCAGATGTGCTGGAAAGTATTAAAGAAGAAGGCTCAAGTTCGGACTTGAAGAAGGATGACAGCACTTCTAAGAAAGGTTCCCGCAAGCCACCTGCAAAGGAGGTAATACTGCTAAGAGTCACTGACATATTTTAAACTTGTTTATAGATATACAATGACATATTTTAAATTTGTTCATAGACACAGTGATTAATGTATAAACTTGGTTACAGATGCAGTCATTGACATATTTTAAACTTGTTCATAGACAGTCATTGACATTTTAAACTTGTTTATATACACAGACACATTCACTGACGTTTTAAACTTATTAATAGACTGTCATTGACATATTTAAACTTGTTAATTGACACAATAAAGAATTAATGTTTTATGTTATTGGAACTAGTCTAATTTGACATAATTTGAATATACTTGGATTGTTCCCTGTCATAAGATAAACATGTATACACATGCAAAGACACATCAATGTTCATGTGTTATTTATTGCAATGTATGTTTACTGTATATGAATACCTTGAATGTTTAACAACAACACAGCATAAAAAACTCATTTGCTTTTGTGACATAAAGGCCTTGAAAGCTATTAACCTAAAATAAATCATTTGCCAGTTCACTGCTGAAGGGCACATCCAAAATACCCTGGGAATGTGCCTGTGATAATCATTCGCCAGTTCATTGCTGAAGAGCACGTCCAAAATACGCTGGGAATGTGCCTAGGATAGGGGTTTATTATCTCTCTTTATTAGTGTGTGCAATGTTGTTTTGATATGCACATTATCATTTCATATTTTCTGCTTTCTTCTGTAGGAGTCCTCCAAGTCTGAGCTAAAGAAGAAGAAGAAAGTGAACTACCAGTATTTTGATCCAGGCCATCACTGGTGCAGACCATGTAACCAGATGACTCTTAGTGTCTTTGAGTACTTAGCCCATCTGCAGTCAAAGAAACATCAACAGGTATTAAGTCTCATTGGCTGTTCTGGTGGTATGCAGTTACAGCACTTTACTGTGCAGAGGAGTAAAATTAGTGTACAGTTTTTAATATTCAGTATAGTTTCTCACAAAATATTGTACTAAATGTTTTTAATACTGACATGAAAGCCAATATATGAGGGCCATTCAAGGCTACCCACCCCCGCTATATTAAATCTACCCATGAAAACCCCACTCCTTTCGTTTTCTAAGCAGAAGTGACAATATAACACTTTTACTTTTATTCCACAACAGATCTATTATAATCTTCAGTTATGCTATAATAAATTTTATGGACTCCTAAAACCGGTTTCTGTGGATTTCATGACAAAAATATTCGGAACTTTCAAAACATACTGGTCGTCTGTCACTGAAACAGCTAACCGAGATTCTTAGCTGAATAAAAAATTGTCATTACCTCTGAAATACAAACTTTCCATTTGTAAATTTTTAATTTATCATTATTTCATCTATGCACATAAATGTTGGCATGGTGTAATGTGTACGAGTCATATGGACATTGATAAATTGTACCTATTGAGTAGTCAACCTGCTGATCAAGGAGGGGCTGTCATGTGAATTGTTGGAAGCTGCCATATCGATAAAGGTGGGTATGGAAGGATTTTTAGAACTTCCTTTTTTTCTCTATAGTCTGTAGTCTTGAGTACTGTATTCTTAATATAATAACCTAAGTTGATTGAAATTTATCAGTCTTTAAGTTTAATAATATATATATTTTTTAATCTTAATATTTAAAAAATATATTTGTTGAACAGTGTGTTTTTAGTATGTTGCGTACATGTTTGCAATTTAATTTTGATTGTATTATTTCCTTGCAGATTTATTTTACTGATTGCATTAATCCATATCTCTGTGTCAGAATTTTACCTAATTCAGTATACAGATTGTGTTAATTTATCTGCACTATATTTCGTTTTGTTTTATAGAAAAGTGATCCATTTGAGAGACCCTGGCTTGAGTCAACATTAAATGATTTAGACAAAAAACCTGAGGAAGGGCCTTGTCAGGCTTGGCCTATCAAAGGTACTGTTTATTGTAGGTTGTATGATTCAGAGGCTGCTTACAAAGGTCACAAAATGAAGAACATGGATTTGTATGATCAGGGATTAAGGTGCATCAATAATGTTATTAGCAGTGTTCTGACACTAGTTTGAAAATATGAAGCCAAATTCAGTGTCTTGGTTATTGCAAATGCTAATTCTTTTGGGGAAAATTTAGTAAGAAAATTGCTTTGACATGTTCAAATTAATTTATTTTTAACAATTGGCTAAATCCTGGTTGATTTTGGATAGCTCTGTGACTATGAAGTACATTTTTGTGATACGAGTAATTACAGGAAAAATAAAACAAAAATGTACATAAAGAAATAAGGAAACCAATATATTGAATGGTTGTTTTTCATTTAAGTCTTAATGTGTGAAGTAAGTGCGCTGGGCAAAACGAATAGAAAGTAGTCGTTTATGGTTGCTTACATGCATGTGCAGACACTGTCATCTTCACGTGGTGCACATATTCAGTGTACCTGGACCCTACATACTATAATGTACTATAATAATTAAATGTAATTAGGTTGTGTTTGAGGTTTGTTTTCATGTGTACATGAAGGAAAAAACCCATGTTTATGTGTCGAATATTTCGTTTGTTGCAGGTGTTGAGTTTATGATGTCGGTATCGGCTTTTTACTGTTCTATGTGCAGTGAATTTTCTGGTGATGTCACTTGTGCTAATGCTCACTTGAAAAGTGATAAACATAATGATAACTACAGAGTGAGTGATACGTTATTTTTTCACGCCTCACGTAGTTCTCTCTTCATGCTTCTTTCTACATTGAGATAGACACTGGAAAACCAATATTGTCTTGTTACGTTATTAAATGCATGTCCATCAGAAGAGGGAATAATCAGCTCTATGTTCATTCATCTTTTGATTCATGTACAATATTGCTAATATGATTATTTATTATTACAGTTTACATTTTAGCAGAAATTGGTGAAGGAATTAAGTGTAGCATTTGGTGATGCCCTTTCCAGCAACCTATTGTCTCATAACTAAATGTAGCTATCACTGTATAAAAGGGGGGTGGAGTGTGTTCAATGAGTAGGATCCAGCTCATTTGGTAGATTGTTCACCTGAGGTGCTTGGATTATAGGGAAGGGGTGGGACGTAGCCCATTGGTAAAGCACTCGGCTGATGCTTGTCGATCTAGGATCCCTGTCGGTGGGTCCATTGGGCTATTTGTCATTCCAGCCTGCACAACTGGTATATAAAAGTCCATGGTATGTGCATATAAAAGATTGCTTGCTACTAATGGGAAAATGTAGCAGGTTTCCCCTCTTAGATTATATCAAAATTACCAAATGTTTGACGTCCAATAACTGATGATTAATAAATCGGTGTTCTTTAGTGGTGGTGTTAGACTAAAAAAACTCTAACTATTTTTGGATTATAGGATCGAACCCCTTAGTGGACACATTCTCTGATAAAAACAAATTTCCTGTCTCAACTAATGCCCCAATAAAGGCTGTGGTATGTACTTTTCTATCTGTGGGAAAGTGCATATAAAAGATCCCTTGCTACTAATGGAAAAAGGTTAGTGGGTTTCCTCTAACGCTATATATCAGAATGAGAATTATCAAGTAACTGGTGGTTATCAATATGCTCTAGTGGTGTATTAAACAAAACAATCCTTTTATCTTTGTATGAAAATGTTTATATAAGATCCCTTGCTGCTAGCAAGTAATAACCTATGTCCCAGTCAGTTGGCCCTATTGCATATAAAATATCCTTTGCTGATAATTGAAGAGTAGCCCATGAAGTGGTGACAGTGGGATTCCTCCCTCAATATCAAAATCTGTGTGGTCCTTAACCATATGTCCGATGCCACATAACCGTAAATGAAATTTGTTGAGTGTGTCGTTAAATACAACATTTCCTTCCTTCCTAACTGTTTTCATCTCTCATTTTGTACATCAAATGTTGCAGTTATCAGTGTGATGGTGTGTCCTTTCTTGGATAATTACATCATTTGTTGATCAATTCCTTTTTTGAATGGGGCAGGATATAGCTAAGTGGTAGAGCATTAGGCTGGAGTGATGGATACACTTAGGACCTGTTTCTAAACATCACCCATCCTTCCTCATCAGCCAATATACCACAAATGATATATCATGTCATGTCCTGTCTATGAGAAAGTGCATATGTTATGTGTTGCTGCTATTTTAAATATTTATTTTAGTTTTTCAGTTGTAGCCTCATTATTTATATGTTGTTTTATTACTATTCCAGTCATACATGGAGAAAAACCCTTTTTATGAGAAGCGAATGGTTTTGGAAAGAACGGCATACCTATCACAAAAGAAGGAAGATGATGAAAAACAGAAAAAGCAAGAAATTGTTTCGGAAGCAGTGGAAAAAATAAAGCAAGAAACTGAAAAGAAGAAAGACTCATCGACTGCAGATGGTGGCTTTGGTAAATTCAGTCATAGGGAAGAGCAGAGGAAAAAAGCACTTGCTGAAAATAAAGCCAAAGAGGCGGAAAAAATAGAGGAAAAGAAAAAAGAAATGAAAAAGAAAGAGGAAATGAAAAAGAAAGAGGAAAAACCAAATGAGGAAAAGAAAGACGAAGCACCACCATCAGATTCAGGTAAAATTCCCATCAAGCTGACTGGGAAGACTGGTATAAAACCTCCACCTAAAAAGGTCCTTCCTCCTTGGACCCCAGTGACAAGAAAAATTCCACAGAAGAAACCACGAGAAGATGTCCCTCTGAGAAAACGTGTTAAGCCACAAGTTGAAGAACCACCGTCTCTCGATACATTCCTGACTGTTGGTCCTAGCAATGAGGAGGGCAAACTGCCTGTGGTCAACGTGGCGGACGTGGAAACTATTCCCCTTCCTCCTGCTCCCCCAAGTATTGACAGAAATCTTATTGCTGATGCATTCAGTGGCCATTTGCCCCCAGAAACCATAACAAAAGAAGAATCTGATGAGCTTAAATATATGGGCATAGAAACGCCTGAGGAACAGGCTTTTAAGCCTAAGCCTCCACCACCACCCAGTCAAAATATGACTCTACCATCAGAAAGGTTGGACAGTATGGCTACATCGTCAGCTGAAGCAATGTATAATATCTTTTACACAAATGACAAACCTGTATCGGCGGCTAATGAAAATAGAGAAAAGGAAGAAGTAGCAGTAAAAGAAACATTGCCTAAAGAATCAGACTCTACAGATAATGTTGGTCAGAATGCTTCAGCTGATGCAAGTACTAGTAATAAGGAAATGTCACCAAAAGTAAGTTCTGTTGATGATCAGAGTGCTGATGATTCAGTTACTCATAGTAAAACTGAAATATCACCAGGGGTAAACCCTGAGGGTAAATTGAGCTCTCCAGATTCTGTTCAAAATGCTCCAATTGCTCCAATTGCTGTTACAGTTCAACTTAATGCAGCAGCAGTGGGGCAAAGTAATGAGGAAAACGTCATCCTAGAAGCTGGCAGTACTGTGGAAGATGCTGTGAGCAGCAATAACAAGCTGGCATCAGCTGAAAGTGTTTCAGAAAATTCTAACATTCTGGCATCAGCTGAAAGTGTTTCAGAAAATTCTAACGAAAATAATAATAATTCTGTGGAGGATGCTGTAGAAGGTGTTTGTGAAAGTCGGAGTGAAAATTTCATGTTGATCACCTCACCTGCCCAAGAATTCAGTCGGCCTGCAGTATCTCAGGGCAGCACCGTGTCATCAACCACTGTTTCCGAGACTGCTGCAAGTACAGCTATATCTTCAGTGGCAGAAAACATCCCATCCATAGTACAGTCCTCCACAGATGCTCAAACCAATCAAATTGAAATCATCACCAGTCCCTTTGCTGTGCAGGAACAAAGTCCTGTTAATGCAAGTAACAGTGTTGGTCCTGTTTTGGATGCTTCGGTTGCAACAGAATCAGAAGCATCTGGATCAGTCGATCATGAGAATCGGGATGATAACTATCTGGCATTCGATGAACGCAGGGCTGACACTACCAGCGATGGGAAGGGGTTGATGGCTGCAGTGCTCAATATTCCTGAAGTCATGAGGACTTCTGAAGCTGAAAATACAAGATTGGACACTGATCTTGTTCCTAATCCTCTTCCTGATCTTGTAATTGATGACAAGATAAAAGCTGACACAACTAGTAATGGTCGGCAGTTCAGGAGTCAAACTGAGTCACTGGCTGAAAATATTATAGTCTTATCTGATGATGAAAGTAATGAACATTTTATCCCAGGTGATGGTGGCAATGAAAGTAAAGCAGACACTACCAGCAATGTGAAACTGTTTCACCCATCAACTCAAGAGAATGTTGCCACATCAGAAGTTGATGTTCAGGTTCTGACACCTGAATTGGAGGGCAGTGTTGTGGTTGATGCTGATGTGGGAAGAAATGCTGTCTCGACCAGTAACGTGTGTGTTGGGGTCAATCCCGAACATATTACTTATGTCTGTACATCAGCTGGAGACAGTGATCCAACAGATCAAAGAATAGAACTAGAAAATGCAGTAGGAACATCAAGCAGAATTACAAGTAGAGAAATAATATTAGACCCCATTGAAATAAGTTGTACTGAGGCAGTTGGTATTTCATTGGAAGCACAAGACACTGCTGAAGAAAATGTACATTTTCGCGAAGTAGAATCAGTAAACTCTTGTCCAGATGCCAATGATGAATCGGCAATAGACCAGACCCAGTCTGATGTGGAGTCAGATATGGTGGCAGATCCTGAATCGATGTATGTGGCAGCAGACGAGGCAGCCTCCTCAGATGTTCAGAGTTCTACGCAGACATATTTTGAAGATCCATTCATTGGTTCTCAGACAGACTCCAACAAAGACATGGATGTTGAAATGTCTAGTGCGAGCACTTGCACGTCCAGCACCAACAACTGGACAGATGTTGTGAATGATGCCTTTGCTGCCATCGCAACACTTGCCGAGAGTACATCCGAAGTGTCCATCTTTTCTCCCAGCACATCGGATAATTTTGCGTTTGCTGCTGGCAGATCACAAGATTCTGCACTGGCCCAGAGTTCCACAGAGGTCCTCCTGTCGGATCAGGCCATGTCGGAAACCTTCATTAACCCCGAGGCAATTCAGATGGAGGGCATCCCTCTGTTTGAACCGGCAGAGGTGGTTCACAGCACAAGCCACTCTAATAGAAACATGGCGCATAGTGAAATAGAAACTGTCGGCACAACTAGTGAAACATTCAGTTCAAACCTTGTTGTGGTAGACTCCACTGAGGTAGATTCTGATGAATCTGCTGAGAATCACCTAGTTCAAGGAACAGAAGCTGATCCTGGTATGGATGTGTGTGGTAAGTACTGGGCAGTGTTCTTTTTTTTTCTTCTTCTTTTTTTTCGAAGTGAATTTTTTATATTGTCGAGTCAATAGCTTCTTTACACATCATATGTGATTTTTAATAAGTTATGTTGATGAAGATATTTTTACAAATATTTTGTCTGATTTATAGATATGTTGGCAGTGCATCGTGAATACATTGTTTGCAGGATATCTGAAAACTTCTGCCAATATAGTTCAGCGTGTGAATTTTTAATAATTATTTATAATTAATATTTATATATATATACTTACTAATTTTCTTACCAAGTGAATGTTTTATTTTAAGTTATTTTCCTAATGGCATTTATTTTATCTTTTAATTTTTTTTTTAATTGTATAGTCTGAGAACTCCACGAGATTCTTAAGATGTTAAATTCTATAATTTTCCATTTCCTAAATAGCTTTTGACAATATTTTCAATAATTTTCTTACTTTCCTAGTTCATAACATGCAGTCATGTTAATACATATATAAAATTATTTTTGTATCCAAATAAATTATTAAAGCACTATAACCTATTTTTATAGTGGTACGTCAATTATATTTTCGGAGTGATTTTTGGAATCGTGGAATAGCATGCTGTGAAAGGATTATTCATAGGAATAATGTCTTTGTCTGTTATTCCAGATTCATTGAGTCAGTCCAGTGAAGCAAGCCTAATCAATATGGGAAGTGATTTCGAAGTTGTTGATGAGTGTGAATCCGATTGATCTTGAAGAAGAATTTGTTTAAACCAGGACAGAAAATGGCAGTTCCAGTTGGAAGTTTTCTGACATTTTTTTGTTTTTTTTGTTTTCTTTTAAAAAGAGAGAAAAAACAAAACAGTTATTTTTGTATGTGTTCAATACATAACCATGGTAATGATGTATTGAAAGAAGAAAAGGAAGATGTTCTTATATATTTACCAGATGTTGCAATGACAAGAAAAAACATCACAATGGTGTGATGCATAACCATGGTGATGATGTATTGAGAGAGAAAAAGAGAAGAAAAATGAGAACAAATTTCATATATATTTGCAAGATTTTGCCATGACAAGAAAATACATCACAGTGGTGAGATGCATAACCATGGTGGTGGTGTATTGAAAAAAAAAGAGAAGAAAAATGAGAAAGATGTCCATATATATTTGCAAGATTTTGCCATGACAAGAAAATACATCACAATGGTGAGATGCATAACCATGGTGGTGGTGTATTGAAAAAAAAGAAGAAAAATGAGAAAGATGTCCATATATATTTGCAAGATTTTGCCATGACAAGAAAATACATCACAATGGTGAGATGCATAACCATGGTGGTGGTGTATTGAGGAAAAAAATGCAGAAGATTTTCATATATATTTGCAAAACATCACCATGGCAAGAAACTACATCATCTCGAGGTTGTGGTTTGCTAATGATCAAGGAGAGGATTACATTCATTTGTATTCTTAACGATTCATGTCGCATAAAATGTCTGCATCTTTGTGAATATGTGTTTACTTTGTTGTATAAATTTCTATATTTTTCACAATTGGAAGACTGCATTAACAGTTTCAAGATGTCATGCACTTAATGACTAATCATTGCTGTTGTGGTTTCAGTTCAAAACCGTTTACACAGTTTTTCCCAGTTGATAGACTGACTGAAGATAACTACACCAGTTGTTATACTTGCAGAAATAATAGAATTGAGTTGACTTTGTATCTTTGATCAGTTTGTTGTTGTATCAGTTAAACAGACTAGTGCATGACTTTGTTACCTTTGGTGATTTGACTAAGAAAAGTTTTAATTGTTAAGCTTTTTAATTGGATAATAAATCATGCTTTGTAGAATATTCAATATTTTACTAATTATAGTGCCGAGAGAGAGAGAGAGAGAGAGAGAGATGAGAGAGATGAGAGATAGATAGATAGATTGGACAGAAGGATGGATAGAGATGGGACGGATAAAGAGAGAGAGAGAGATGGGACAGAAGGATGGATAGAGATTGGATATGGACGGATAGAGAGAGATGGGATGGATAGAGAGATTGG
This sequence comes from Gigantopelta aegis, assembly GCF_016097555.1. Taxonomy (NCBI): domain Eukaryota; kingdom Metazoa; phylum Mollusca; class Gastropoda; order Neomphalida; family Peltospiridae; genus Gigantopelta; species Gigantopelta aegis. The sequence goes on from NC_054700.1 coordinate 32,459,027, forward strand.
ATAGAAGGATGGACAGAGAGAGATGGACGGATAGAGAGAGAGATGGACGGATAGAGAGAGATGGGACAGATGGACGGATAGAGAGAGAGATTGGACAGAAGGATGGATAGAGAGAGATGGGACAGATAAGAGAGATGGATGGATAGAGAGAGACTGGACAGAAGGATGGATAGAGAGATATGGGACAGATGGACGGATAGAGAGAGAGAGAGATTGGACAGAAGGATGGATAGAGAGAGATGATGGGACAGACAGAGACAGATATGGACAGACATGGGGAGAAAAATAGAGTAAGAGAGAGAGAGCGAGAGAGCGAGAGAGAGCGAGAAAGAGATGAAATGACACTGACATAGGGGGGAGAGCGAGATGGGACACATATAGAGATGGATATACAGAGACTGATAGGGATAGGGAGGGAGGGAGGGAGAGGACATACAGAGGAAGAGGGAGATAGATATGGACAAACATAGGGAGAAAAATAGATATGGACTGACACGGACATGTATGGAGAGAGATGGACAGACACACAGAAAGAAAGAGTGAGCGAGAGATGGGGAGAGAGATGGATAGACACAGACATGTATATATATATAGAGAGAGAGAGAGATGGACAGACACAGGCAGATAAGGAGAGAGACCGACTGACGAGTGTATATTTGTTGAGAGTAGCAACCTTCCTGTAGACGTGTCTGGAAGGACTTGGAGTGGCGGTCTGCCTATAGACTAGGCACATGTGGGTGCTTGTGGTAGCAGTCACGACATTGTCAAAATTTCCCTCTGTCTCTGCTTTTGATTGCAGTAAAGGTTTTGTCAAATATATAAAATGTTTACAGCCATCATGAATGGCAGTTGGCAGCTTGATTTAACTCTGTGTGTGTGTATGTGTGTATGTGTGTGTGTGTGTGTGGAACTGTTTTGAACCATATTTATATGGTGTGGCAATCAAACTAAAATAAAAGGAATGAGGGCCAAATTTACAAAGCCTGTTTTTGTCTTGCACGCGCGTAATTACATACATTTACAATGCTTAAACACCCGTGTATGTCTTACACGCGTGTAACTACATACATTCACAATGCTTAAACACCCGTGTATGTCTTGCACGCGTGTAACTACATATATTTACAAATGCTTAAACATCTGCATTTAAGAAGAATTATTCGTAAAATTCAGCCCTGAATGTTTAATGACTCCACCACAAAAATGCCCTTCAAGTATTGAGTATCCAAGAAGGGCATGTATTGTCCTGTTTAGGGGATTTTGCATATAAAAATATATTCTGCTTTGTTTTTTAGGAGTAGCCTGTGTGGCAACATTTCGACCGAAATTGCCATATACTGGACACCAAATCGCTATAGTTTAAAATGTGCAAAGGTGTTGTTAAACATGCCCTTTATTCATTCATGACCTTTTATTAATTCATGGAATATAACTAACATAGAAGTCACCTTGACACAATGGTTTTTGATCATGTCAGGAATGTTTACCTATATCTCCATTTTCATTTTCATATACATGTATATTAATATAATTTATGTATTTTAATTTCATGTGCATGTCCAGAGGTGATGGGACATTCGATCGTACAGCAGAAGTTGGGAGTGGGGTACCTGTTGAAATGCTATTTAGCCATCTCTCTTTGTGAACAGCTTTTATCCATAAACATAAAGCAAATGCAAAGATGTATATCTCTCTCTCTCTCTCTCTCTCTCTCTCTCTCTCTCTCTCTCTCTCTCTCTCTCTCTCTCTTATGATTAATTAGTCATTGCCTATTGGATATCCAACACTTTGTAATTCTGACGAGACAGGACAGTACTTGCCATAGCTTTACCGGTCGTGGTTAGGCCATCGGTCTACAGGCTGGTAGGTACTGGGTTTGGATCCCAGTCGAGGCATGGGATTTTTAATTCAGATACCGACTCCAAGGCTCAATGGGTAGGTGTAAACAACTGGCACCGACCAGTGATCCATAACCGCTTCAACAAAGGCCATGGTTTGTGCTATCCTGCCTGTGGGAAGCGCAAATAAAAGATCCTTTGCTGCCTATGTGGCAACAGCGGGTTTCCTCTTAAAACGTGTCAGAATGACCATATGTTTGACGTCCGATAGCCGATGATAAGAAAATAAAATCAATGTGCTCTAGTGGCGTCGTTAAATAAAACAAAAGCTTTACTTTACCATGACTTTTGATATACCAGTCATGGGGCAATAATGGATTCACCGAGAAGATCCCACGAGCCTAGCTCATCAGGTGACTACTACCAACTGTGCTAAATCAGGCCCCGACTGATTGGTATAGTTTAAAGACTGGTACCAGCTATCTTGGTCTAATCGGTAAGAGGTGCCTACGTAGGTACGTTGGGTTTCTTTTATCACGATTTAGACCCGTGTTAAAGCAATTATATATACTGGACACAGACTGCCGAAGTGTCATTAAACAAAATATATGTATTAGATAATATATTTCATTATTTCACTGACGTAGTCCGAAGGGACCATGCCTCTCTCCCCACCCCCACCACGTTATATATTTCCCTGTCGCTCTGTAACATTACCAATATAAAATCCTGGCTGAGCCAAAGATCACTTTCCATTCTAGTTGCCATATCCGTACGAGAAATATCTGGAATGGTGATGTGGGTGAGAATTGTCTACTGGAGATGGGGCACAAACCATAGTTTTTTTTTTTTTAAATCTACATTTATATAGATTAGTACACACAAAACTGCCCCCATAACCCACCTGTTCCTGAAGGAACTAACCAGTGTTTTCTTTCAATTGTAAGGCGTTTCCGACTAACGGAGCCTTTTTATGACTAAAATTACAGTTTACATATCTTGTTTAAAATATCAGTCTGTATAAACAAAGTGTTTGTTGTAATGTTTGTAAGCTAAATCGGATTTTACCTCTCAATAATTTCGTACGTACGAAATACATATATACAAAAACGTATAAATGAAAAGTAATTGTTACAAATGGCAGACAAGCACATTGGATGTACAGACACTGGTATTCTAACAAAAATGTGCGATCGGCGACGTCCCTTCGATGGACAGCAGACTTCTTGATGAGAACAGGACCGGAAGTCTGAGCATGACTTTGGGGTCGCAGAAGTAGTAAAGAAAATATATTTAGGTCCCTTATGTGTTGTTTTACTCGACAAAAAACAATCTGTGTTAGTCGGAAACGCCTTACACTAGTTACAAACTGTGGACAATGCCTTTATGATGTAAGTTTAATGCAAGTTTGATGAGGTTAAGCAAATAAAAAAGTCGGGAGGGACAAAAACCCGTAAAGAATTAGAGTACCTCTCAACTAGCGTTATTGACTACAAACTGTCGTTAACTTGCATTTGCAAGTTCAGGAAGTGGTGGGTGGTTTTTTTTAAGGAATGTGTTGATGAACAAAATGACGACACAAACAATGAAGAACACGCACCACCCCCCCCCCCCCCCCCCCCCCAAAACAACAACAACAACACTATTGTGTGGTATATATTTTACTACAGATTGAAGTTTTACACATAATTTTAACCAATTATGTTATTACCATTTTCAATGCGAAAAAACACCGGCGGATATTTTGGGTAAAACGTCGGAATGTTGAGAGCATTTATCGCGCCGCCAGAACGCATAAACTTAAATTTGACATCAATGTTTGGCGGCCCGCGTGTCCAGCTACCATCAAAGTCGTCAACTCTATCTTCAACCAGATTCCATCGACCGTAACCGTACACGGCGTGCAGTTTATTTGTAATGGTGCAACAGGTCACGATGATGTTTCCGTAAGCCTCGTTCCGGTAAGTTCCGACATATGCCTGGAGAGAAGCGTGCACATTCCGCAATCGTCCGACACGTCTTCTAGAAACTGATCGTCTGCGGGACGAGTGCCAGGGGCTGGGAAACGTGCAGATCGTCGTCTTGTTCAACCACGGCGTCTCGCCCATGTACACGTCGGCAATATAGTCCTGAAGACTATTCCGGAAGAAGTAGTTTGGGTCGCTTCCCGTCATGACGATGAATACTCCAAGTTTCTGACTCGGTATCAGCGTCACTATGCTGCGGTAGCCAAATGTGCTTCCAGTGTGCTGAACCATTGGTAGGCCTAAAATGTAAAGCACAATGGATTGAAAATATCTTGTACTAGGAAAAGAAATTGCCTAACATGCGGGTATGTAGGGATTTTAACGGGAGGGTTTAGTCCCTCCGAACCCCCAGACAACAATGCCGATGGTGCTATGGTTATGTTGTACTCTTTTAGTATTTATTATACAACATAACCAATAGCACCATCGCTATTGTTGTTTGGGTGTACCTGTAGTCGAAAACCCTCACCCTCACCCTCCCCGTGCACGCTGCTGCCTAAAAGAAATGCGATAAAGTTTGGTACAAAGCCAATTTGTTTTGATCCATCAGCTGATATTTTGTTTGTACTAGGGTTTCTATAAATACTCCTTCACCAACCTTGGTAATTATACACCCTAACAGCTACTCGTTAATTAGGCATACTCTGTATATTGCGGTGCCCTGACCTTTCATATTCCTCTGACACCAATGAAACATAGTCTGGACTTCATATAATCACTAATTTAGATAATAGAACTATAGGTTTTTTGTCTTTTGAGCATTCGACATCTTTTTCTCTCTTTTTTTTTCTCTTTTTTTTTTTTTTATCTTAGCGCAGTAATATTTTTATTAAAGGTCCACGTTTATCAAAAACGTAATTCACTATTGTTTGGCATTTACGTGTGTACCTTTTACAATATATATGAAGTATTAATAAAATAAATTTACCCGTTTTTAATATATTCGCAATAAAAAGTCGCGTTTCCCCCCATCCCTTGCCAAAATGCCTGTCAAATCCAAGATCTAAGTCACGTGACACCGTGATGCGCTAACCGGCCTAATATGAAAGGTGATTCGCAGCCTTTCAGACACTTCACTGGGAAGGTGGAACACGTGTATTTTTAAAACGCGAAAATTTTATTCTGTTGAATTGAATTGTATGGATGGAATATTCTTTTGGAGATAGTTTTCAAATGTAAAATATGGTGAACCATTGTTTAGTGTTTGGATGTATCGAAGCAGCAGTTTTTCCGAACTTTAAAACAAACCGACAATCAATATGTTTGCATGGAAGTGGTTCTTAAACAGAACCCGTGCGTAATGGAAATGACTATCACGATGGGATAGGATCTGCAGTGATCACTTCATCCCTGAGGATTACGACAAATATTTAAGGTGGTCGATAAATATGACACCTTTTTTTGGTAACATATCTGTTCCAAGCCTGTATCCCCACCGGCACATATTCTACGATTGCGCATGATACAGCAAACAAAAAAACACGACGAGCACGAGCTAAACTAGAGCTCAAAAGGGTGAGGGGGAAGAGTCGGGGAGGGTACTAGAGCAGTGTAAAATATAGTGGTAGGGACTCGAGGTTGCCAGACTCTTCTTTCAAATTCAATTGAGAAGGATATTTTCACAGATACAAAAATATAACCCACAAAAGTGCCTCTTTGAAAAGTGTTTCGGCCATGCGCCGCCCCTGCATTGGCGTAGAGAGGGGGCCCACGGGAACATGCCCCTACCCCCACCCCCATCAAACTTCTTTTTTTTAAACTATTAAAGTTGTATAAAATCATACACATGTATATAAATTTGTACATAGTGTGGGTTGTTCCCGTCCCCCCCCCCCTCCCCCCATCCCAATATAAAATCCTGTCTACGCCATTGGAGGGTACCAAGCCTAGAACAAAAAAATATGGGGCTTGTATTTCATAATTAAATGTATATATACACACAAACACACACACACACACACACACACACACACACACACAAATTTGTATATATATATATATATTATAGACACACACACACGCGCGCCTTCGGATGCAAAGAATGCAAATTCAAGAACAAAAAAACGGGTCATGTTGTAATTAGCTCTGTCTATACAGGCGCGCGATCTTGCCCATATTGTCTACACCGGTATGCGATCATACCTCTACTTTCTGCCAGTGGTCACCTTTTAAACAATGACAGCATTTCCCCAGTAATTAGGACACCACAGAAAGTGTTATGAAATAATCGCGCCTCTTTGAAATATTAATAAACAATGAACAACACCTGTAGTAATGGGTATACGTAGCAAGATAAATCGTATTATTATTTGTATGTGTTCATACCTGAATTGCATCGTACCGATCTGTCTAAAACTTAAATTCACATCCCTATTTTATGTGATATTAATAAATAAAATAATGTTATTTATTCTGCTTGTTTTAAATGCGTTCTGATCTGACCTGTTAACAGGTGATTTGTGTACTTTATTGGAATGGACTATAACAAACTTTTTATTTAAAACTGCAAGTTAACTGAGTATTTTGAATTGCTGCAGAAACTATTAATTATGATCAGCATATTTAGTGAATATAAATTCAATATAAGTACATTAGAAATTTACATAATCGTGCAACCACTTAAAGGTGCTAATCATAGTTCTATATCAGCGTCTGTTTATGATAAATATTCTCCAATAAGCATGTATTTTCTACCAGAAGATAAACCTTTTTTTCTTTTTTTTTAATCATTTATGGGTATATAATTTATTTATTTATTTTTTGTTTGCAATAGCTGTCATTATGCAACTTGGAGATAGCACCTCTAATACATAGCACCTTTAACACCGATATAATAGATTACACACTTAGAATGGTTCTTGACAGTTTTGCTCAAAAGTTACTTAGAAATGTCTACAAATATTTTGTTTTGGAGAGGGATAGGGGTAAACCGTCATCTGAGACAATCCCTGACATATTGCAACAGCAATGAAATTGACACAATGTCATATCAATAAAAATGTGTTATATTCTCTGCTGTCGGCACGTTGACCTACTAACAGAAGACCGGATGCTACGTCACAGGTCTGATGCGGGTCAAATCGACAGCAGTGGGGTTTTTCCCCCAAGCGTTTTACAAAAAGTCACTTTATTAATAACTGGGATGGTATTTTTTTTTTTTTTTTTTTAATACTGTAATGTTTATGTATTTGTTTTATATACTTTGTATTAATAATGTGCCATGAGTGTGGACCTTTAATATATGATAAAGAGTTGTAGATATTTAGAAATGCATTTCAAGGTAGGCCTATTTTAATATAATTACAGATTTAATATATCAGTGGTTCTGAGGTGAAATGTTTTAAAGTCAGCATTTTTGTATTTAATTTGGGCTTTTTTATGTTGGACATACGTATTTTGGACACGGCGTTTATTGCCTCGACTTATGTGCGATCTAAAGCCTTGAAAGTACTCTGCCACTGAGCTACAACCTGCTTCTCAAGAAATACATTAACTGACCTCTGTAATAGCCCGTTTTCCAGCCAAGCGCATACCCATCGTTGCTCGTGGTAACGGGGACGGCTGGCCGATGGAAGTACTTGTTGATGGCGCCGGTTGACCCGATGGTGTTCCTCGCCTTGTACGTGTCTGCCAGTGCACTCTTGTCCACCACCTGAAGCCCGTCCTCGTTCTTGCCGTCCGCTAGATGGAACAGAAGCCACTTGGCCATGTCATTAGCATTGGACAAGATCGCCCCAGAAGCACCTATCATCGCCCAGTGTCTAAAATGTATAACTAATGATTCAATATGCTAAATACCATGGTAGCTTCTGATACACCGAGCAGTTGGCCCATATCTATCGTCGCCCAGTGTCTAAAATGTATAACTAATGATTCAATATGCTAAATACCATGGTAGCTTCTGATACACCGAGCAGTTGGCCCAGGACTATTATCGCCCAGTGTCTCTAAAATGTATAACTAATGATTCAAGATGCTAAATACCATCATAACTTCTGATACACCAAGCAGTGCACAGTTATTAACAGAATTGAACTATATACCCCCGCATCTTCGAAATTTAGACATGCACCACCAATGCATTTTTATATAAGAAAAGAAACACACAAAACCCCCCCACAAAAAACAAACCACCCACACACCAGAGCCGGTTTATCCTAGTAGCACGTGCTACGGCCCCCGCGGTGATGTGTAGGCCTACATTTATTTCCCCCCTCTCCCCGAGGGGGTTGCAATATATATATATATCTTGGGAAGGGGGAACCCACTGTTATTTGTACTACAGGTTCCGTGGATCCTTAAACCGGCTCTGAACACCACACAAATTTGATGTATTACAAGAGGATTATATACTACTCAAAAGAATTTAAGGGTCGGACGATATTTTCGACATTATTTTCTGAATGTCAATTATATTAGCTAGACCATAATGTCGCGCATGGTATTGTTCCATTTTGACGAAAGTGGGTCTAAGCAACCCATAAATGAATTAAAATCCACTGTCATTGACACTGTCGACTAGTTCTAATGGCGAAAACATGCTTACATTTGCACGTAAATTAGGGCAAAAGCGAAAGGTCTGCTAAGTGCCCATAACTTGCTTTTTCACAAAGCGCTTCATTTGCACGCTTTGCACGTGTATTCCATGTTCCCAATGCTGAATTTCCGTATAATTGGAGCTTGCGTTCGTGTACGGTGCACACTCCAAATTCGACAATGGTACGACTTCCAACTGACTATCGAAGATCGAGGAAGGGCTATTGCTTGGCTTCAGGATGGCAATACGCAAAGAAATGTTGCTCTGAGACTTGGTGTCAGTCAGGGTGTAGTTGGCCGACTGTGGCAACGGTACCAAGCAACGAATTCTGTTCGAAATCGTCCACGTTCGGGAAGACCCCGAAGCACTACAAATAGAGAGGACCGCTACATCACCAATATGGCTCTACGTCAACGCACAACCACTGCACGCCGATTACGTGACAATCTGCGGACTGCGACTGGAACTCGAGTGTCTGATCAAACCATAGGCAATCGTCTGAGAGCCAATAATCTACGCTGCCGTCGCCAGGCTGTTCGACCACCACTCCTACCACGTCACAGAACGGCCAGACGTCACTGGTGCACGCTTCATCTGCGGTGGCAACGTGTTCAGTGGGGTCGAGTGATGTTCACTGATGAGTCCAGTTTTAGTCTCCAGTTCAACGACGGTCGGGTTCGTGTCTACAGACGTCCTGGGGAGCGCTTCGCTGACGTTAACATTAGACAACGTCACCGGTTCGGTGGTGGCAGCGTCATGGTGTGGGGCGGCATCTCTATCCACCACAGGACCCCCCTCTATGTGGTGGATGGCAATCTGAATGGAATCCGCTATCTGAATGAGATTATCCGGCCGTTGGTTCTCCCAGGCCTTCAGCAGATTGGCGGCAGGGCAGTTCTGCAGGATGACAGCGCCAGGGTGGTAACGGACTTTCTCAGACAACAAGGTATCGCCAGGATGGATTGGCCAGCATATTCGCCTGACTTGGCCCCAATAGAGATAACCTGGGACGAATTAGGCAGGAGAGTTCGGGATAACCATGCCCCTCCGGCCAACCTTCATGATCTGGGTCAACTTCTTATGGCAGAGTGGCAGGCCATTCCCCAAGAGTTCTTCAGATGTCTGATCAACAGCATGAGGCAACGATGTGTCGAGTGTATTCGCGCCAGGGGTGGATTCACACACTATTAAACGAATATTCTAATGTGTAAAATCCATGTTTGACAACCTTCAACTTTGACAGCATGTCATGTGACTTTCTTGTATACAGTGACGTTTATTTTTATTTTTTTTGTAAATATGGAACAATAAATAAACAAAATTGTGTAGTTTACATCATCAATCTAATACACTCTGAAACTTATTTGATTATACATTTTTGACACTTAAATTCTTTTGAGTAGTATATATTTAACACGTGTGACAAGAATTCTTTAACATACAGAGATCAGCGGGTACGTGGGAAGTGTGGTGAAGTAAAGTGGACAAAAGAAAGACCAAGTCTCATAACTAACAAAAAAAGAAAAATAATAAGTTATCTTTTTATAATTATTAGCTAATTTATTATTTTTATTATTTAACACACCAAAGATTGAAACTGAAGCTTTGTCGGGCCTAATCTAATGCAGATCATGAACAAAATGGGGATCGAGAGAGACTTACTTGATAAAATCAGTGGATGCTTTCACCAAAACCCCATGTTCAACCACGTAAGGCGTTGCGGCATTAGTCGCGGAGTTGAAATTAAAGCGAGTGCTAAAATTCGATGACGTCATGTGTAGAGGATCAAAGATCTCGGTCTGTGTCAAGCTCTCCCAATCGGCCCCACCAATTCGTTCAATGATGTTGGCAAGCAGACCGTACATGAGGTCACTGTAGTAGAAACTGTCTCGAAATCCACCTACAGACTTCAGATACTTGACTCGTCTGGAGGGGGAAAATAAAAAGATGAAAGGAATTTTAAAGTCACTGAAACTAGTTTCAGGAGCAGTACTCATATTGTCAAAACACCCCTTTCTCTTAGTCTTGTGCAGAAATGCGAATTGGAAAATGTCGGACCTGACCATTTCGAATATGTGAACAAAATAAACCAAAAGAAGTTAAAGTTCTGTTTAGCGACACCACTAGAGCACATTGATTTATTAATCGATTATTGGATTTCAATGGACAGTCTGAGGAAACCCACTACATTTTTCCATTATGAACAAGGGATCTTTTATACGCACTTTCCCACAGACAGGAAAGCACATACCACGGCCTTTGGCCAGTTGTGGTGCACTGGTTGGAACGAGAAAAACCCAGTTAGTTGAATGGATCCACCGAGGTGGTTCGATCCAGCGACGCAAGCACCTCAGGCGAGCGCTAGAAACAGGAAAAGACAAAGACGAAACCATTGTAAATTACCTTTCCAGATTTCTTCTGGTTAGACTGGTGTCGAGTCTGATGTAGTTATTTCTCGGTATCCCCAGTCTGTGCGCTGCTAGGTCCTCCAAGGTGGCGTAAATAGACCGCAGAGTGTTGTTGAACTTGAAGCCACTGCCCAGCACTCGGTACACATTGGTGCTGATCTTCAGGCTGAAATTAATAAACCATTTTAAATAGCAGGCCGAGTTTTAGAAAGCCGGTCCAGCCACGGTGCAGTGTGTGTGTGTGTGTGGGGGGGGGGGGGGGGGGGGTGAGGTGCTCTAGTCTCCCAATAATTCTGAATAAAAAATATTGGTAGTAAATCTTAAGGCAGAGATTAATTTTACTTGCAGAATGCAGGAAATTGCATTTCAAGACTAGTTTTAATTTTTTTACTGGAGATGAAACCCCCGAATCTCCTAGAAACTTTGCTTTGCGTCCTCGATCTCGATCACACACCCTCTCCTGTCCTCCTGTTCCCCCTACCGGTAATTGTTTTTTCAGTATGTCCCCGGACCCCCTGAGCAACTCGTGTGAGGCATTTCGTGCCTCACCATAAGCCTAAACGACTCCCCCTCAAACTGGCTACGGCGAAGCAAATGGTCCGCTTTCAGTACTAAAACATATATATATATATATATATATATATATATATATATATTATTAACACAGTGCCGTATATGGCTCTATATTGATACTGGCGTCCATGCATGTCCTGCGCTTGTTATTACACAGTTTTAGCTTGTTATAAATGTATTACACCGAGCTCATGTTAAGCTTTCGAAATGTTTGGTCATCAACAAGGATATTGCTTCACGCGTTGATGAAAATAGTATGCACAATGTAGGTTTTCCTTGTTTCGTTTACAAGAATATTGTTAAATGAATAACAAAAGTCGCAAATTGTATTGTAGGTTGTTACTGTTCTGTCCAACATGACACGTGGTTTACAGCAAGGTAGAACCGATATAGGTTTCAGCTCTCGGGTGAATGACACACGGGTCCACCCATAGCGTTGACGTTGCGACCGAGAACCACGAAAGCGTATGAATCTAAACGACAAAACGGCAATCGTGGTCAAAAAGATATCACTGCACAAGGCTGAGTCGATATGGCGTCCTGGCAACAGCATTGTTCTACAGAGGTCTCTGTTTCGTGGGTAGAAGACGCATATTTATTACTATACACTATACATACATTTGTTGACACGTAACTGTCATGGTTAATAGTCCTTAGCTCTGTTTGTACACTACTGTAACTGAAAATACATTTATCCCGAATCGGTAACATAAACAGACCCCAAAATAAAGCATAATGCAAGTTAACTGAAGTCCGAACCACATTGTTAACAGCGTAATTATCTAGATTTTACACCGATTATTGTCCAGACACAAATTGTGGGGCAGAAAAAAAATGACACCGACACCGATTTCACTTAAACTAGATTGTAATCATGTTATCAATATTGACTTCGCTTAGATCGCATAGGCCAAATAGTATGTAAATTCAAGTCGGCCGCCATTGGTTTTTACGGAAGAAGGGTGGAAGGATATGACAATCTAAAAACGTCATAAAAATTATGCCTTATGTCATGTAAACAGTATTTATGTCAAAAGCAGCTGGTTATAAAAGTTGTAACATTTATGTAACTAGATCAATTACGTCACATACTTCAGTGGTTTCCATATTCTTCCATCCCTCTTGGAGATTACTCCATTAAAACAACAACAAAAACAACAACAACACGCACACACAAAGAACCCACACAATATGGCTACCGGCGAAGACTTTACATGTTATTCGGTGGGCCCATTGGGCTGTTTCTCGTTCCAGTCAGTGCACCACTAGGGCCTCCACAAGTCCAAAATATATTGGACTCGAGAACTCGAGGGTCAAATTCGACCCGGATCGAATACCCGACACGTACACTAGATGATGATGAGACAAAGAAAATAGCATTATGCATCTTAATTCCATCGCTGAACATAGATGCCAAATCATGTCATTATGTTGCATTTATAGACCGGTAGATATGTTCAATGTTATGACGGACGGCCAGTTTGAAAAGAGAAAATAGCGCATGGTCATATAAAATTGTGTAACTTATATCGTTGATTATTTACTGCTGAAATCATTGTCCTAACGGTACATTGTCCATTATAGTTGATCATTATATTTTACGTTGTACGGGTACTCTATTCCCGATGACCGAACTCGAGTGTTGCTAGACTCGACCCGTGCCCAAGTACTCGTGGAGACCCAGTGCACCACGACTGGTATATCAAAGACTGTAGTATGTACTACCCTATCTGTGGGATGGTGCATATAAAAGATCCCTTGCTGCTAATCGAAAAGAGTAGCCCATGAAGTGGCGACAGCGGGTTTCCTTTCTCAATATATGTGTGGTCCTTAACCATATGTCTGACGCCATATAACCGAAAATAAAATGTGTTGAGTGTGTCGTTAAATAAACAATTTCCTTCTTCTTTCTGTTATTTATCCTGTGTTATCTCGGTGAAGCCGATACAAGCCGTTGACATGGTTACAATCTAGTAAGTGGAATTACTGTGGGGTGGGTTTTTTTTTGTTTTTGGTGTGGGTTTTTTTTTTGTTTTTTGTTGATTGTTTTTTTTTTTTTTACGATTTGTGTCTGGACAAAATGTGGGGGAAAACTAATGGTAATTAAAGGCATGGTAATTTATCGTAGTTGTTAACTATATTTAACTATATGGTAGTAGACTGAGCCTTTAACTTAAACTGAAACGGGTCTGCGTGTCTACTTGCTTCCACCGTGCCTGCGGTGTATGTCTTACACACGTGTATTATAGTCTAAGAGGTACGTGGCTTTAATCAGAATTTTAGGTAAGGTTTGACGAGCCTACATATAAACGTGATGCTGATTCCAAAAATAGCAGTCTTCAGCCCAACATGACCAAAATCAGATATTTATTGTATGATTAACACTGGCTCCCCCCACACTTTGTGAGAGCAGCGATGTTTTTAAAATATATTTATACATGTATTTATATATGTGTGTGTGTGTGTGTGTGCCCCCCCCCCCCCCCGTTTTTGGCACATTCCTACGCCTGGTGTTACCATATCATCATCATCATCATCATCACCACCACCACCACAACAACCATCATCATAATCATCTCGTATGTCTACTAAGTCTCTAAATATTTTGTAGTACTATTTTGTGGTCTAGATCTCGTCAAACAATAACAATATCATCAATGTGGCGAATTTTTGGACACATTTGGCCATTGTGTGGCCCAAACTATTTATTTGCTATAGGAATACTAATTATATTGTACTTAATATGAATAGTATTCTTAAATGTGCCACATAATTGCACTTGTTAAAATGTGCACTGTATTGCATGGAACCGGCCTCGGTGGCGTCGTGGTTAGGCCATCGGTCTACAGGCTGGTAGGTACTGAGTGAGTGCTCCGCAAGGCTCAATGGGTAGGTGTAAACATTTGCCCCCCAGTCCAAAAATGGGTAGGTGGACATTTGCCCCCCCCCCCCCCCCAAGTCGAAATGACGGCTAGGACATTTGTCCCCCCCCCCCCCCAGTAGAAATGTTGGCTAGGACATTTGCCCCCGCCAGTAGAAATGTTGGCTAGGACATTTGCCCCCAGTAGAAATGTTGGCTAGGACATTTACCCTAACCCTAACCCTAACCCATACCCATACCCATGTGCTTTCTAATGTGCTTTTTCAACATGTGCTCAAAATGAAAATAAAGTTGTTCAACTGGGGGGCAAATGTCCTAGCCAACATTTCTACTGGGGGGGCAAATGTCCTAGCCATAATTTCGACTGGGGGGCAAATGTCCACCTATCCATTTTTGGACTGGGGGGCAAATGTCCGTATCCCGTTTGACGTCCAATAGCCGATGATAAGATAAAAAAATCAATGTGCCTAGTGGCGTCGTTAAATAAAACAAACTTTACTTTTGTATTGCATGGTGGAGATTTGTCTGACTAGGTAAGTGGATATGTCTTTCTGAGGAAGATATTTGAACCTGGTTTCGTTCACAAAAGCAAGACGTGAACACGTATCTTTTTCCCACAACAGTCTTAAGGTTGCCACCAACAAAGATGGTGTTTTCTCCAAGACTGCTAAGTCCTTAACCCTTTGTTTTCCCGAAGAATGAAGAAAGTGTCATCTAGTCACATCCAGTGAGATCATCAACATCTGGCAATGTATCGCAAACAATAGGACTACCTACAGTTTTCTATTGTAATGATATCACAAAGTCCGTCCACGTACTGAAGTTTAGCTGCCAGGATGAATGTTGGAGGATGGCTATAATATCAGCATCATTCTGTCCTGCTTTTGGTTTTGTGAGCATCCGCATTTGCATGTGACAGAACCGGCCTCGGTGGCATTGTGGTTAGGCCATCGGTCTACAGACTGGTAGGTACTGGGTTCGGATCCCAGTCGTGGCATGGGATTTTTAATCCAGATACCGACTCCAAACCCTGAGTGAGTGATCCGCAAGTCTCAATGGGTAGGTGTAAACCACATGCACCGACCAGTGATCCATAACTGGTTCAACAAAGGCCATGGTTTGTGCTATCCTGCCTGTGGGAAGCGCAAATAAAAGATCCCTTGCTGCTGATCGGAAAGAGTAGCCCATGTAGTGGCGACAGCGGGTTTCCTCTCAAAATCTGTGTGTTCCTTAACCATATGTCTGACGCCATATAACCGTAAATAAAATGTGTTGAGTGCGTCGTTAAATAAAACATTTCTTTCTTTCTTTGCATGTGACAATACATACTCAGCTTCATTGCGTTCTACATATCCCATTACAGCTGTTTTATAGATAAGACACTGGTCTTGAAGAAACAAAAATACAGTTCCTTGTATTACAAAAGGTACCGAATTACATGTATTAATAAATGCTAATAAACAATTGTTTTGGCATATCTAAATTGTTTAGGACATAATGCGTCAATCCTTGTGAATTAACATTGCCTTTTATGCCTTTAACATAAAATGATTACTCAAACACCCCATTACTGTAACAGAAAAAAAGGTGTATTTAACTTCCCTGTACACTAGTTTTGACCACAGGAACTTACCAAAGCCAACATGGGTGACGTCCAGGTTAAACTATCTGAGATAGTACAAGCTGACAGTGGTTAAATGACTCAAGTTATTTGAAGTAAAGAAAATGTCATTAATTACATCAAGCAAAAGCTGACAAATATCCACACATTTTGTTCTTACAGTCCTATTAATGGAAGGACGTAGATACCATTCATATCAATTTAGTTCGCCCCAAAACTGCATTAATTATGTATTTTGCCAGCACTGCTGTTATTACAGAAACGTTCATAGGTTATCATGGATGCTAAATATTCCAAATATTTCATCCACTCATAGCAATAGCAATTCCATCTGTTCAACACACATGCATGGCTTTATATCGCATTAAAGCTGAAGCGATAAAGATGTCCAAAATAAGTATATTCCCCAAAAAGTAAGCACAAATTAAGTAAAACATGCCAACGACAAAACATTTCTCCTCAAAATGAATGGAATGTTAAACCGAAATTGTATTAAAATAATTACAAATGGAATTCTGAATATGTACAGCTCTTTACCAGCTATTGTTAACATTTCTGCACTAAAAATACCTCAGTGTTGTTAGAACAGACAAGCCTGCTGTGCACAAATTAGTAAGATATATAACTACCGATCTCGGTGGCGTCGTGGTTTGGCCATCGGTCTACAGGCTGGTAGGTACTGGGTTCGGATCCCAGTCGAGGCATGGGATTTTCAGTCCAGATACCGACTCCAAACCCTGAGTGAGTGCTCCGCAAGGCTCAATGGGTAGGTGTAAACTACTGCACCGACCAGTGATCCATAACTGGTTCAACAAAGGCCATGGTTTGTGCCATCCAGCCTGTGGGAAGCACAAATAAAAGATCCCTTGCTGCCTGTCGTGAAAGAGTAGCCTATGTGGCGACAGCGGGTTTCCTCTAAAAAACAGTGTAAGAATGACCATATGTTTGACGTCCAATAGCCGATGATAAGATAAAAAAAATCAATGTGCTCTAGTGGCGTCGTTAAATAAAACAAACTTTACTTTAAGATATAAAACTCTGCACATAGCAGCTGAAGTAGTTTGCTTTGTTTTAGTATATAGCTGATTGCAATGCATTAAAGGCTATTCCTGACATATCTAAGAGGTACGCAACCGCTGACAGATAGTAGAACATAGAATGGAAAGTCTCAAAGCTTGTATAGTATCCTTCAGCTAAGGAGGTGGCTTGACTATAGTCAATATATAGGTTGTCGGCAAGGTATATCCTTACTTTTAAGAAAGAATCACATTTCTTTTCATTCATAGAGAGGATTGGATACACAACCACAGATCATGGCTAAAACATTTTTAGCTAATGCAGTTTTTCTACCAGCAGTCACATACCAAATGTGTTGTCTCATACCATTCAACAGAATAGTGGTGGTAAGCATGATGGTAGTGCCTGGTGATGTACTTCAAATCGTTTTTCTCTGTACTCTTTGCACATTATTTGGGTTTAAAACTGAATTTTAAAAATCATAAAATGCCATTTTGTATTTTCTGTCTGTATTTGGCTTCATAAATTTGATTTATACTTATGGAAAATAACTCTTTTTGGCCAATATTGGCTAAATATGGCCAAAAGTTGGCCACAATGATGGTATTGTTATTCTTTGGCCAGACATTGACTACAAAATAATAATGTAAAATATCCAGTAACTTATTAGGTACAGTACTAGACCGTTCGTATAATAAGCTGATTTTGGACAATAGACCTCTTTCACATTCCACTGCGCATGTGCCCGTTGAGGAGTAACTCGAGGACGCAAACCACGAACTCACGCGAGATCTCGCAAAAATAGACCTGTGGACAAGTCATAGACAATGAGAGGCCACGCAATAGAAATGTGAATATCTCCATGATTAATTATTCTATCAGAAGGGAACCCGAAAATTCTGTCGACATCCAACAAGACTTATTGGAGACATTTGTGAATTATTGCTTATCACGAAATTAAAAATATTTTGTTGTTAACGCCCGACAATCCATCGGTTCGGATTCGTACGTAATAAATATCGGATATGGACTGAAATAATATTAATGTGTGCGCGCGTGTATGTATGCAGATATTTATTTAACATAATTTAAATATTTATAAAACATTATACAGATAAATACATTCAGGATTCTTGTCGGGATTTCTTTTCACCAAGTTATTTAAAATTTTGTTCGGTATTTGGAATAAAATTAAATGATACGTATGAAAGTTGAGCTATGATATATAAAACATTAGAATCAGGCCCGTAGGAACGATATCTGGAGTTGGGGGAGGGGAAGGGCACAATCTGTAATGGAGGGACAGTCTAGTTGGTGGGGGGGGGGGGGGGGGCAAAAGCCATATTTAAAACTGGGTTTATAAAAGTGGGGCTATAGTCCCCCCCCCCCCCCCCCCCCCCCCCCCTCCGACTTCTTGGTTGCTACCGACCTGAGAATGGTCAGAAATGTAACTATTGCATATACAGCTATTTAAATTCGAAGCAAGATTATTTAACCTAAGAAAGATGTAAGTTTTATTTATAACAGATTAGACTAGCCGACAGCTTGATAATATAGCTACAACTCAGGATGGTCACTTTATTATAAACTCATGAGGGTCTATTATGCGCAGTCATAAGGTACTTCGTTTGAATGTTTGAAGCAAAATATTAAGTACTATGTCAGGCCCGTAGCCAGGGGGGATCAGGGAGATCGGACCATCCTCCCACGCAGGATTAAGAGTTCGGCTCAAATGAAAAACAAAATCGAATTTTATATATAAAAGTCCTTGTCCCCAAATGATCAGGATAACGTAACAAGAACGTCTGTCTGAGGTTCCATTTGCTGAAAGTTCGATCCTCCTCAGTGGGCCCGTTTAATTATTTCCCGTCCCAACCAATAATCCATCAAAGGACGTCGTGTATGCTATCCTGTTTGTGGGATTGTGAGAAGTATGCCATGTATCATTTATTATAAATACATTGGTACGACTGAAAACAAACGGTTTCTTGTCGTGGCTCTGTGACCAGGCCATTTTACATGCATACCACAACTTCATGCAACTTCTTAACGTATATTTCGTAACAAAAGTTCGTGTATTATTCTCGAGTAACCGGCGTCATCTCATTGTTTGGCAAGGGGTGTGTATATATATATATATATATATATATATATATATATATATATATATATATATATATATATATATACTCTTCAAAAGAAGAAACGCAAAACCACATTGTCGTAACATTTGGAGAATTGATTTAATTATTGAATGGTGAGTCCGATAATTACCAAATGTTGCAGGATTGTTCACAATTCACTCTAGTCCATTGTGAGTAAGTGATAGGACACACCACCAAGGTCAAGGTCATCTGGAGTCAATACCGGGTGTGGCCTCCGCGTGTGTTGACAACTGCCTGGCACCGCCTGCCCATTGAAGCAACCAGAGTACGGATGACGTCCCGGGGGATGGTGGCCCACTCGGCCTGCAAGGCTGCTGCCAGCTCGGGCAGGGTCTGGGGCTGTGGTTGTCGCTGTCGGAGGCGTCGGTCCAACTCGTCCCATAGATGCTCAATTGGGTTCAAATCCTGTGATATCGATGGCCAAGGAAGGACATTAATGTTGTTGTTCTGTAGGAAAGCCGTTGTGAGACGTGCTGTGTGAGGCCTGGCGTTGTCATGTTGGAACACTGCGTTGGCATTGGCCATAACTGGAACGATGTGTGGCCGGAGGATCTGGTCAATGTAGCCCTGTGCATTCAGGTTGCCCTGCACGTGGACCAGGTCAGTTCTGCCAGTGTGTGAGATGGCTGCCCACACCATGACACTACCCCCGCCGAATCTGTCCACTTCCTGCACGCAGTTTGCCGCATAACGTTCACCACGACGCCTATACACGCGACATCTTCCATCATGACGTCGGAGCAGAAATCGGGACTCGTCACTGAACCACACCTGTCTCCATCGCAGTTGAGGCCATTGTCGATGAATCTGGCACCACTGCAGTCGGAGTCGACGGTGTTGTGGTGTTAAGATGACACCTCGAACTGGACGGCTGGCACGAATTCCTACCTCACGTAGGCGGTTCCGTACGGTCTGGTCGGATATCCTGCGCAAACCTGGTATTGCTGCGGCTGTGGAGGTGGCAGTAGTCAATCGTTCCCGAAGGTGGCGTACCCGGATGTAGCGGTCCTGCCCGGGGGTAGTGACCCGTGGTCGACCGGATCTAGGGAGGTCACGTGTTGATCCATGTTGCTGGTAACGGTCCCACAGTCTGGAAATGGTGCTTGGGGACACATGGAATGCCCTGGCAACGGCCGTTCTGGATTCGCCTGCGTCTAGTCGGCCGATGGCATTGTTTCTCTGCGGTTCACTGAGACGTGGCATGTCCTGGATTGTCAACTGTCGGCCAGATACAGAGGCCAGGCAAGCGAACACCCTGCACTTTTATACTGTCGGTGTTCATGTTGCACGTGCAGACAACGCACGTGCAGTGGTGACATGGTTTGCACGTGGCTGCGTTTTTGCGAATATTCACATTTTGGAACTTTATTGTACAGTAGCTGCGTTTTATCGAATGTAACCGTGGGAATGTGTTTGGGACATGCAATGACCTTATATTCACAAAGCATGAACCGGTAGAAAACATAAAATCGGAGTTATAACCCATTTGTACCCTTTTGCGTTTCTTTTTTTGAAGAGTATATATATACACACACACATGAAATTTCGATCCCACCCGCTAATCATGCTGGCTACGGGCCTGAAGTTATATACACTATTCATAAGTTAGACCAAACATCAAATTAGGATCGTATCGGGTTGCATGGGTCTACCACTCTGGAAAAGTTGATGCACTTTATGTTATGTATAATCATGTACGTTATAAAAAACAAAGTGTGATACCTGCATACCATATCGATATATAGGACTTCTCCCTATACTTGTAAATGTGTATCAACGTGCTGATGGTATCACTGACGACCTCGACCAATGTTCAAAATAGTAACCAAAAACTATTGTACATACAGATATATGTTTACTTCAAACTGATCTCCATGTAAAGAAAAAGATGTCATATTCTAAATTCTTCAAAGCAAACAACGCAAACAGCATATCAACTTTTACTTCCGCGTTTACATCATACATGTGATATCAAAATTTGAGCCGCGTTTATCCGGTTTCTGACGTCATGCTAAGTTGTAGGTTTTCGCGTGTGACGGCTCATATATGTTTTAAAACTTCGTAAATAAATTTTATTAAATTTTAAATACTGATACATGTGGAGAATTAATCCACTGGAAATCCTCGAGTATTTAACTATAATTCTAATTGTTAAAAGTAGAATCTTTTAATTTTGTGTTGTTAAAATACCCTTGACAGGCGGCTCTAAAGACTTCGTCTAAGTTAATATTTCACTGCTTTTGGTCTTAAACCATTCCGATGTAAACTTTAGTTGACCGTTTTTCGCAGCCATTTTGACATCTTATACGAAATATGTACGTTAGTCGCTAGAGATTCACAGCTCCTACGAAGCTACACGACGCTCATGACAACTGTCAGGTCAGGTCAGGTCATAGGGTTTTACGTGCACATTCAGAGCAAGCTGTTGTAGCGCACGCCTGTCGTGGGCACAAGAGCCGGCCTTGGCCGGCTCCTCCGTCCATGACAGGAAAGGGGGTGTGGGGGAAGGAGGGACCGTCTGCACTGGCAGGTGCAAGGGAGCACCAGCAGCCCGATTGAATCGGTAACAGGCGGGTTGGGGTGGTGGTGGTGCTATGGAATTTGAATGGAGTCGTTAATGCCAAAGAGAAAGTGGTGCGCAATTTTGATGAGGAAAATTTGGCGCAATTTTGAAAACTGTCGATCATGCCCTCCAATTTGTATATAGCCTCGATACCGTCCAATTCGGCAAGGGACGGTACTCTTCGCGCACATGCGCAATGGGAATGTGATAGAGGTCTATTTTAGCCAATAAATGGCCAAAATGGCAATTTTGTCTTAAGTAGGGTCAATAAGACTGTTAGTTTTGGAATCAGCACCACGTTTTTACATAAAGTAGGCTTGTCAAATCTTCCTTACCAAACATTCTGATTAAAGGTCTCTCTACCTCTCGGGAGTAATGCACTTAAAAACCTGCGTTTAAGAAAAACTGGCTTCGTAAATTCGGTCCATTATTTTTCAAGTTTAAATCATATGAATCTGAACGACAAAATGTTTTTATTTGGCAAAATGTTGGTTAATTCCGTGAATCTATCTATCGTCAATAAGACAGCCACTCCCAAGGAGATGCGTTACTTGAGCGCCACAAAGAGGACTACCAGAAAGAGGACTACCATAAAGAGGACTGCCACTCCTTGGATGTACTCTAACCGTATCCTGTTTACTGTGAGGATATATCCTCATATTAGTCCTTGAGGGCACCCGAGCTGATGAAACTCCAAGAACCTAAGTCGATATACAAAAATATGTATACATACCAGGCATGGTTTTTGGCGGGGCCACGATGTGTCTGTACTAACACCCCCCCCCCCCCCCCACCACCACCACCACCACCACCACGCACCTATCTTTGGGCTGATCATTAATCATCGGCTAATGGACGTTGCCCAGTCGTGGAGCATTGGTTGGGACGTCGTGAGATCGGAGAATAGATCCACCGAGTAGAGGGGATTGATCCTCCTATCAAAGCACTAAGTGTACAAAGAAAGAAAGAAGTGTTTTATTTAACGACGCACTCGACACATTTTTATTTACGGTTATATGGCGTCAGACATATGGTTAAGGACCACAGATTTTGAGAGGAAACCCGCTGTCGCCATTACATGGGCTACTCTTCCGATTAGCAGCAAGGGCTCTTTTATTTGCCCTTCCCACAGGCAGGATAGCACAAACCATGGCCTTTGTTGAACCAGTTATGGATCACTGGTCGGTGCAAGTGGTTTACACCTACCCATTGAGCCTTGCGGAGCACTCACTCAGGGTTTGGAGTCGGTATCTGGATTAAAAATCCCATGCCTCGACTGGGAGCCGAACCCAGTACCTACCAGCCTGTAGATCGATGGCCTGCCACGACGCCACCGAGGCCGGTTCACTAAGTCTACATTTATAAAAATTATATTAAACCTTAAAACTTTTATTACAAGTATTAAGCGTGAGCTTACATATCCAGTTAAGATTCCAAAACATCAACTATATATGGGCCATCGCTCCAAGACAAACGATACTGCATTAGTGTTGGAAGCGGGCGGGACTGGGGGTGGGGTTATAGGTGCACTGCCGTCCATCCTCTGAAGGTAACACATTGCCCCCACCCCCCACCCACAAGTTAAAAATCTAGTTAAAAGCTAACCACCCTCCACCCAAGTCGCTGTTAGTACTGATTAGTGAGTTAAAGTTTGTTTTGCTTAACACCACTATAGCACGTTGATTTTCTAATCATCGGCTATTGAAAGAAAGAAATGTTTTATTTAACGACGCACTCAACACATTATTTTACGGTTATATGGCGTCAGACATATGGTTAAGAACCACACAGATTTTGAGAGGAAACCCGCTGTCGCCACTAC
The DNA here is from genome assembly GCF_016097555.1 of Gigantopelta aegis. Taxonomy (NCBI): domain Eukaryota; kingdom Metazoa; phylum Mollusca; class Gastropoda; order Neomphalida; family Peltospiridae; genus Gigantopelta; species Gigantopelta aegis. Next base: position 32,482,479 of record NC_054700.1, read on the forward strand.
ATGGGCTACTCTTTCCGATCAGCAGCAAGGGATCTTTTATTTGCGCTTCCCACAGGCAGGATAGCACAAACCATGGCCTTTGTTGAACCAGTTATGGATCACTGGTCGGTGCATGTGGTTTACACCTATCCATTGAGCCTTGCGGAGCACTCACTCAGGGTTTGGAGTCGGTATCTGGATTAAAAATCCCATGCCTCGACTGGGATCCGAACCCAGTACCTACCAGCCTGTAGACCGATGGCCTAACCACGACGCCACCAAGGCCGGTTATCGGTTATTGAATGTCAAACATTTGGTTATTCTATCATGTAGTCGGAGAGGAAACCGACTACATTTTTTTTCATTTTTCATTAGTAGCCAGGGATCTTTTATATGCACCATCCCACAAGCAGGGTAGCATATACCATGGCCTTTGATATACCAGTTTGGTGCACTGGCTGGAACGAGACATAACCCAATGGGCCCACTGACAGGGATCGATCCCAAACTGACGGCGCATGAAGCGAGCGTTTTACCACTGGGCTATGTCTCGCCCTGATCAGTGAGACTGGCCTCGGTGGCGTCGTGGTTAGGCCATCGGTCTACAGGCTGGTAGGTACTGGGTTCGGATCCCAGTCGAGGCATGGGATTTTTAATCCAGATACCGACTCCAAACCCTGGGTGAGTGCTCCGCAAGGCTCAATGGATAGGTGTAAACCACTTGCACCGACCAGTGATCCATAACTGGTTCAACAAAGGCCATGGTTTGTGCTATCCTGCCTGTGGGAATCGCAAATAAAAGATCCCTTGATGCCTGTCGTAAAAGAGTAGCCTATGTGACGACAGTGGGTTTCCTCTTAAAAAACAGTGTCAGAATGACCATATGTTTGACGTCCAATAGCCGGTGATAAGATAAAAAAGTAAATATGCTCTAGTGGCGTCGTTAAATAAAACAAACGTTTCTTTTGATCAGTGAGAGACCAGTCAGTATATGTAGGCCTAGTGGATTTGCTCACCCCCTGTGAGCTCTTAAATCATCAGGCGCGTGTGCAGTGGGTGGGTTTTGGAGGGTCCAAACCCCTCCCTGCTCAAGCAAATTTACTCTCTTTTCTGTTTTTAAATCGACTCTGTGACACACAAGTTAACCTGAAATTGACCTGTCTGTCACGTACAAGATAACTACAAGCGCTGGGGCTGTACATAGTTTTAGTTGGAAAAGGCGTTTAAATTTATTTTTAAAATGTTTTCTGAAGATATGTAAGAAACAGAATATTACATTCGTGTCCAGTAGATACCATTTATCTTACAACCCACTTTCGCTCGTTGGACACGTTTTTAAACAACGAGTTGTAAGATGAACGGTATAGATCTAACGGCCACTCATGTCGTATTCTCTATTTCACAGGTCTGTAGGCTAATTCGTTAAGGGAGCGTGAAACAGCTTGGTGATATAAGAATAAAAGAAAGAAAGAAGGCTAACTGATGACTAGGCATAATATTATGGTTAAATAGTCTTCATTTCATTTCAACTTATTTTCGTGCTTATATCCAATTAAGGTTCAAGCACGCTGTCCTGATCACACACCTAAGCTATCTGGGTTGTCTGTCCAGGACAGTGGGTTAGTTGTTAGTTGGTTAGTGGTTAGTGAGAGAGAAGAGGGTATAGTGGCCACCTACCCATTGAACCCTTATGAACTCGCTCTGGGTTGGAGCCGGTACCGGGCTGCGAACCCTGTACCTACCAGCCTGTAGTCCGATGGCTTAACCACGACGCCACCGAGGCCGGTAAATAGTCTTCTAATGCTACAATTATATATACACCCTGCACAATAATACGAGATTGCCTAACACCAAGATCATTACACAACTAATAGCAGTCAGGTGACACGATTTATCGAAAGCCTGCAGATAACAGTAATAATGTTATCTCCGGTTGACTGGGTAAACCAGTTACAATTAGTAGTCAACATGTAAGTATAACTTTAAACAAGTACATTGTAAATATAACATGATACAGTTCAAAGTTTGTTTTGTTTAACGACACCACTAGAACACATTGATTTATTAATCATCGGCTAATGGATGTCAAAAATAACCTGATAGTACACATATTAACCACGTTACAAAGTATTTTCTCAACTTCGAAAGACGATGGAATCTTGGCATCCGAGACTCAGTTTCTGCTTCCGGCGCCATTCCTGAAAGCTGAGGGTCCTTTAAAATAGCAATTAAACTTAGGTTGTAAATTATGAAATATGAATGCCTTTTCACTAAGTAATTTCACATATTGTCATTACGTATATTCACCTATATAGAGGAATAAGCAGGGTTTCTGCCAGAGGATCCAAAGTTCAAATTATGTACCCTAAAATCTTGGAAATTAATGGATATAGTTTTATAACAAAACTGCTGTTTAAAACCTGTCAAAGTACACGAAATACAGTATCCATTTTGAAAGATTTCTAGTCGGCGCACTTTTGATCTAGTTTGATTTTAATACGTATTCTCAAATTATTTTCTGGCAGAAAGAAGGGGGCCGATTATTTAGTTCGTTAGCTTAAGCAATGATTAACAGAAATTTTAAAAATCAACGACTAAATCAGTTCAAATAATAACTGAAGACATAATATTGAAACTCGATTTAGAACAACCAAAGGTATCCACCCATACCTGATCAAATCTAAAGTTTATTTTGTATTCGTGCAAAAAATAATTAAGAGGAAAATATTAGACTAACCCAGGGTTAATTTGACTGTATGCTCTGAACAACTGAACCCCACTAAGTAGGCCTAAACGTGATAAGACTTACTCGCTTCTTCTGCTTAACAACTTCACCAACAGCGTTGTCGTGAACGCCTTTGTGTTGGACGCGATTCCAAACAGAGTTTCTCCCGTGACAGGCGTCTGCGTTTCGACATCGGCGAACCCGTATCCCTTGGACAGGACGACTTGTCCATCTTTAACCACGGCCACGGCTAGTCCCGGCGTCTTGTGGCACTGGAGTCCGGCACTGACTACTTCATCAATCAAATGGTGTGGGTCAGTTTGGCAGAACACGCCGCCTCGTATTGCGACAGCTAACACGCACAGCAGATTCAATGGACCCATAATAATGGAGAGTGTAAACGTTTATCAGTCAAGTCCTGTTGCATCAGTAGATAAGTAGGGTTGTTATTGTCATTATCTGTGTCGTTTGAAATAATTGGTGTTATAAATGTTTCCACGTGATGTTTTAACACATTTGATTGGCTCACTGAATGGACACTAATCTGGAATGACCCGATCGGAATGTCCAATATACATGTGTGATTATATACACGTATGTGCATATGTCTTCATGTGTACGTCTGTGTGTACAACCCTTTGCGCGCGTGTGTGTGTGTGTGTGTGTGCGTGCGCGTGTGCGTGTGCAGTGTGTGTGTGCGCGTGTGCGTGTGTGTGTGTGTGTGTAAAACCGGAATGTCCAATATACATGTGTAATTATATATATATATATACGTATGTGCATGTCTTCATGCGTGTGTCTCTATGTACAACCCTATGTATGTGTGTGTACACACCTATGTACGTATTGATGTATAAATGTATATATGTGTGTGTGTATGTATGTGTGTGTGTATGTATGTGTGTTTGTGTGTATGTGTGTGTGCGTGTGTGTGTGTGTGTGTCTATGTATGTATGGATATATATATATATATATATATATATATATATATATATATATATATATATATATATATATTGTATGTATGACGGGGTTGACTATTACAAAACGTTTGTTAAAGTTTGTTTTGTTTAACGAAACCACTAGAGCACATTGATGTATTAATTATCGGCTACTGCATGTCAAACATTTGGTAATTTCGACATAGTCCCAGAGAGAAAACCCGCTACATTTTACTAGTCGTGATCCACTGGCTTGAACAAGAAATCGCCCAATCGGCCCACCGACTGGGATCGATCCTAGACTGACCGCGCATCAAGCGAGTGATTTACTACTGGGCTACGTCCTGCCCGGACTATTACATACATATATAATATATATAAACGCACTCGCGCAAGGAATAATTAAATCCTTTCTGACCTCATAAATTATCTCATACAGTTGCTGGGACTCGAACCTGTGGCACCGAATCGCTGTTCCTTGGAGACTTGACACGATACGCTTTCGACTACCGAGTCATTCTTTGAAAAGAATGCTCATTAACCGACACTTCCAAGCTAACTTGCGATGAGGACAGACGTGTCGCCATGTACTCTCGAATTACCCCCCCCCCCCCCCCCCCCCCCCCCCCCTTACTCTTACTGAGTTACGGGAAGCTACTTGAGTATCGCGTCTCGTACACCGGGACACGGGCTTCCGTGACTTTGGTGTACGGTGACGCGATCGTACCTAAGAAGAGGAGGAGATGGAGGAAGAGTAAAAGCGTGCCAGGAACGGCACGGGGGGTGGGTGGGTGGGGGAGACCAAAACTGGCGGCTCAACCGCCAGCGGCAGTCCCTTCTGCGACGCCGCCCCCAGCCCAGCCTGAGTCGAGAAAACCAGCTACGCCAGACCCTGTGGACTTAGAAGCTGTCTGGCAAATACAGATCGGCTAGATCAGGTCCAGCTTCCACAAGTTCATACAGGGCGACACCAAGGACAAGGCAACGCTGCTGGGTGGAGTAGTGGACGAGGAATTACATCACCTCTCTGGTGGAGGCGACTTCGAGTTGCATTCCATCAATTCCCCAAGCGGCAAATCGGGGCTAGTCGTCACTCAACGTCGAAGAGATGTCTACCGCCAAGCGATCCTGATCACCATTCATCGGATCATCAAGGCTCTCTTCGGCGACGACTATGGAAGCGTCATCAGCCATCTACAACACCAGAAATGGAAGCGCTCCATCCCCCGATTTGCTACGACTCCACTCATCAGCTCACCTTAGTCAACCTTACCTAGGACAGGTAAGCTCCTTTTTTGGGCCTAGTTGGACTTTAAATTCTTCGGCCGCGGTCAAAATTCTTATGTTTATTTTTTTTGTAAACAGTCCAACGCACTTTACTTTGGCGCCCGTTCAATTGCTCAAATCACCTTAAAAACGTTTTGGCCGAACATTCAAAAATACTTTTGGTTTTAATTTTTCAGTCCAGACGTGTAGAAGCAGCAGGTTATTCACCTTAAGACTTAGGTCTTTGACCGATCACTAAATTTTTTATTCTAAATTCCGCCCACTTCAAACTTACACCCCCCCCCCCCACCCTACCCCCTCTCCTGGCCCAGACTTAGTCAATGGCGAAAGTCAGAGATTAAGCCCGTGACAGGCGTGCGTGAAGCTTTCTTGGCATATACGCACGTAAAAACTTTTCCGATCCAATCATTAACCGAAGCATATGTATGGGACCTACAAGCTACCCTGTCGATCCCGTTTACATACACGAAACAGTGGGCAAACCTGGCACTGGCTAGTATGTATTGATGTATGAATATCTATATACTGTAGCCTATGTATGTCGGGTTTGACTATTACACACACATATTAACGCACTGGTGCAGGGGATAATAATTATTTATTTATGGATGCATGCACGCACACGCACACACACACACACACACACACACATTTGTATGTATGTGTGTGTGTGTGTGCGTGTATGTGTGTGTGTGTGTCTTTGTGTGCGTGCGTGCATTTGTGTATAAATGCAAATGCGCGCGCGCCAGTCAGTTCTTGCGTGCAGGTTAATAAAAAGTATGCACTTTCACTACTAAGCGACCTCTGAACCTAAACTACAAAGTTTGAGTCTCTTCTACATCACAATAATAAAAAATAAAAAATAAATGATGACATCAGGTGTTCGCGAGAGACGAGCATGTTTCTGCTACACTTTGACATTTGCCATGAGGAAAATATGTCTGTAGTTGTGGTAAGGGAGCCAAAAATAAAATAATATAAGACTCCATCATATGATGTCCCGTGGGATAGAAAAAGTACACCCGAGGTGGTGGAAATTTCGACCAGGGACGATGCTTGCCGAAGGTGTACTTTTTCTATCCCACATACGCATATGATGGAGTCTTTTTTCTTTTTCTTACATAGCTTTCTTTCATGGGATAGCTCTGTCTCATATACTTGAGGATGAGAGAAAATGAAATAAATAAATAATAACAATAACAATAATAATAATAATAATAAGACCAAAGACTACTTGTGGGAGTAGCGTGCATAGACATCCAGCATACCCTTTTTATATTTACGTGTTGGTAAATAAACATGATCTTTTTTTCTGTCATCGTTTAATTTTTTTTTACACTGAAAAGGCCCCGGTAGAGAATTTTTTGTGCGGAGTTATCTTCTTTAAATCGGGTATTAGCCTGTATGTGACTGTTTTATTATACACATATAAACGAGTCAACAACCGGCTTATAATGAACACACCTGTTTAATTTAGATTAATATATAGATAAGACACCTTAAACGGACAAAGAAAATATGATAATTAAATATTTAATGATAGCAATCGAAATACTGCACACAAAGAGGTGAATAATATCTAAACTGGGTTAATTTAGAGCAACATGAAGAAAACAAACCATTGTATACTATGAGAAAAAAAATAAGGAAACGTTTGGTATTGTTGATCAAATTAAAAATCTGGTTAAAACGCAAAGAGGAACCGGACGTAGCCCACTGGTAAAACGCGCGCTTGATGCGCTGTCGGTCCGAGATCGATCCCCGTCGGTGGGCCCATTGGGCTATTTCTCGCTCCAGCCAGTGTTATGTCTATCGTTGTCCTAGTGTTATGTCTGTTAACTATCAGTCCTAGTATCCCTTCTATGGACTATCGTTGTTCTAGTGTCATGCCTATCGTTGTCCTAGTGCTATGTCTGTTAACTATCAGTCCTAGTATCCCTTCTATGGACTATCGTTGTTCTAGTGTCATGCCTATCGTTGTCCTAGTGTTATGTCTGTTAACTATCAGTCCTAGTATCCCTTCTATGGACTATCGTTGTTCTAGTGTCATGCCTATCGTTGTCCTAGTGCTATGTCTGTTAACTATCAGTCCTAGTATCCCTTCTATGGACTATCGTTGTTCTAGTGTCATGCCTATCGTTGTCCTAGTGCTATGTCTGTTAACTATCAGTCCTAGTATCCCTTCTATGGACTATCGTTGTTCTAGTGTCATGCCTATCGTTGTCTTAGTGCTATGTCTGTTAACTATCAGTCCTAGTATCCCTTCTATGGACTATCGTTGTTCTAGTGTCATGCCTATCGTTGTCCTAGTGCTATGTCTGTTAACTATCAGTCCTAGTATCCCTTCTATGGACTATCGTTGTTCTAGTGTCATGTCTATCGTTGTCCTAGTGTTATGTCTGTTAACTATCAGTCCTAGTATCCCTTCTATGGACTATCGTTGTTCTAGTGTCATGCCTATCGTTGTCCTAGTGTTATGTCTGTTAACTATCAGTCCTAGTATCCCTTCTATGGACTATCGTTGTTCTAGTGTCATGCTTATCGTTGTCCTAGTGCTATGTCTGTTAACTATCAGTCCTAGTATCCCGTCTATGGACTATCGTTGTTCTAGTGTCATGTCTATCGTTGTTCTAGTGTTGTGTCTGTTAACTATCAGTCCTAGTATTCCGTCTATGGGCTATAGTTGTCCTAGTATTATGTCTGCTAACTATCAGTGCTAGTATCCCTTCTATGGACTATCGTTGTCCTAGTATTATGTCCCAGTTAGTGTTCACTCTTGACTATTGTTGTCCTAGTGTTCCGTCTACTGACTATGGTTGCCCTACTATTTTATCTATTGACTATGGGAATATTTAAAAAGTGGTTGACACGAGACCCACAAATTCAAAGTAGCAGCTCAAACTACACTTTGCCTTCAATAATTTCGTACATGTAAAACAAAATCCTGTTTAAGCTAATATAAACATTAGGAATACCAGAAACACATGAAGTACGAACATTAATATTCTAAGCAAGAAAATTTAATCCAGTTTTATTCACTAAAAAGCTTTGTTAGCAGGGAGCATGTTTAAATGTCTGTAAAGTCAGGAATGCCCCTTTAAGAGTAAAAACTGTCATTTCTGAATGAAGTATAATGATAAAGTAAACACTTTAAAATATATATTTAGGTGTAGTAAAACGTGCTTCTTAAAATTATACTGATATAATGTATGAAATTTTATTTCCATCCGACACTAAACTGTAATTTCCAAAACTAAAATGCCGGCGACAGTGCCTATAGAAGGAAGACAAAGGGTTTAATTAGGAGAAGCAACTTAGTTGATCTAGATTTTAACATGTTTCTTGATTATATAAAAGAAAACAATATATACTGCTTAATGAAAGTTTCCCCATATACTTTTGATAGAATGCTGCATTGATTTTCTTAAGTTGGCATCATTGATTTCTATCAATATCCAACACAAAAACTATTTAAACTTCGCTAAGTCAAAATGGGTTAAGTAAGGAATTTGTTATGTATAGTATTAATGCAGCTTCTCCTGCCTTCTATACAACTGTATTACTTAACTTCCTAATTTGAATTACTTAAAAGGAATACACGGGCAAGTTTCAAATTCCATCCGACACCACAATGAGCATTATGAAATATGCCCCATCATAGTGTTCCTGTTATTCCGTCCATCGACAATCGTTGTTCTTGTAATTTAGGGCGTAAAAACCGTGAGTGAAACACTTAACTATGCAACAGTTTGTTACGGCGATAAACATTTACAAGACACTTATTTTTTGGCGAGTAGATTATTTTGACAGCACCAAGCTATCGTTAGAACATAAATTTTCAACCCCTGCAATTTAAAAAATGTCCACGACAAAAAAAAAAAATATATGCCATTGAAAAAGCCATGAATATAGTCCAAGGCAAAAAAGTGCCGCGCAGAATTATTAACTCCACGGCAATCTCGACGGCATTGTCGATTGCCGTGGGCAATTGCGGAGGTTGAATTTTATTGTACAATATTAGTCAGATAACACATCTTCAGTGGCGTAGGAAAGTGCCAAAATGTGGGATTGGTGGGTGGTGGCGGCACACACACACACACACACACAAGCTTTATTAACCGGAATCGGAAAAATCTCGTGGTGTTCCGATTGTAAATAAATTAATAATAATAATAATAATAATAATAGTAGTAGTAGTAGTAGTAGTAGTAGTAGTAGTAGTAGTAGTAACAGCAGCAGTAGCAGTAGTAGTAGTAGTGTAATAGTAGTAGTAGTAGTGGTGGTGGTGGTGGTGGTGGTGCAGGTGGTGGTAGTAGTAGTAGTGGTGGTGGTGGTAGTAGTAGTAGTCGTAGGGGTGGTGGTGGTGGTGGTAGTAGTAGTAGTAGTTAGACGTACACACACGTACACACACATATATACACACACACACACACACGTACACGCGCGCGCGCGCACACACACACACACACACATTCATACATGCATATATAAATACACCATTCTATACTTTTATTACATATATACCTGACAATGCTAACATCGCATCACGCTACAGCGAAGATGGAACGGTCAACCATTTTGGTAGGAAACTATTATCTCTTAGTAAAAGCAGTGGTCTACGAATTGTGAATGGTAGGCACGAAGGAAACAGAAATGGTAGCATTACATTTTATAATGCAAACGGCACAAGCCTTATTGATTACATGCTTGTTGGTGATTCCTTGTTAAGACAAATTCAAGAATTCAAATCAGGCATATTTAACTGTTTCTCAGACCACTCACCAGTTAGTTTTAAAATAACCCATTTATTTAACCATACCATTACAGAGATACACGACAGTCAGTCACACATCAGTATAAAATGGAATGACGTAAACACTTTAAAGATTGTTGATGAACTTACTGAAAATATTGACGAGTTGTTGACTTTTTGTACTATAAATGATATTAGTCACGAAAATGTAAACGAATGTGTAGATAACTTTGTACACAAACTCAACGAAATCATACAGCCTTATTGTTCAGTTACAGTAACAAAGCAAATCCAAAGAAAACAATGAAAGACGCCATTAGTCATGACGATAAGCCCTGTTTTAATGAGTTGTGCAGGAAACGCTATCTTGAATACAGAAAAGCCATACAAAAGTTTAATGCAAATAGAAATAATATGAATAGAATTAAGCTTGTTTGTGCTAAACAAATATACAAGACACTGCATTATAAACTTAAACGGAAATACAAATCTCAACAGGGTAATATGCTTAATTACTTAAGAAGACATAACCCTAGGAAATTCTACAAACACTTTCAAAAACGTAAGCAAGGAATAAAATCTGACTTGACAAATAACGAGTTTTTCGCACATTTTAGTAACCTTGCTTCGAATGAACCAAATATTAATAATGAGATTGAAGATTTTTTTATCCAGTTTTGATAACAGTACTAGTGACACTGATGACAATGTACTGGATAGTGAAATCACGGATGACGAAATAGCTAATGCAATATATAAGATGCAGAATAATAAAGCTTGTGGTCATGACAATGTTTTAAATGAATATTTTATTAATTGTATAGGTGTTTTAATGCTATGTTTACTTTTATTGTTCAATGGCATTTTTAAAGCTGGGTATTTCCCCAAAAGCTGGGCAGTAGGTTGTATCGTCCCAGTTTTTTAAGAAAGGTGATAAGAACGACCTGAACAACTATAGAGGTATAACCCTGGTCAGCTGTTTGGGAAAATTGTTCACTTCTATTCTAAATGACAGACTTCTAAAATTGGATGAACAAAATAACGTTATTTCTGATGCGCAGTTTGGTTTCAGAAAACATATGTCCACAGTTGATGCTATTTTTATATTACATTTTTTGATAAGTCGATCACTGAAAAATAAGAAACGATTATATTGCTGCTTTGTAGACTATAAAAAGGTTTTTGATTTTATAAATAGACAAAATTTGTGGTACAAGCTAATTAAACAGGGCATAGAAGGCAAAATGTTGGCAGTTATAAGATCTTTATATGACAACGTTAAATGCTGTGTGAAATATAATAACGTAATTTCTGAGTATTTCGTGTGTGTAAACGGCTTATTGCAAGGTGAGGTGTTATCACCAATATTATTTTCTATGTATGTAAATGATTGTGAAATGCAATTCATATCAGACAATTGTCCATATACACATGTATTGAAATACAAATGTTAAACATATTTCTACTAATGTATGCTGATGACATGGTACTCCTTTCCGAGACGCCAGAAGGGTTACAGTCTATGTTAAATACCCTTGGATATTACACCACAAAATGGGATCTAACCGTTAATACAAATAAACAAAAATAGTAGTCTTTAGAAATGGGGGTAAACTTAAAGATAACGAGAAATAGGATTATGAGGGTCACAGTTGGATGTTGTAGACGAATTTAACTATCTTGGATTGTTACTAAGTTATAATGGTAAATTTAATCGAGCACAGAAAAGACTGGCAGAACAAGGACGTAAAGCACAATACTGGATCATGAATATTTGTAATAAGAATTATTTTAATATTGAAACGATGTTAGCGGTATTTGATACCTATGTAAATAGTGTTCTTAATTATGGATCGGAAGTCTGGGGTTTTCACTCAGCACACGACATTGAGAAAGTGCATATACAATTTTGTAAACGTTCATTGGGTGTACATAACAGAACTTGTAATTACTTTGTTTATAGAGAATTAGGACGATTTCCACTAGCTATTATAAGAAAGCTGAGAATTTTTAAATATTGGATAAACCTTGGTAGTACCAGTAATTGTATTCTAAAAGCTGTGTACGAGGAAATGTGTGAGTATGGAGATATTTGGCTAACGAATATTAAGCAGGAATTAGATATGCTTGGGCTAAGTTATATGTGGAAATCGACCCATACCCATAGCCGTTTTTATTACATAATTAAAGAAAGAATATTTGATGTATTTAAACAAAAGTCCTACAGTATAATAACAGCGTCGCCAAAAGGATTACTATATAAACACTTAATAAAGGAATATCAATTACAAACATATCTGACGAAGCCAATTGATTCAGGTAATATAAAAGAAATAATGAAAATAAGAGTTTGTGCACACAGGCTAAATATTGAAGCTGGTAGGTACAAAAATATGGAGAAATACAAAGAGTATGTACATTATGTAATATTAATGAGATTGAGGATGAGTTTAATTTGATTTTTCAGTGTCCACGATACAAAACTTTAAGAAATAGAGTTATTAAGAAATACTACTCCAAGAACCCCAGTGCTTTTAAACTAATACAGCTATTGTCAACTACAAACAGTAAGGAGATAAATAACCTTGGCAAATACTTACTACAGGCGAACAAAATGAGGGATATGCTATTACTACAAACAACTTAATATATCTATATTTGTGTGACTTATATTGCTGATTGTTTATATATAGATATAGATAGATTGTTTTTATCTGTATATGTGTATGTATTTATATAAGTAATTCTCCACCATTGTTCCGCACTATTGTACATAATATTGCATTTCATTGTTATAATGCTGATAAGTTGCAAAACTTAACGCAAAGAACTTACACTTGCTGATTCCACATTTGTTAATATCACTGCTGAATTCGCATATTTACAAGCTATGGTGCTGATATAACGTTTGTTAATTACTGATAATTTCATATCAAATTTGTAATATTACCGCTGAATCTAAATATATGTAGGCTAAAGTTCTGATATAATGTTAGCTAATTATACTGCCGATTCTACGTTTGTTGATATCACTGCTGAATCAACATACTATATAGTGCTGATATGACGTTTTCTAATTACTGATCATTCTACATCGAATGTGTTAATATTACTGCTGAATCTACATATTTGTAGACTATAGTTCTGATATAATGTTTGCTAGTTACACTGCTGATTATACAGTTGTTGATTTTACTGCTGAAGTCACATACTATTTGCAAATTATTATGCCGAAATCACGTATGTTAATTACACTGCTAATTTCTTATTTGTAAATTACACTGCTGATTACACATATTTGTAAATTGCACTGCTGATTACACATATTTGTAAATTACACTGCTGATTCCACATATTTGTAAATTACACTGCTGATTACACATATTTGTAAATTACACGGCTGATTACGTTTGAAAATTACACTGCTAATTTCATGTTTGTAAATTACACTGTTGATTATACATATTTATAAATTATACTGCTGATTACACATGTCCGTGAATTTATACTGCTGATTACACGTTTGTAAATTATACTGCTGATTACACGTTTGTAAAATTATACTGCTGATTACACATATTTGTAAATTACACCACTGATTACACGTTTGTAAATTACACTGCTGAGTACACATGTCCGTGAATTTATACTGCTGTTTACACGTTTGTAAATTATACTGCTGATTACACATGTTTGTACAATTATACTGCTGATTACACGTTTGTACATTATACTGCTCATTACAATTGTTTGTAAATTATACTGTTGATTCCACATGGCTGTAAATTATACTGCTGATTCCACATTTGTTGGGTAATCAAGTCAACCTTTCTGACAGGTTCTGATCCTGAAACAGTTCCACAATGAGGACTTTGGAACTCTTCCCGGCAATCATAACACTGGTGGGAGATCGCGTACAGATCGTCTGCATCTCACTGACATTTGTCAGTTCCTCCAGCACCACGAAGCGACGAAGATCGCCATTGGCCGTGAGCACGTGGATTCCCTTCTCCACGGAGTCTATGACCAGGATCTGTCCGTAGTCATCTGTGCACACACCTTGCAGGTAGTGCTTGTCGCTCACTTTGTAGATGCTCTTCGCGTGTCCAGAGGAAGTGAAAATCTTGATCGAGCGGTGGTCATCGCAGACAATGACGTCATCGTTTATGTTTGTAGTCACGTACAGAGGACCCTGGAATTGGTACTCGCTGTCCTGACTCTTAATCTGGTCGAGCAGATTCCCACCGAGTGAAAATATCTTGACACACGCCTCGTGGTCATCGCAAACTAGCAGACGGCCATTCCTGTCCACAGCTATCCCTCCGGGAGACTTGGAATTATCTCTGATGTTCCTCACGAAAGTTCCTGCTGGACTAAACAGCTTCAGCATCCCGTGACCAAGCCTATCACCGCCTTCTGATATCACCATCGCGTTGTCATTGGTGAAGGCCACATCCCATGGCCGCATCACGTGCTTACTGACATCCCGGATTATCCCACCTTCTGGTCCTATGAGGACGAACTTGTTGTTCCAGTAGGACGTGAGGGCGATCTCACCGTACTTGCTCCTGGCGAGTCCGGAAATGTTCGAGATCGAGTTGAGGGTCATCGTCTCGTTCGTGTGAAGGAAATCCGGGTAGTTTCCCAATTCGCAGATCTTCCCACACTCGGTCGAGGTCTGGATCTGTAGCAGAGAGTCAGACGGCTTGAAGAAAAGTTCATTGCCGTATGTGATGCCAATTTTGTCCGTTCTCGCCTCCGCAAATATCTGCTCGCAACACGAGTAAAGTGTTAGGGCATCGATGTCAGACGAATTGCTGGTGACGTTCTGCATTATGTTACGGACGCTTGTTGAGAACCTTTCGATTTGTGATGCTTCTTGTAAAATGTCAGCCATTTTCTTGGCTTCTTGTAGCCTTTTTATTTGAATACTGCATTTCAGAGTGGTTGCTTGTTCATTCAGTGTTTTTACAGCCTCTCCTATTGCTTTATCAACTGTTAATTCCAATGCTCCGAGACTCTCTAAAACTTTACTTTCATGCGATTTTACAGAAGACTTTATAGAATTTGAAAATTTGATTGTTTGTTTTGCTTTTCTTTCCAAATCCATCATGTGTTTCTTCTCTTTGTTTCTTACATCTTTCAAAGTTTCTAACTTGTGACCTTTATGGTCCACTGTCATCTCTTTATAGCACACGAACACGCCGCAGGTTTTGCATCGATAGTCAATGGACTCGCCATCCTTCTCACACGTCCTCTGTTTCCCTGAAATTACTTCTAGTGGAGACATCTTGATAGATTTTGCGCGAATTATCTCGTGATTCTTCGTGATTTTCAGATTCCCGTGTGCAACACGACAGGCATCGCATATTGCTACATTGCAGGTCGGGCACATGAACTCTGGATGTTTCTCCTTTTCGCAAGCTTCGCAAGTTTCTTTCGTCGGTGCTGGTTCGCTGAGGGCCGACATGATGTCCTGCAGTGTGTAACTGGGAGATACGCCCTGTAATCCACTGTCGTCTGGAAATGGCTGAGAGTTTCGGCAGAACTGACAGATTATTTTAGTCTGGCCTGTCTCCGTGTATGTCTGGAGGCACCGTGCACAGCATGAGTGTAAGCACACCAACAACTTGGGCTCCTTGTAGCGCTTGTTGCAGGTGAAACATGTCAGAAGTTTCGAGACATCGTCATCAGCACAGTCGTCTGGTAATGTAGTTGTTGCTTCGACGTCTGGTGCATTTGTGTAAGTGTTGTCGTTTTGAGACGTTTTGCGGTGGAAGCTAGGCCTCGCGTCAGTACCAGTATCGGTGAATTGTTCACTGTTTATGTAGTTCGATATTGCTGTGTCGTTGTCATCGTTTAGCTTTTTCTGATCACGTGACGTCGCCATCTTGGCTTCTAAAAATATATATTTTGTAATTATTAATCACCCGAGATTTGAGTATAAAATGTATTCATCTTTAACGTTTATTCCAAGAACCCCCATTCAATAATTTTCCGGTTAAATACGTATTTGCTGTCGTTTTTTTCCCTGTAGTGTGTGTATTACTGATTAATATGTGAACTTCGGGAATCTTTAACTATCGTTTGGTAGGCAGAGATTGCGCAGAATTACATAGATTGGTCTCTGACGGTTAGAGTACTCGGACTAACTATGGACCGAGTCTGGTTCTCTTACCGTCAGAGTACTCAGGCTATGGCTAGTGTATGTACCGAGTCTGGTTCTCTTACCGTCAGAGTATTCGCACTGACTATGGCTAGAGTCTGTACCGAGTCTGGTTCTCTTACCGTCAGAGTACTCGGACTAACTATGGCTAGTGTCTGGACCGAGTCTGGTTCTCTTACCGTCAGAGTACTCGGACTAACTATGGCTAGTGTCTGGACCGAGTCTGGTTCTCTTACCGTCAGAGTACTCGGGCTAACTATGGCTAGTGTCTGGACCGAGTCTGGTTCTCTTACCGTCAGAGTACTCGGGATAACTATGGCTAGTGCCTGGACCGAGTCTGATTCTCTTACCGTCAGAGTACTCGTACTAACTATGGCTAGTGTCTGCGCCGAGTCTGGTTCTCTTACCGTCAGAGTACTCGGACTAACTAAGGCTAGTGCCTGGACCGAGTTTGGTTCTCTTACCGTCAGAGTACTCGGACTAACTATGGCTAGTGCCTGTACCGAGTCTGGTTCTCTTACCGTCAGAGTACTCGGACTAACGATGGCTAGTGCTTGGACCGAGTCTGGTTCTCTTACCGCCAGAGTATTCGGACTAACGATGGCTAGTGTCTGGATCGATTCTGGTTCTTATACCGTCAGAGTACTCGGACTAACGATGGCTAGTGCTTGGACCGAGTCTGGTTCTCTTACCGCCAGAGTATTCGGACTAACGATGGCTAGTGTCTGGACCGAGTCTGGTTCTCTTAACGTCAGAGTATTCGGGCTAACTATAGGTAGTGTATGTACGAGTCTGGTTCTCTTAACGACAGAGTATTCGGATTAACTATGGCTAGTGCCTGGACCGAGTCTGGTTCTCTTACCGTCAGAGTACTCGGACTAACTATGACTAGTGTCTGCGTCGAGTCTGGTTCTCTTACCGTCAGAGTACTCGGACTAACTAAGGCTAGTGCCTGGACCGAGTTTGGTTCTCTTACCGTCAGAGTACTCGGACTAACTATGGCTAGTGCCTGGACCGAGCCTGGTTCTCTTACCGCCAGAGTACTCGGACTAACGATGGCTAGTGCTTGGTCCGAGTCTGGTTCTCTTACCGCCAGAGTATTCGGACTAACGATGGCTAGTGTCTGGATCGATTCTGGTTCTCATACCGTCAGAGTACTCGGACTAACGATGGCTAGTGCTTGGACCAAGTCTGGTTCTCTTACCGCCAGAGTATTCGGACTAACGATGGCTAGTGTCTGGATCGATTCTGGTTCTCTTACAGTCAGAGTACTCGGACTAACTATGGCTAGTGCCTGGACCGAGTCTGGTTCTCTTACCGTCAGAGTATTCGGACTAACTATGGCTAGTGCCTGGACCGAGTCTGGTTCTCTTACCGTCAGAGTACTCGGACTAACTATGGCTAGTGCCTGGACCGAGTCTGGTTCTCTTACCGTCAGAGTATTCGGACTAACTATGGCTAGTGCCTGGACCGAGTCTGGTTCTCTTACCGTCAGAGTACTCGGACTAACTATGGCTAGTGCCTGAACCGAGTCTGGTTCTCTTACTGTCAGAGTACTCGGACTAACGACGGCCAGTGTCTGTACCGAGTCTGGTTCTCTTACCGTCAGAGTATTCGGACTAACTATGGCTAGTGCCTGGACCGAATCTGGTTCTCTTACTGTCAGAGTACTCGGACTAACTATGGCTAGTGTCTGGACCGAGTCTGATTCTCGGGCAGCATAAATCTCAGAGCATATTCCCAAATTAATGCTACCTTCAGTGTTCAGTATTTTGGTTTTGATTGTAATGAGAAAAAACTACAACTAACACTGCACACCAAACTACCAAAATATTGCTTCATTTTGGCTATGACCGCAGGATTCTTTAATAAATAAACGGAGGCTAGAGGAGGAGAATTTACAAAAGGGACAGAATGTCTAGGTCCAAAACTAAACTGGGGCTAAATTGTTTTGAGAGCGCATGCAATTCAAGAAAAAGGGAGATAACAATTCCTTTAACAATTGTAAGACCTGCCATTATAAGATATTTCCACTTAACAGAGCTTTAGTGTTCAATACATTTTCTTTCTTTTCAGTACCACTGTCTGTATATCCAGTGTTTCTTTCAAGTTTAATATAATAATTGTAGTACATCAAACTTCATTTTACTTCATAATCTATTTAATTATCTGTTCATAAATATGAAATTGTTTTCAGTTAAAATCAGACTACTACAAACATTAAAGGGACAGTACTGAGTTCACCAATAGAGCCTTTTTCTATGACGTAAGATACAAATTAAATATATTTTCTTATTTAAAAATATCTGTGTCTGTATTTACAAGGTCTTTGTTGTTGTCCTAATGCTTGTAGTAGCCCAAACCGGATTTTACCTCCAAATAATTTCGTACGAATTTTGTTTTTTTCACGAATTAAAGTAAAAACGGAGTGCTACAAATATTAGTATACGACCGCAAACAAATTCGATATACAGACATTGGTATTCTAAACAAGAAAATGTATTTAGTATGAAATAGTAGTCATCAACAAGGCTATGTTATAGCAAACATCTTACAATGGCTGCAAACTCAGGACGGTCCCTTTAAGGCAGTCAGAAATACAATGAATATACGAACATTGTGATTGAAAACAAGAAATTGTATTTTATATATAATTTTTGTCGTCAGAAAAGTTCTATTACAATATAGTACATTACTTTAGCATTTTGACAAAATTAATGTTTCTTATCATTACTGTACATATGATTTTCTTAACTCTAACCCTAAACTTAACCCATTTTGTTTTTGTGGGAAGCTCCCCCCCCCCCCCATACCCCATGTTGAATGTAATTTTTTTCTGCCATTAGACATTTTCGGTATATTTCTTTAAATAAGATAACACAAAATGCAGCTACTTCCGTTGTACGGTGACGACCTTGTGGCGTGTTCTTAAACAGTAATTATTTAGAGCTAACGAAACAGCAGGTATCGTTATGAACCAACGTGTTACGAAACCTAGCCTAATGGGAATTTCGATAGCTTTAATAAAATTAATGTAACCCCCCCCCCCAAAAAAAAAAAAAATCCAAAAAGAATGTTGCGTGCATAACGGGTCAAAATTTACACAAAGACAAATTATTAGAAGTTAACTGTGATCTAAACTTGTCTAAATAATACGACTCTAGCAACGAACTACCAAACTTTTAATTAATTTTTTTTAGTTTATTTTAGCTGTAGCTAATAGCCGTATTACACACACACACACACACACACACACACACACACACACACATATATATATATATATATATATATACTGGAGATTTGCTCATAAAACATCATTTTCCTTTCATCGACAGAACTGATGTGACTCACTGTTAAAGGAACTGTTACTGACTCACTGGTTAACAGGATCTAACAATACACGCGTGTTAAAATGCTAATGTCGAAATCTGGGTCAAGATTGGATAAGTATGCGTTGATAATGCTAGGCACATACTATCGACTGTCACGACGAAGTTGACCAACCTGACAGTTGCGTTGTAAAGTTTCCCCAACTCCCGACTTATGACTGGTGCGCACAAATTAACAACTAGCATAAGACGTTGAAACATATTTATAATATTCAGTAATAATAATAGTCTGAGACTACCAACTGTCACGACGGAGTTGGCCTACTCGTCGATCTACAGCTGTCCATTTAATAGTCTGAGCGCTCTTACAACTCGATTATCGTCGTATACAACTCCTACGATTGATTAGTTGTTAGTCTGAGTGTACGCCACCAGTCGTAAGTCGGGAGTCGGGAATACTGCAACGCAACTGTCGAGTTGGCCAACTCTGTCATGATAGTTGATAGTCTGAGCCTAGCATAAGAATTTAAAACATATTTGTAATCTTCGGTACTAAGATAAAACACACTTAAGGCACGGACAGCTACAATATTTCTTTTTCTAGGCGCACCTACATGGTCTACAATATTCCAAAATACACTAACGTACATTTAATAACGCTTAGAATAGAATAGAATATTATTCATCAACAATATATATGTATAATTAATAAAAAAAAATCACTTTACTTTATGAAACTAAATAGAGGAAGCAATATGTAAAACAGTCTAGATAATGCAAGTTGCACTACACCAGTTACTATGGTTTCTGTTTATGGTAAAATTGTCACAGATACTTGACGATATCATGTGTGGTCAATAATTGTTTATTACATAATGTCATCCATAAGACTCGTACATTCCTGCTTTGTTTATTAGAATCGAAATACGCCAACGCTTATAATTTCCCGCAATGCGTTAAAACTGGTGGGATTTAGTGAGGTCACGTAATCCTATGACGTTATATGACACGCAGAGGATGCGGAAATAAACAGTTCAAACATTACCAAGACAAAAATCAAATTCGAAACATTATAACCAGCAATAGTGTCAAAATCATATTAATAGGAAAATAAAACACAAAATGTGATAAATCTGAGTATACATTTATACTGAAAAGTTACCGATTACCTCCAAATGCATTTTTTTTATTTATTTGTAACATAAAATCCTGAGAGTGCCGATTCCAACTGCATTTTGATGTATCATACACGTTTCTAAATCTGCGAAATATTCCTTACAAAATTTGACGATTACTGACCTTGTTTCTATCGTATTTACGGATTAAACTCGGTATGACTAAATATATTATCTTTTTGTTGAAGGACAGCAAAGCGTTTTGCCACAAGTTTGTTCTTGTTTACATTAGAATTAGCAGTTGACGTTGCATTACTTTACCTACTCATTAATTGGATAGAATGTTGTCTCATCTTTATTTTCATTGGTCAGGGCAATATCACTTTTGATGGACCGGTGGGACCGTCCCAGGGCAATATCACTATTTACGGAAGGTCATGTGACTGTTTTTTGACCAATAAGAATACAGATATATTTTCATTATGTAATAAAATTTAAAAAACGTAATCAAAAAACAAAAAAAAGCTACAAAAATATATTTTGGCCCATAGGTCAAATATTGTTACAACAGCGACAAATTATTCAAAATATCGTATTTCCCCGCACGCTATCTTTATAGCATGGGCCATAATAATACATATACATTGAAAACTGTTACTGCACATTTCTGACGTCACTATAGTTGCTATAGCAACTGCAAGCTTGCGACAGTCGCGGCTATGATACTGACAACATTCGGCGTCGCTGAATATTGACATCGCTGAATATTACTAACATAGACTGTGAAGGGATTACTTAGAGAATAACTAACGGTCTACGCGAGGAATTATGAATTATCTGTCCTGAGTAAATGAATGTTGTAAACCCGAGCCTTTGGCGAGGATTTTACAACATTCATTCACGAGGGACAGATAATTCGTAACTCCTCGTAGAGAGTTGGTTATTCTCTTTATTATCCATTGTCAATTTTAACTGATTTTTAATGTAAAAATTCCCCTGCAGTCTACAACAAAGCCATCAGCCATTACGTCATATAATCTTACGCGCATCGCATGACGTAATGTAAGTGACGTCATAGCATAACGGCGTTCTTTTTACAGCGAAATGTTTACAGTACAAAATAATACAACTGTATTTGCCGCTGCTTATGAAAATATACCATTTCATGTTTACGAAACAAATGAGTCCATTTGTTTTTGTAAATCTTTGTAGATCGTATAACGTATGTGTAATCTGACTAATGAATGGAAACGTTATATGAAAGAAAGTGAAGTTCCGGCCATGGCAAGCAACCAACCAAACGTCGTGATGTTTAAGCTAGCCAATCAGTGGCTGTAGAAGCAATCTGCACACTGCAGAGATCGAAAAAAATTATTACCTCGTATATTTGAGCCCATATGGGTAATAAAATCATATTTAACGTTTGATATACATCACAGGTTGTGGATAATAAATATATTATAACATTCGTGGGAGTGTCATACGGAATTTATAGAACCCGTTGCATAAATTCCATATGGCACTCCCGCTCATGCAATATTCTTTATATATATATATATATATATATATATATATATATATATATATATATATATATATATATATATATATTTATCCAGCAATCACTGTATACATTGGCAAGATATGATGACTAGATAAATCTCTATATTTTCGGTCGCGTGACATAAGCCCGACTCGACTCGAGTATTTCAGAGTAGATTTTCAATAAACATACTCTTTAAATCATTTGTTGACGGGTTGGGTTTTATGGCTTTGCCGGCAGCAGTGTGTATGAGTTTAACGTCATGATGTGACCTGTTTGAACTTGAACAGGTTTGTTTGACACAAGTTATGCCCCATTTAGGAGATAGTTGATCTCTGTTTCCTTTCATCAAAAGGTGGTATTGTCCACAGGCACTCCCCACACAATAATCCACCCCCGGGGAGCTGTATATACATGCATATAATGATATAGTAAAGAGAATAACATTTAGTGGCATCTGAATATAAATTTATTGACGTAACTTCAGATAACCATATGTATGTACATCAATCTGATTAAAATTAGCGCTATCTGGTCTATCAGTAGCTCTAACAGCATTGCATAACAATTTAAATATCGACCAATTACACTTCGCCTTTTATAGCGCTATTAGGGAGCATACACATTCTAAAAATATCTATTTATGCAACAGGCGAACTTGTTGGTCTATTTCAATATTAAAAAACAGGGGGAAAAGTGCAGTAATAAACACTGGATTGTATATAGTATAAACAGATTTTATGGCTATACCATCACGGTTTTTTTTTTTTTCGTCTTGAAATTAGTTTCCAGCATACTTCGTAATTCACCCGAATCATTTCGTATACCCTCGGCATAATCTCGAATGTTTTCAAATTCTTTTCAAATCACTGATTTTGCAAGTAAGGTTTTGATTGGTCGAATGAAAGGTCAACTGGACATGAGCTCCAACGGGGTGCTGTTAGATCCACAGGTAATTAACCAGTGGAGCTAATTTTAATTAGAGTGTACTTACACACATGTACTTATATGCAACATCCCTCAGCCAGTATAGAACATACAAAAGCCTTTGTTACGCCATTTGTGGAACACTGGGTGGAACGAGAAATACCCCAATGGGCTACCGGTGGGATCTATTCTATACCAACCGCACCTCAGGCGAATGCTTTACCAATGGGCTATGTCCCGCTCTTCAGAAACTGAAGGTCCGTTTACAGATAACGAGAGAGGAAACCCGCTGCCGCCATGCAATGGTTTACCCTTTTCGATTAGCGGCAAGGAAACTTTTATATGCACCACCCCACAGACAGAATAGTACATACCACGGCTGTTGTTACACCAGTTGTGGACACATTGTCATCTGAGGAAACTCGCTGCATTTTTCCTAGGTCAGGTCAGGACAGAGAGTTTAATGTGCACATTCAGAGCAAGCTGTTGTAGCGCATGCCTGTCCTGGGCACAGATGTCGACCTCAGCCGGCTCCTCTGTCCAGGACAGGAATTTTTCCTAATGCAGCAAGGACCTTTTATATGATCTTTCCTACATGCATGAAAGCACATACCACGGTCTTTGACCAGTTGTGATGCACTGGTTGGATCGAGAAAAAAGCCAATCAGCTGAATGGATCCACTGACGCAAACACTTCAAGCGAACACTCAACCGACTGAGCTAAATCTCGCACAACGCGCAGACGAAACATTTGATATGGAATACAGATGGTGACATGTGAACTTTTCACCATATATACTAGTAGTACGTCGACTATACTGGACGTGAGCTCCAACGGGGTGCTGTTAGATCCTTAGAACCTTTGGAGAACGGATGCCTGCATTGAGCAATTATCAACGAGCAAATAGGAAATAACAGTTAGCATGTCACCGCCGGTATTCCATAATATAGGGATGTAAACGAATCACTGCGCATTTTTACATGGATTAACTTATATTGTGGGCAGAATCATGGAAAAACATGGTGAAAAGGTTTCAGTCATGTTCATTTTGGGCGATTATCTCTATCGTTTTTGCCCGAATTTGAAGATTTGCCCCTCCCACCCCTGCCTACCTGTAACGTACGCTTATGCGCTCCCACGTCGTCTAAACGTGGCCCCGTTCAGTACGACTAGATTTCTAACTTATCTCGTCGAAACAAATCTTATGGAATTAGCGAATCCATAAAATCTAGAAAGTTGACTGTCAGTAGCTAGAAAGGGCTGCTAGAGCCAAACGAGTTGCACAAAGACAGCAAACTTGCCGGTTGCACCCGTCTGGTATAATATTACGGAGTGTTCAACTCAACAGAACGCAATCAATTCAATCGATCGACTTCTAAAGAGTATCCAGTAATTTGTTTTCTGCTAGTAAATTAAATTATTTGATTGTACTTTTCATCGGCACTTGTGGCGAGACATAGCCCAGTAGTAAAGTGCTCGCTTGGTGCGCGGTCGATTTGGGCCCATTGGGCTATTTCTCTTTCCAGCCAGTGCACCACGACTGGTATATCAAAGGCTGTGGTATGTACTACCCTGTCTGTGGGATGGTGCATATAAAAGATCCCTTGCTACTATTGGAAAAATGTAGCGGGGTTTCTCTCTAAGACTATATGTCAGAATTACCAAATGTTAATAGCCGATGATTAATAAATCAATGTGCTCTAGTGGTGTCGTTAAACAAAACAAATTTTATCTTTCATCGGCATACAATTGAAGGTGCAATGTTTACAAAAGTTAATGAATAATATTAGCAGGAAGCCGCCATTATGGAGGTTTGAGACTGTACGTTTCAGTGGTTATAAAGAAAGAAAACTAAAAAAGAAATGTTTTATTTAACGACGCACTCAACACATTTTTTTTACGGTTATATGGCGTCAGACATATGGTTAAGGACCACACAGATTTTGAGAGGAAGCCCGCTGTCGTCACTACATGGGCTACTCTTTCCGATCAGCAGCAAGGGATCTTTTATTTGCGCTTCCCACAGGCAGGATAGCACAAACCATGGCCTTTGTTGAACCAGTTATGGATCACTGGTCGGTGCGAGTGGTTTACACCTACCCACTGAGCCTTGCGGAGCACTCACTCAGGGTTTGGAATCGGTATCTGGACCCAGTACCTACCAGCCTGTTGACGATGGCCAAACCACGACGCCACCGAGGCCGGTGGTTATAAAGAAGATCCTTACAACTATCGCCCAATAGAAGGTTTTTGTGTTATATGTAATTTGAAAATGTAACATCAAATACAAATTGTAAAACATTTATCATGTCATAATATTTAATATGTCAGACAGTCTGGATTTCGATATTAATATTCAAAGTTAAAACGTTAACAGGTTGTTTTTAACAACACCACTAGAGCACTTTTAATTATTAAAGTTAAAGTTTGTTTTGTTTAACGACACCGCTAGAACACATTGATTCATTAATCATCGGCTATTGGATGTCAAACATTTGGTAATTTTGACAGGTAGGCCTAGTCATCAGAAGAAACCGCTAAATTGGCAGCAAGGGATCTTTTATATGTAGTTTCACATACACAGGAAAACATACCACAGCCTTTGATCAGTGATGGTGCACTGACTGGAACGAGAAAACCCCCAATTAATCGAATAGATCCATCGAGGTGGTTCGACCCTGCGACGGAAGCACGTCAGGCGAGCGCTCAACCAACTGAGCTAAATTCTGTCTCTGATTTATTAATCATCGGCTATTGGATGTCAAACATTTGGTAATTTTAACATATAGTGATAAAGAGGAAACCCACTATATTGGATGTCAAACATTTGGTAATTCAGACATGAATAGATTTCAGTAGTCAGGCGCGTGTGCAGGATATATGGGTTTAGACTAGGGAGACTAAATCGTAGACACTGAGAGTCATCAGCTAGTGAGCGTCTACTGAATATTCATGAGTAAACGGTTGATCGACATCGAGATTTTCCACTATGGCGAGCGGTGGTTCTAGAGGGGTTTACGTCATAATTTCACAAAATATAGATTTTAAAAATGAAAAGAACTTCGTTTTGAGCAGAAGGGTTTCGACCCCGAAGCCTCCTCTCTGCAACATGCCTGATTTAATAACACTAATAAATAATAACACTATATTATATTCGTTTTTATTCGATGTTTAGTACTACTGTACACATTATAGAGTTTAACAATAGCTTAGTAACTGGTTTAACGTGTCCATATACCACTAGTTTCGAACACGCCTATCCCAAGTCCGGCCTCCGATAGGATCGGGGGTCTGACTCGGGACAGGGATAACTTAACAAATACGGTCAATTTTGAAATTTTGAATATTAACATCAAACGTATAAAAAGGGGAAAATTGGGGTTAATAAATTTTGGCTGCGCCCTATAGAGTTTAAAGCCGCACACCCTAGTTCCATCCAGCGAAAATATATTATAATTTGGTTAATCTACAAACCTGTAATACACTTAGATCACGTTTTTATCAAATGGAGTGAAAAAGCAGGTTTCATATCGATAAATATCATGGGAATCCCCATGTCCCAATTGCTTGAAATGATTTTCAAAGTTAGTATTCTGATGTCACCGGTAGATGTCGCTCAAAGCACACCCAATGCCTACGTCACGACAAATTTCACAGACTTGGGGTGCGTTCGTTTCACCTCTCCTGGACATGTTCCAACTGTTCTGTCCTGGTTGTATCCCCTCTCCAGATATCGTAAGACTTAGCAAAATTATTGGTTTTAAGGGTTTGTAACGTTTTGTATTGAGACACTTACTTGTCTGAACTTTATTGTTACTGAAAATATTCACGAACTGTGAAGAAAAATCTCACAAATGAACAACAACAATTCGGATGTTGATTGCGCGAACCGTGCACAAGAAAACAAACCGAACCAAAATGATAACGGTCACGTGATATACCAACGTCTGTGGCATTGAAATGGAAATATCCCCTCTAAAAATAGATTGGACCTCGCTTGCTTAACGGTTTTTTCTTGACAGAACGTCTTGTGAAAAAATGCAAAAAATGCATTTCGTGGTTTTACAAACATCAGGATTACCAAAAAGCACTTCAGGTGAATGGAAATGTGTATTCTAAATAATAAAATGTAAGTAAAGTGCAATTTTATTTGTGAAAAATGGGGTTTAATAGCGAAAAACAACGCCGTAATGGTTAACAAATAGCCGTAACTAGGGTGTGTCCCTTTAAGATGTCACTTCCTGAGCTCCCGCGTAACGCGCTTCATACGTGTGACGTGTGTCTAGGTCGCTCAGAAGACGTGCATGTGGTAAATGTAAATGTGTTCCAGCCAGTGCACCATGACTGGTATATCAAAGGCTGTAGTATGTGCTACCCTGCCTATAGGATGGTCAGGGCCGTACCCTCCGGGGGGGGGGGGGCAGGGGGGGGCAGCTGCCCCCCCCCCCCCGAGAATCTTGTCCTTTTTTTTATTTATATATATCCAGTAATAGCATAGAAATGTTTAATCTTTATAGTATGTTAAAAATTATTTATAAAATTTAGTGCCCCCCCATGGATTTTGGTCAGGGTACGGCCCTGATGGTGCATATCAAACATCATAAAAATTTATTAAATCTATCAAATATTGAGATATATTTATTTCTAAAATACCTTCTTCCCACTTTATACTCCTTCACACATCTTTTTATAATACTTTCTTGTATCAATACTAATTCCGTACATAACATCTCCTTTTTCTTTTCTTTTTTCCTTCTTGGACCCAGAAAATAATAATAAAAAAATAAAAATAAAAAAAAATAAAAAATCCCTTGCTACTACTAATGGGGGGGGGGGGGGAGGTAGCGGGTTTCCCCTCTAAGACTATGTCTGAATTACCAAATGTTTGACATCCAATAGTCGATGACTGATGAATCAATGTGCTTTGGTGGTGTCGTTAAACAAAACAATTTTTTTTTTTTTTTTTTTTTAAAGCAATATTTATTGACGTTTGTGTTAGCGTTGGGGATTGACCAACAGGCGATTCCTATATTAAGGTCTCTCCCTACACTTAACAATTACAAATTTTACACGGAAGACAAAATAATACATTTGATTTAAAACAAAAAGTAGACAGATAAACAGAGAGAGAGAGAGAGAGAGAGAGAGAGAGAGAGAGAGAGAGAGAGAGAGAGAGAGAGAGAGAGAGAGAGAGAGAGAGAGAGAGAGAGAGTGTGTGTGTGTGTGTGTGTGTGTGTGTGTGTGTGTGTGAGTGAGTTTGAGTTTCCAAGTAACAGTATTTTGTACTTTAGGTTGGAATACAGGCCCGTAGCCAATGGGGGGAGGGGGGGGGGGGTGTGTGTGTGTGTGTGTGGGGGGCGTCTGGGGGGGGGGGGTCAGTCGACCCCCCTACCAGTGGCTTTGTTGTTCAATATGCCCCCGGGCTCCCCTAAGCAACTCGGGCGCTTCGTGCCTCACCATAAGCCTAAACGCCCCCCCCCCACCCCCCACCCTCTTAAAATCCTGGCTACAGGCCTGGAATAGACAAATAGAACTTGTCTACGTTGTATGTCATAGATTGGACATTGGAGCAAGAAATGTTCAGAATTCTCAATAGGATGGCCACAGGCACAGACTGGATTGTCTGAGATAAAACGTGTATTAATTTCTTTCAATTTACATGCAATTACCAGCGAAGATAATGTGCTAAGGGACATTATGAAACCAAAAATAATAATTTAGTTCTTCATAGATTTATGAAATCATTACTTCAAAGCAGGCATGTTTTTATAATCCATCTGTGGGTTTAATACAACACATATTCATATTTTCTTGAATCCAGTACGGTGGAGCTGGGGGGGGGGGGGGGGGTGTCAATAATTCTCAATAAAACGTATTATATTACCCTAGGGCGTATTAGCTTGGGCTTTCTTATTCTGGTTTGTTGTTGTTGTTTGTTTGTTTGTTTTGTTTTGTTGTTGTTGTTGTTTAAGGGGTTGTTTTTGTTTGTTTTTGTTGTTGTTATTTTTTTTGTGTTTTTTGTTGGGTGTGTGTGATGTTTTGTGAGATTAATGTGATATGATAGAAGACGACAGTGCCAGTCAAATAGTGACAACGGCGTAGCCAGCATGAGGCAGACGAGGCGCTTGCCTCGACTGGAATTCCCCCAGATTTATTTTATATTTCCCATAACACTGATATTTATTTTACAGGTCTGTGTTTGCCTCGGCGTCTTTTCCTCTCTGGCTACGCCCCAGAGCGCTTGGCGTACTGAATACGTTACAGCCGACATTAGCAAGTTCTCATTCATTATATACTTTCTGTATTCTATGTAGTCACGCCTACATACGTACCACTTACTTTGAAGAAATTAAAATTAACTACCGGTACATGACACTGTATCTACTAACATTACAGAAAAGGTTATTAAGCATTATTACAGTATTAACTATCCATACTTACAACTTACATGTAGTTTCACAAACTGCTGATGTTTCGGGGATTAAATAAATTAAAAAATCAGAACAAGGAAGTACTTATCGCACAACAGCTGTACGTAACCTGTCACGTGCACACTTCGATAACATTGTATTTAGCGGTGTGTCACAGGGGTGCAGAAATGGGGTGGGCTTGAGTGGCCTGCGTCTTAAATTGAATGTTGGTCCTGGCAGATGCGTGTAAAGGGTACGGGAGTTTTTTTTCTTCTTCCGGAGAGTATGACTCTCCACCCGGCCCCACCACACCACCCCATGCAGACTTTGCTCGTCACTGTCTAGATCGACCCCCCCCCTCCACCCACCCATCCTGCAAAATGTCCTGGGTAGCTAGACTTCTGTTTCTGCTGTCTAGATCCCCCCCCCCCCCTGCACAATGTCCTGGGTAGCTAGGCTTCTGTTGTCTAGCCCCCCCCCCCCCCGCACAATGTCCTGGGTAGCTAGACTTCTGTTTCTGCTGTCTAGACCCCCCCCTGCACAATGTCCTTGATAGCTAGACTTCTGTTTCTGCTGTCTAGACCCCCCCTCCCCCTGCACAATGTCCTTGATAGCTAGACTTCTGTTTCTGCTGTCCAGATCCCCCCCCCCCCCCTCCTGCACAATGTCCTGGGTAGCTAGGCTTCTGTTTCTAAATCAGCAACCAGGGCCCTACTTAGGATTATTTATTTTATTTATTTATTTATTTATTGGGCGGGACGTAGCCCAGTGGTAAAGCGTTCGCTTGATGCGCGGTCAGTCTGGGATCGATCCCCGTCTGTGGGTCCATTGAGCTATTTCTCGCTCCACCCAGTGCACCACGACTAGTACATCAAAGGCTGTGGTATATGCTATCATGTCTACTAATGAAAGAAATGGAGCGGGTTTCCTCTCTAAGACTGTATGTCAAATTACCAAATGTTCGACATCCATTAGCCGATGATTAATAAATCAATGTGCTCTAGTGGTGTTGTTAAAAAAACAAAACTTTAGCTTTATTTATTATTATTTTGTTATTGTTATTATTAATATTATAACATTATTTATTTATTTATTTAGTATTATTATTATTATTTCTTTTCTTTGACATGAATTCTTGGAACGAACGAGCATGGAAGGCGCAAGATACTAATGCCCGGCGCAGACGAGCGTTTTTTAACAATCTAATTAAAGAGACGTTCCTGAGTTTGCTGCAATGTTTAAGATGTTATCGACTCACAGAGACTTTTTGACGACTGTAATTACATATCAAATATATTTTTCTGCATAAAATATTAATGGCTGCATATTAAACGTGTTTCTGATCGTTCTAATATTTGTACTAGGTTAAATTTAATTTAATTTCCTTAAAACGATTTTTTCGTACGTACAAAATTATTTTAAGACAAACTCCAGTTTGGGCTTCTTACAAATATTAAGACGACCAAAAACACATTGAATATACAGACACTGATATTCTAAACAAGAAAATATATTTAATATTTATGTTTAATCGTAGAAATATTTTATTAGTCGAAAACATCTTACAATGCAGCAAACTCAGGAATGTCCCTTTAAAATTCAATCTAATTAAAATTAGCTCCACTATTACATGTGGATCTATCAGCAGCCAGTTGGAGCTCATGTCCACCAATCAAAACCTTACTTGCAGAATCATGCCAGTGATTTAAAAATAATTTGAAAACATTCCCAATTATCCTGAGGGTATACGACATGTTTCGTGTGAATTACGAATGTCTTTAAAACATGTTTTATTTTATAAAATAAATAATTTGTAATGTAAAAATGGGTTGGGTTTTTTTTTATCAATAATAAATAATTTTTAATGTAAAATTGGGTTTTTTTTTTTTTTATCAATAATAAATAATTTTTAATGTAAAATTGGGTTGGGTTTTTTTTTTTATCAATAATAAATAATTTTTAATGTAAAATTGAAGACTGATAACCCATCCGTACGTATTGGTATGGTTCGCTGTACTGCGGCCACTAAAATAGACTCGCCGGATATTTTTAGAATTTGTAAGCTTCCAAATAACGTTATAAAAGGCGAAGTGTGATTGGTCAATATTTAAATTATTATTTACAGACGAAATATTACCTGGGGTTCTGCAATCAACTGCAATCTAATTAAAATTAGCTCCACTATTACATGTGGATCTAAAGACAGCCAGTTGGAGCTCATGTCCACCAATCAAAACCTTACTTGCAGAATCCTGCCAGTGATTTAAAAATATTTTGAAAACATTCCGAATTATCCTGAGGGTATACGACATGTTTCGTGTGAATTACGAATGCCTTAAAACATGTTTTATTTGATAAAATAAATAATTTGTAATGTAAAACTGAAGACTGATTTAGTTTTTTTTAATTTTATAAATAAATCAATCATTTTTAATGTAAAATTGAAGACTGATAACCCACCCCGTTCGCTGTACTGCGGCCACTAAAATAGACTCGCCCGATATTTTTTGAATTTGTATGCTCCCAAATAACGTTATAAAAGGCGAAGTGTGATTGGTCAATATTTAAATTATTATTTACAGACGAAATGTTACCTGGACATTGGGGACTACGCAGTGTTGTTAGTTTTAAATCACTGGCAGGATTCTGCAAGTAAGGTTTTGATTGGTGGACATGAGCTCCAACTGGCTGTCTTTAGATCCACATGTAATAGTGGAGCTAATTTTAATTAGATTGCTCCAACTGGCTGTTGTTAGATTCACATGTAATAGTGGAGCTAATTTTAATTAGATTGGTTTTTTAACGCATGCGTCTGCATTAAAAAAAACCCGCAGACTCAACGCAGACGGATGCGTCTCGTGTGCGCCTACCTGCGATGCGTTCCTGCGATCCACTGACGATTTCTTTTATTAATTAATTAATTTATACTTTACTTTAGGAAAAATAACAAAGATTAAATGTAATTTATTAATACATTTTAAAACATAATAAACTTTATTTAAAACATTATGTACAATATACTATTACGATGTAAATCTTTCTTATTTCACAATTATTTGTTTTATTATTATTATTAGGCATAGTACAATGAATGCAATAATTTATATTTTTTAATTTCATCTATTTAGAAATGTCATTAATTACACATGTCTAGTCTTTGTTTCAAAGTCATTTTTAATGGTCGGGTCTGTTTTCACAGTTCTATTCATCACTGAAACCATAATTGTTAATTTCGTTATATGCTGTTTCACACTGATATATGACGTTGGCTTGGGGTTTTTTTCTTCATAAATTGCAATACATTTCCTACGGTGGTATGCACGAAATACCCCGATTTTACTGGATCACTATTTTCACAATATGCTTTCGTAATATAGGCCTATGGCTATAAATACCCTAACTTCATAGAAAGTGAATTTGGAATAACACTTCGTTTGACATGTCCAGAATGGCAGCCACCGTAGATAACATGAAAGGCATGTTACTGAATAGACAGATGATTGGTCAATATAAAAATGTGAACGCAACGCAGACGCAAGTAGGCGCACGCGTGCGTTTTTAGACGGATGCGGCAGGAGACGGATGCGTTTGTGCGTCTAAAATCAAACATGTTTGATATCTGAAAAATCGACGCAGCGCTAAAAAAACGCAACGCAGAGGGGATCGCACACGATGCGTTTTTACTGCGTTCGTACGGATGCGTTTTTTAACGCAAGACGCATGCGTTAAAAAACGCTCGTCTGCGCCGGGCATAACTAGTGAGTCCGGGGGCATGCCCGCCAGGAAATATTGAAATCTAGATGCTCTCAAATACCATTTTGCAACTATTTCAGTGAGATTACATACTTAAAACGTCAATATCAATAACAAATATTTTTTGGATCGGGGTGGGGGTTGGGGCGGGGGCGGTGGCTGTGGCGGGGGCGGGGGCAAATGCCCCCTTGCCGTCCCTACTAGCTACGACCTTCTATTTCAGGGGCGGATGCAATTTTTTTTATAGGAAAACAAAAGAGGACGAACAATATTTCAAAGTACAGTAACTTGCATTATTCATGGCAATCTGCCTCAAAAACGCCCAGACGACAAAGTAGTGCATACTCATCACTAAAAGTAACAAATTAATTTAGTATTATTCATGAATCCGTTAAGCGTTGAAATTTTAAGGTATTTAAAGTTTTTATGGACACGTATCTTTAGCATCCCTTTTATATTGGTACCGTGTTTGTAAATAGATTTCCTGACTGTAAAATTAGGAATGGTAGTTGGCGAACATCATCGGTGCGATTATGGACGTGTCCCCTGAGTGTATGACTCCTCATGGGAGATGATCACCCGGTGTACACTGCAGGGTTCCGAGGCCTGCCCCCATGTTAATTTTAGCTTGTTTTGTGGGTTTTATTTTCCTATTCGGGTCGGTTGTCGAATGAGGTGTACGAGGCCGGCGACAGCATCCGATCTCAGCCCTGTCCCAGCCGTGTGCATAATCGATCGGACGAGTTCTAACTAGCGCTACTCACGGTATGCAACATCACCGATTGGGCCGCCGTCTACCCCCCCCCCCCCCCCCATCCTCATTATGTTCCAGCCCGCCTGATCTGACTTAGTTTTAAGATTTAGAGTTTAGGTTTTGTTGACTGGACGAAGTGATAAATAGATTGGAAAAGTTGGTGTTTCATTTTTTTTTTATCTGGTTGTAGTAGCATTTTAGGGGTGATGATAGTGGCAGGGTTGTCTCTCGTTAGTGGTTCTAGCATTATTTTTCTCTGGTTATCGTGTAGCGTGTAGTCCAAAATATAGTGTTTCATATCTTCTGGTATGCCACACGTGCAGTTACTTGACATATTGCTAATTTTGTGTTGGTATTTGTTTAGATGGGATAAATTGCCTATCCATAGTTTAATGATGGTTTTATCTATGAGTCGTTTAGAATTTACTAGTGGTTTGATATTACAGTCGCACAACTCTGCTCAGATTTGGACACAGCTCGAACTACTCTGCTAACCAGACCCCCGCCACTTAATAATATTTATTTTAATTTACTGAGTATTGAAGATCAGACAAAGGACAATAGAATCTGTTACACTACATGTACTTTATTAGATAAAGTTGTAGTTTAGTTTTTTGATGTTAGCGATTAATATTTTACATGGGCGTAGATGGGGGGGGGGGGGGGGGGGGGTCGATGGTTTCGACCAACAATCTATTTTGGAACCCCTCTTTTCAAAATCCTATGTACGCCCATGTTTTATGTACTTTATTTTTGCTGGTCAACCAGACTATGTTTTTATTATTCATATATTAACATGGGAATAAAGTTATTGTATTGTATTGTATTGTATTGTATTGTATTGATATTATAGTACCGTGTGTTTGTTGTTTGGACCGGCCTCGGTGGCGTCGTGGCAGGCCATCGGTCTACAGGCTGGTAGGTACTGGGTTCGGATCCCAGTCGAGGCATGGGATTTTTAATCGAGATACCGACTCCAAACCCTGAGTGAGTGCTCCGCAAGGCTCAATGGGTAGGTGTAAACCACTTGCACCGACCAGTGATCCATAACTGGTTCAACAAAGGCCATGGTTTGTGCTATCCTGCCTGTGGGAAGCGCAAATAAAAGATCCCTTGCTGCCTGTCGTAAAAAAGAGCATCCTATGTGGCGACAGCGGGTTTCCTCTAAAAACAGTGTCAGAATGACCATATGTTTGACGTCCAATAGCCGATGATAATATTAAAAATCAATGTGCTCTAGCGGCGTCGTTAAATAAAACAAACTTTTTGTTGTTTGGTCCCAATCTTCCTGCCATTTGTTGATATAGTGTTTCCAGGCTTTGGACATAATCACCGTTATGCCTAGTTACCGGGATTTGTTGATACGTTAACGTTAAACGTAATATATAAGTAGCGTATCTATTAGAAACTCCTTATCCTATAAAAGACGAAATGATATCGAAGACTTGACTACAGAAACTATATGGCTACAAATTAATCTACAACATTCTAAAAACATCTTGTTATGTTTTGTCTACAGACCACCTAACTCACATGTGTCCTGGATAGATATGATTGACACTCAGCTGGAAAAGGCTTTAAATGAAAACCTTGATATAATTGTTATGGGAGACATTAATATCGATTTCATAAATGGTTGTTCTAATACCAAGTGGAGCAATTTAGTGAAGTCATATGAATTGACTCAAATAGCCTACCAGAATAACCGAAAATTCTTCGACTATCATAGATCACATTTATTGTGCAAACACTAATATGATTACTCAAGTATGTATACCATGTTTTGCTATTAGCGATCATTATCCTGTCACAGTTAGTCTTAATCAATATACAAACAATTCTGATATAAATATGATAAATAACACTCATAAAACTATATGATATAGGTGTTTTAAAACATTTTGCACCGAAGACTTTCTTTTAGACATTAACAATTCCAATATAAACAATATTTTTTCATGTAATGATGTTAATATGGCCTTATTACTTTGGCACAACACACTAATTAATATTCTGAATAAACATGCACCTTTGAAAATAAAACGAGTTAGACGATTTGAACAACCAAAATGGTACAGTGATAAGATAAAATACTCAAGAATGCAACGTGATAATTTTCATAAAATAAAAGACTGCACCAGCTACAAGCTGTGGCGCAATAAAGCATTAAATTTCATAGCTGAGGCTAAGAAGGATTTATTTCAAGATGCTGTTCAGAATAACAAACCTTCAAGTTTTTTATGGAATCATTTCAAAACATTATTTGGAAAACGATCAGGGTTACCTATGCTTTCAGAGATAAAAAATAAATGACAGTTTGGTTACTAATGCAAGTGACATTCTACAAACTTTAAATGAGCATTTCATTAACATCTCACAAACTATTGACACAAAACCTTTTATTCCCGAAAATCACACTATACTTCAGGATTATGTTAAAAACAAAATAGTAAATAACATCCCATTTAGAATACCACATATCTGTCTACTCGATGTGGTAAATTATATAACAAAATTAGACTCATCAAAGGCAACCGGTTTAGACGGCATTGGGCCTGGAATATTAAAGCTTAGTAATCACACACTAGCTCCACTCATCGTACACATATTCAACTTAAGTATTGCTGATGGAACCTTCCCATGTGCATTAAAAATTGCTAGAGTCACTCCAATATATAAAGGGGGTGAGAAAGACAAAGCAGAGAATTACAGACCTATCTCGATTTTACCAACTATGACAAAAATATTTGAGAGGCATATCTCAAATCATCTATATAAATACTTGACTAAATATAACCTCCTACATGATGCTCAGTCTGGTTTCCGTGAAAAACACTCATGCCAGACTGCATTGGTACACCTAATTGATCAGTGGATCATGTCTATCGATAATGATAACATGGTAAGAACCATTTTCCTAGATTTAAAGAAAGCCTTTGATCTTGTAGATCACTCTATACTTCTTTATAAACTGAAGCTTCTAAATTTTTCTGATCAAAGTCTCAAATGGTTTACTTTCTATCTACAAAATCGTCAGCAGATTATCAAAGTTGGGAACTTACTTACAATCCTTATCACAGCAAGTAATGACCGGTGTCCCCCAAGGCTCAATTCTCGGTCCACTACTATTTATTATCTACATAAATGATATGCCCTTGTATGCCAAACACTGCTCTGTTGACATGTATGCGGATGATGCAACCATGCACACATATGGTAGTAACCTGACAGAACTAGAATTAAATTTGCAGGTGGATTTATTGGGCATTCAAAAGTGGTGCACAAATAACAATATGGCTCTTAATCTTCAGAAAACAACTTGTATGTTAGTAAGTACAACATATAAAATAGCCAGGCAGCACTCAATACAAATCACACTAAACAATGAAAAACTTAATGCAGTAAAATCGCAAAAGGTGCTTGGTGTTTATATAGATGAGTCACTGAACTGGACAGTACACATTAGAAAAGTGATCTCAAAACAGGCCTCGACTATCTCAATTCTCAGGAGACTTAATATATACTTAAATCAAGCTGCCAAAACAGTTTTCTATAATGCATACGTTGTTCCAATTCTCGACTTTGCTGCTACTGTTTGGGGACACTGTGCTAAGGAACAACTGGTTCAAATTCTAAAAATGCAAAAACGTGCAATGAGAATAATTTTAAACAAACCATTAATAACTCCATCTAAAGACATGTTCAGGGAACTAAATATTTTACCTTTGCATGACAGAATAAAATACCACATCGGCATAATGGTATATAAAGAAAAAAAAAAAAAAAAAAAAAAAAAAAAAACACTAAATGGCTTCTACCCAGAATACATTACATCTCTCCTTACCCCAATATCTGAAACCTGTAATTATAACCTAAGATCCTCTAACAAAAACAAACTTCAGCTACCAAGACCTCATACTGAACTATATAAAAAATCCTTCAGTTACTCAGGTGTTCAGATATGGAATACAATACCCCTTGATATTAGACACCAGAAGTCAGTTGCGAACGTTAAATGCAGCCTGAAACAATATCTCATGGACGTTTATTTGGCTGATTAGTTTTTATTCTATATAATAATTATGTTTTGAGACTTTAGTGTGAAATATTGACAACTAACAGATGTCTGTTAAATATAAGTTTTCTCTAGTCAATATGTATGTATGCATTTATTATTATAGTATAGTACTTAGTATATATGTATTTTCCTTTACAGTGTTTCAATGTAGTGTTGAGGGCCAAGTGGAAGATTAGCTTGTGCTAAACCTGCCACCCTCATTAAATAAAGTTATTATTATTATTATTATTATTATTATTATTAATGTTATCGGCAATACGAATTGAATTGATACGTTGGCACATCAAAGAGGGTGCGCAACTGACGAAAGTCGAATATCAATACAAAAGAAAAGAAAAACCCGGAAATTGCAGACTAATACTTCCGATGCCAACATGGCGTTTACATTTTATTCGTTGATCGAAGCGATGATTTTATGTTTGAATGCCGTCTGTATCCTTCATGAAGAACGATTTCTTTCAAAATGTAAATACCAAGGTTAAAATCTAGCATCGGGTGTAAGTTAGGGGTAGCCTTGTGCCATGGCATTTATTGCGTACTGTAACGATTTCGCTTTCTCAGCACGTGCCCACTTATAGACCGGTGCTAGAATCGAATTAAATACAGTTCTAAAAATGCCTTGCTGGGTTCGGCTACCCCTTTCGGTCGTAGACTTCCAAAACTCACATTTTAATATGTAAACTCATGATTAACCATTCTCACTAACTAATACAATAATCACATAAGTCGTCCTTTTTCACAGTGTTTACTCAAGGGTGTCAATAGATCATAAAAACAATTACAGTTAACCAGCAAAATAATTAAGATTTTTAATAGATTTCATGATTGACATTGAGAGATACAGGTTACATAATAATTATTCAAATTTCGCACAACTCAACCACCATTCAATTCCCCGCCAATGAAACATTAAGAATCCCAATATGGATTACCATTTGTTTATTCTAAGAGAATGAAAATCCATCGAAAACGTACCTAAACATTCATTTCCACTCGTGAAACCACAAGATTCCCAAACGTGGAATACTTGGTAATTTACGAGACAGAAATAATATTTCCTTCACTCCATTCCTCTCTCCGAAATTCCAATAATCTTCTTTCAAAAATACTTTAGTAACCTCTCAAGTGTCAATGCAAAATATGCCTAACAATAATTTTAAGGTTTACGGTAATGCAATGCGAGACGGTGACAACTAACAAAAATACACTACCATTTAGTTAATGAATTACATAATAAATAAATAGCTTATCATTGTCGGTTCTCACATAATAAATCTAAAACACAATTTGGAATAACCGAGTGAGAGAGAGCCATTCAAAATCTACACATAAAAAAACCCACAATCAACAAACACACATGTACCTGTGGTTGGAAAGTCAGAAGTGAGTAAACGGATGGACAAATCTAGCATTAATACATGGAATGGCTCTCATTGGTCCAAATTAATGACATGACATTAATCGGACATGACGATTGGTTAACCTATCATAACAATTCTTCGTAGAAATAATGAAGATTAACGACAAACTTAATTATAGCCGAATATTGCCGAAAATTATACATCGCTACAACAAAAATTACGTAAATAAAATAAACAATTCTAACTTAATTATCTTCTCAAATGATATCCCAAAATACAATATAACATTATTATTGTTTAACCCCTCCCAAAATATTACACAACATAATATTAACTATAAAATCCAAGCCTAAACATTACAATATTATATGGTCTCATGCCACTGTTTGGAAAATCAATGGATCTGAATGATCGTTCCTGTAACTTTACCCATCAATAATCTGATTCATAGAAGGCTGATTAAAGTGCTAATAGGGTGCTAGAAGATGTTAGTATAAGAAGTTCAGAAACCAAGAATAAAATTAAGAAACCAAACATAAGTAGAAAAAGGACAGACAACAAATCAGATTATTCAGGAAAGTATTGGAAATATACAGATTTGTTACAGTACTATAATCAAATTCAATCAATCATTCAATGCTGTTAAATAGGGCCAGCTTGGGGTCTCTGCAGTCCCTTGCACAGATACATTCATTCAGGCATTTACAGTGTAACTGAGTGTTCTTATTAAGCTATCAGTATCATGAATATGATATATTTAACTATTTTAAAGGTAGCCTAGTGGTAAACTTTACCACTAAAAGCACATATCTGAGGCTGATGCGCGATCGGTCTAGGATCGATCCCAGTCCAGGGCTGGCCAAAAGTACTTGTCCACTCGCCCCAGACGAGTAAAAATTTGCTTGGACGAGTAAATATTACAATTCAGTCATCCGCCGGGCAACCAAAATTTCGGAAAAATATCCGCCCGGTCCCCCCTAACCCTAACCCTAACCCTAACCTTAACCCCAGCCATAACCCCAACCCCAACCCCAACCCTAACCCTAACCCTCAACCCTAACTAAAAATAATAATGGAGGGGACCGGGCGGATATTATACAAAAATTTCTGAACACAAACTGCCTCTTTATCCCATTTGTAGCCTACACTTGCCATTTTTGTAATTCTGTAGTCTGCAGCAAGCGTTGTTCACGATTTCACAGCTTGGCACCGTGTCGATAGCGTGTTGGTAAAATCACGAAACCGAACTTTCGTTTTCCATAATTATTATATCGAGTACTGAGCTGCGTTTAGTCAGACCGAGTGGAAAAACATCCGCTAGACTGGTTTATGCGTTTCACAGTAAACCAAATGGCCACATTGGGAACCAATCAATTAGTTCGCAAACATTGGCTGAACTTGGGACTATATTTGACAGGAAGTAGGCACACGTCTTTGAGGGCATTTAAGAAATTACGGTCTTTTTTTTCATGGTATTTAATTGCCAAAAACGTTGAATGATCGAGAAAAAGCTGTTTAGAACGTTACGATCCAGCACGTTACTAAATATAGAATATCAGGTTACTACATTTTGATATCGTGGTTATTTGGTTTAGATAACGATGTAACAGGCGATCTTCAGCGAGCCTGTTACACCGTTATCGAACCGAGCCAAATAACCACGATATCAAAACGTAGTAACCTGATATTTTTTTTATCATGCAACCCCTTTCAAGTGATATTTTTGTCATATGTTTCAGTCAAAAGCGGTATAGAAATTTAGTTTTATCGTGTAAAAACTACTTCCAGAAGTTGGACAATAGCAGGTGCCCAAAAGCATCTTGGGAATGGCATAGCCAGCCTAAAAGTTATGTTTCCAAATTTTAAATAAAATACTTTGATTATATTTCAAAGTCTGTTGTGTCACATTACAATTGTTGTACCTTTTTCTGTGAAAATTAATTCAAGTTTATGTGTGACCTGAAGATCTACATCACTGCCTGCTAATGACTGTGACGTCAGACACTGTTCCCAATGTAAACATTCTTTGCAGGAAGCTCCTTGCATTTTTGTTTCAAAATGTTTAATTAAAAACGCTGGCTAGTTCCGAATGAGAGCGAATAATGGAGAATTGAAAAATAAGAGGTAATTTGATGTTACAGGAAGCGTAAATGTTATATTTATTTATGCAGATCAAAATTAGAAAACGATCTACCTTAAAATTGAGCAAACATTTGTCGTACGCACAACTCATTTCCTAGTGACATGATAACACTTCCTAGTGACATGATAACACTTCGAATTATCAGGTAGGGTTTATTAGGTCAATAGGAAGCATGGTTGCATGATAAAATGAATAAGTAGACTCTTTGTAAAGTTATTTTTTGCTTTATGTGAGCTCATGCTACACATGTGTGACGTAAAAATAGGTCAGGGAATTCCCACAGCACGGTCTGGGTTTTTTTCACAAAAGTGGCAGTGTTTCGTATTACGAAATTAGGTTGTCCATCTGCAAATTTTTGCATTTGTTTCCCAATTAACTTGATGTATAAATGTACATGTAATTAACATTTAATTGACTAAATGTTAAAGAACAGTGAGTAGGTGCATGCAGGAAAATTTGTAATGGGATCTAAGCAGTATCCGAATGAGTCTGTGTGTCTGACTCACATCAAGAACGCCAAATGCCGTAGCCCAAAGTGACATAGAAAGTGTGGTTCTTTCTACGTCCAGATATTGTTACTTAGTCATATCCTACATACATTATATAGCTGGTATTCAAAAACTTGTGGCACCATGTTTCAACCGTTTCTCAACCGAAATAGTGCAACAAATGGACACACAAACAAAAAATGTATAACTTACCTTACTCACTAAATCCCGATTGAATTACTAACATCATTATTAACAAAATAAATCTTCCCACAACAACATAAAAAATTGCCCCGCCATTTTCAATTTGC
Organism: Gigantopelta aegis; assembly: GCF_016097555.1. Taxonomy (NCBI): domain Eukaryota; kingdom Metazoa; phylum Mollusca; class Gastropoda; order Neomphalida; family Peltospiridae; genus Gigantopelta; species Gigantopelta aegis. Next base: position 32,524,546 of record NC_054700.1, read on the forward strand.
TAATGTGCGCTCTGCACTACAAACGCTGGAGTTTCTAAGGAAAACCTGAAATGCAGTGTCCTTTATTTTACAAGTAGAATTCATCATGAGGTTTTATTTTAATATTTAAAAACAAAAGATCTCTTTGGTACACTCGTCTGTTATGACCCTCCACCCCCCCCCCCCCCGTCAAAACAAACAAAACAAAACAACCCCCCCCCCCCCTCCAAAAAAACCCCCCACCAAAGTAGCATAATTTCGATGATGATTCTAAAATAAGGTAAATAATAAACATATTTAGTAATACAGTGCTTACAAGTGTTTTGTATGATGTGAAATTGTTTGACAAATACAGTTTAAATTTTGATTTAAATTGCTTACAGTTTGGGACGAGTTAATTTTTTTGTGGGCAAGTGAAATTTGAGAGTTAAAATTTTAGGATGTGGCCAGGCGGGCAATTGCATTGTGCTGTTTTTCATTTTAGGTATGTAAACAATCGTAGTATGTGCCAGCTCTGCCATTGGGATGATGATATATTGATCTCTTGCTAGTAATAGAAAAATGTAGACTATTTCACAAGTGATTAGATAACTAAAAGAAACAACACATAACACCAATATAAGTTTGCTACATTTATTTACATCAGCAAATAATAATCATATACACTCACACATTTCAATCATTACTCAAACCATAGGCCTATTCATCATACATCAATGCACACTAACACAACCCCTCACACCCAAACCTTTCTCTCCATCACACATTTAACAAATTTCACCAGTCACCAATTTAGTACAGATGATCACCACACTACTCAATATTAATTACACACAAATACTACTCAATGTATTAAGTATATATCACATCACATATAGCACCACGTAATATTTAAAATATTACGTATTCAAAATAAGATATCAATGTCCACTTATGACTTCATATATCTTCATTAAAACAGTTCTTTTATAACACCCAAAGTCACTTATTTATATTAACTAATTAAGCAGTATTGCACATACTACTTTCTTCCATTATAAACTATCACTGCTAATGTTTCAACACATACATGAGCACGTTGTTAACTAATACAATTATGAACTAATTGCACAACTCATCCTTCTCTTCACCGGAAAAATATCCGCCCGGTTCCCCCTTCCCCTAACCCTAACCCTAACTCCAACCCTAACCCCAACCCTAGCCCTAACCCCAGCCATAACCCCAACCCTAACCCTAACCCTAACCCTCAACCCTAACTAAAAATAATAATGGAGGGGACCGGGCGGATATTATACCTCTTCACCTTCCGCATTCACCACACCTCCATTATTATACTTGCACAGTATAATAATAAAATTACAAAACAACAATCCGTTGTTTTTATGTTACCCGAACATGGCTAATAAAATAGCCCACACATGGAACTTCATTTCCACATTACCACCACACACTACACTCTCTTGTGTACCACTCCTCCGCGAATCACCACACCTCCACAAGCTCAACTCTCAGCCACATCTTTATCCAGGCAAGCCATCTCTATAACGCTGGATACATCTCCACACAAGCAAGCCATCTCTACATCTCTCAGTAAACACTACTTCTGTACCATCTAGAACAGATACCTCTTACAGTGCTGTAACCAAGATACACTTAATTACTATGATGTAACACCTTATTATTCCATCCACTTTATATACCAATCAACTTCATCTCTTTACTCAATGTCCACATTATACAAGTTATACTAAATATTCATTATCCACATCTTTATAAAATTAATATGTCATTACCATACTACTACACTTTAACATAATACAATTATGTTTTATATCCATTACAAAATAACAATACATACTAAATATCAAGTATTTAATTACTTACGGTTAAGCCTTAACCCAAACTATAAACACCAAAGTCTTTCACAAACTTCTGTCCAACTTGCACAACTCTTGTTCACTATTCTCTCTCAAAAATAAATCACACTGTCCCAAACAATAACTAAGTCATCTCTTTTATTCACACAGTCAGCTTTTCAGTTACCATCCACTCACTCCTGCTACAAGCTATAACAATACAAATTCCTACCTTGCCTAATTAATCCCATACCAAGAAACCTTTAGTTTCACGATCCAAGCTATGACTAATGTATTCCATTTCTCTCAACTGTACCACCTGTATTACCGTATAATTGATAATAAGTATTATACTATAAACTTCATGTGTACAACTAAAAATACCACATGTGTACTAATAAACATAGTATAGTAAATCTACAAATAATTACTTTCAAATCACATTCTGCTCTGATTACCCTTGACTTGTGACACTCTAAGACTGTCAGAATTACTAAATGTTTGACATCCAATAGTCGATGATTAATAAATCAATTTTCTCTAGCTGTGTTGTTAAGCAAAACAAAATTTTACTCTAACTGTTTTTTATAATTATTGTAGATAAAATATGTTAATATTTGTAAAGATAAATAACTTTTTTTTTTCTCGGAGCTGTAAATTGAAAAAAAAAAAAAGGAAAAGAAAATGATATGCTGTCCGCACTGTGTGGGACCAACATCAGATATTGCTGCTACACATCTTTGTACCGCGATTGAACTTGGGTAATAAAATTGTGTTAACACAGAACTTGGCTTTTGGAAAACCATGTCGAATGAAAAATCACACACCTCAAAAAAATAAAATTAGGAGAGTGAAAAATTGCACTCATCAAAATGCTAAGGCGATTGAAAACCAAGCATTATTAATGTATGAAGTAACCGATACATTTAAATGTAGAGAATGTCACAGCAAAAATGAATCAATAAACCAATAATGTTTTCTTCTAATTTTATGCTTGGTTCATTAGTGTAGTCCGACTTCAGACATGATTGTTTTCCATTATAAAACATATTTCTGCTTTTAAAATATTCCAGTACCAATTTTTTATGTTCTGCTAGTTATAATATTTAATGAGTGGCCATCTCTCAGTCTGTGTTATCATCGCTATGTTCAAGTAAAATCAGGTTTTTTTGATAGGGTGCACAATCATGTCTGTGACTTGTTTTCCTTTTCAGGAATAGAGTTATTAAAACATTTCAGGAGCACTGCTATAGAAATATAATTATGACACACACAGATTTTTTAATTACATTATGTACTATTCAGATAACCGATGTACACAATTATAGATACCTTTTTTAATGTGAAGATGGTTTGATGAACGTGCAGCTAAACATGTGTAGGAAATTAGGAATTAGCATGTCTTGAATTTCATTATTATGCACAACGAACATGATTCAGAAAGTTGGGATGGGAAAAACCCACTGGTTCCTCGGAGGTGGTTCAGTTAGAACTATGACCCAAGCATCTCTGGTTCTGTCCATTGTACAAAGGTTGAAAGTAAAGTTTGTTTTATTTAACGACGCCGCTAGAGCACATTGATTTTTTATCTTATCATCGGCTATTGGACGTCAAACATATGGTCATTCTGACACTGTTTTTAGAGGAAACCCGCTGTCGCCACATAGGCTACTCTTTTTACGACAGGCAGCAAGGGATCTTTTATTTGCGCTTCCCACAGGCAGGATAACACAAACCATGGCCTTTGTTGAACCAGTTATGGATCACTGGTCGGTGCAAGTGGTTTACACCTACCCATTGAGCCTTGCGGAGCACTCACTCAGGGTTTGGAGTCGGTATCTGGATTAAAAATCCCATGCCTCGACTGGGATCCGAACCCAGTACCTACCAGCCTGTAGATCGATGGCCTGCCACGACGCCACCGAGGCCGGTGTACAAAGGTTGATGAATTGTATGGACCTTTATAACAGTAACAATACATGCACAGTGTTAATTCATGAAATAGTGACACATCACAGTATGTATATGTGTATTTTTGAACAGATAAATACTTGATTGACATTTAAATATTTTCAGAGGCAGATCTAGAGGAGCCCGCCCCCCCCCCCCCCACCCACACCACTAAATTTTGCGATGGTTATAATTTTATTATATATTAATTTTCTTTTTTTTTACGATCCCCCTCCAAATCTCCCCCAAAGTTCCCCTGGCATTCCACCTCATGTCACCTCATGCCCCTAAATGGACTTTCTGGATCTGCCACTGACTTTTATACTTTTAATTAATTGGACATATATATATACCAGTATTTATTTTCTAATTATTTCAGTTGGCTTGGGTTCAGACCAGCGAGGTTTTGGTGAAAGTCCTGGTACAAAGACTCAGCTTTTAAATCTTATTCGTTCTATTCGCACAGTTATGAGATGTGAGTATTCAATGACTATTCATTCATGTGATCTGTATGTATGTCAATATAAATAACTTTCCAATACATTTATCACAATTTAACATGATCCCATTGGTCCAGCTGTAGCAACACGAGTTTGATAATTTGTCGATGAACATAAAAATAACGTCACTTTATATTCGTACTTTGTCTTATTGAGCATTATTATTAAGAACCAAACAATAATTTAAAATAAAATAAGTGTCATTATTTATAGCATGTTTCAAATTTAATTATAAGGATTGTCTGTTTTTTCTTTTATGTTCATCTGTGTATGAACAAAAACACTCATCTGCAAACTTATGCATGAACATGCAGCTTTGCTGATTCACACAGTTTTCAGATAAATTTTTTCTGTTCATAACCCAATGAACGTAAAATAAATAAAAGACAATCCTTGAATGGTATATTGCTGGGAATGAAGGTGATACATTTATGTATGTACGTGTACACTAATCAGCTAAAGTAAGAGTTTAAAACTGATCATAACGTACACGTGTGTATGTACATTCATTGTCATAATCTTAGTGATGGCTTCACACAGTTATCCATTTTAATTACATAAAAATACTCATTGGCTTTATAGTGGTAAGAGAAAGACCTCTAATATGAAACATTTTCCATATGTGCACACATGAATTTCTAGTATAATGACTAGTAGAATGGTGCCAGAAAGTTGTACTAGACAAACCATCTAGCACATGTCCCTATAGATAGCAATGCCCCCTTTTTATTATTTAATTGGTCTTATCATTAGGAAATAGACAGCCATTGCTACCTATTCATTGAGTCTTTTGTCAGAAAAAACATCTGCAAAAGAACTCATGCCAAAAACTGTTAATCTTTTTAACTAGATTTTGTAAATGTTAAAATTTTTAATGTACCTGTAGTTCAGTGATAGAAATAAGCAGCATTTTTCACTAGTCCACCTGACAAATACATCTAAAAATCTAATTGTTTGCCAATATTTTCACTTATCCAAATACCTGGTTTGTTTTATTCGAGCACAAGGAAGATGTTTGTGATTGCTCAAAATGAGACTGCGCTGAACATTTTGACTTGTCCACTGGACAACCATTAAGGTACATTTTGCTTGTCCGAGCAGATTTTTACTTGTCAGGACAAACGGACAAGTGCTTATTTCGAATGCCGTAGTTTTATAATTCTCTAATTTACCAAACTGATGTGGTTTTGTTTTTGTCTTTCAGTTCCATTGATAGGCATAAACATTGTAGTAATCCTTCTCAAGATGGTGCTGGGCTAATGAGACAGTTTGATATTACATGGAATTCTTCACCTTCGAGATGGACGAAAAACAACACCAGTTCTGTCAGTAACTGGAGAATTGCTTGATGGATGTTACAGCTTGTGTGCTTGACAATAAGTGCAGTGCTGGCTGCTGCCATGTTTGTCTTGCCTTTAAAATAAAAAAAGGCGAGATATAGATAATACTTTTCTGATGACGGAGATGTTTAAACATTTAACGTTAAGTTTCATGTTTACATCAGTTTCTCTCAAACTATGAGTCCTAGGTCAATAAAATTTGGTTTATAGTTGCACCTATGGATGCTAATCATGGAAAATGTTTATGGTAGGTGACACATTTAAATGACAAGCAAAGTAAAAAGATTTATCTTGCCATAGAATGTGTATGATGTGATGCCTGTACTTGGTTGCTGAAATGATGACTAGAAATTGAAGGCAATGTCTTGGTATCTTGATTGTTTTCTCTGCAGATAATAAGGATTTAGAGGTGATGCAATTATTAACTAAGAAATTTCATGTCAGATTCAGCAAAGGAAAATAATAATGTATTATTTAGCAGAACCCGTCACAAGGTTTAAAATACTCCCTCTTGGTTTGTTTTATCAACAATGGGTAGACCCAGGAGATATTTTAGGGAGGGGACCAAGGACAAAATGGCTAACCCCTGAAAAAAGCACTTTAATATATAAAAAAAAATATGGAATTATGGAATGAAAATTGTAAAAAAAATGGATAAAAAAGGGGCATTTGAATTTTTTAAGGGGGTGGGGGCATTGGCTGCTTATCCTTGGTATTACTACTTGACATTTCATTTTATCTTAGAGCCATTTCATCATGTACACAACCATTCACAATTCTAGTTATCAATGTGCAAAAGGTTTAAACAGCATTCTGCTCTTTTTGACAACAAATGATAAATGAACTTGGGTTAGTCCTTAAGTAAATGTTGTAGTAAATTGTGACTTGCTGCACATAGTTTGTATGGAGGTGCCTTGACATTACAGTGTCTAAACTCTGTGGCAGCTATAGGCCCACTTTCCTTTACCATGATTCTACGCACGCGGATTAATAGATAGTTTGATTTTGTTAAAGTGTACCTTTAACTTGTAAAAGTTGTTTTGTTTTGTTTAACGACACCACTAGAGCACATTGAAATATCAGTTGAATATCAAAATTTTATCTAAGTAAATCTTTTGCATTATGACGTCACCACACAAACAAATTACTCATCCATCGATCGATCATAGACTTTTTTTTTTAGCACACTGAATACTCGCGCATAAAATTGTATATATGGAAAAGGTACTAAGTACAAGGTACATTCACTATATCAATAAAAGTGGCTCGTAGTCCAGTGGTAAAGTGCTCGCCTGATATGCAGTCGGGTTATGATCGATCTTCATCGGTGGACTCATTGGGCTATTTCTCATTCCAGCCAGTGCACTACTACCGGTATATCAAAGACTGTGGTATGTGCTGTCCTGTCTGGGATTGTGCATATAAAAGATATTTTACTACTATGTCAAAGTTTCCAAATGTTTGACATCCACTAGCCAATGATTATAATATAACTGTGCTCTAGTGGTGTCGTTAAACAAAAACAGACTTATTTTTATATCAATAAAACTTGTGTTAAAGGAAAGCGGACCTTAGTCCCTAGAGGTTTTAAAAGTTAAGTAAGCACTGGACCTGATTTTTATAACAACGTAACACTCATTATGCTCAGGTGGCATGCATTACATGATGCAGGTGTCCATGACAATACACAATAAATTCCATATGATTTGTAAATAGTTTATTTCAATGCTCTGTGAAAGTGTGTATTATTCTTTGAAAGTATTAACAGTTGGCATATTTGGGTTGCTTTTTCTGTTTGCCGAGGTGTTCAAAACGAACAGTGATAATTTTCAGGATATGGGGGGAATAAACGGTGATGGGTGTGTGCATATTCATTGCTCAAATTCAATTGCATTTTCTCCAGATTTAGATTTTCAAAATACGTTGAAATCTCTCTAAACCGGACACCCGTGGGACCAAAGTAAAAAATCTTTACTGATATTTAAAAAGGAACTCTGTAAAATGTCAGGTTTCGATGTAATTCTGCTTTACTGAGGGTTCAGGTTTGAGAGGTCTCGCTGTATATGAAAATAAATTAGTTTTTCGTTTGTGTTTGTAAATCATGTCGCACATTCACTTTTATAATTAATTTTTATTATTATTGCATTTGCACAACAAACCATCTTATGATTGTGTCACAAGATGCCGTTCTGTTCCAGATGACAGATGCAAAATTAATAAATGTGCATGTACATATAACTGACTTTGTTTTTCCTGTTTTATAAAATAGTATTAATAACAGTACTTTGCATGTCTATCCTGCTAACAATAGGAAGGAAGTAATTGTCGCTGGTCACACAACTTTGAGTTTCTCCATGAAACATTTCAGGATGACAGTTTCACACTTACTTCCTTTTGTCAAGGGCGTGACTTAGCCCAGTGGTAAAGCGTTCGCTTGATGTGCTGTCGGTGTGGGATCGATCCCCATCAGTGGACCCATTGGGCTATTTCTCGTTCCAGCTAGTTCACAACTGGTGTAACAAAGTCTGTGGTATGTACTATCCTGTCTGTGGGATGGTGCATATAAAAGATCCCTTGCTGCTAATAAAAAAAAAAAGAGCAGCCCATGAAGTGGTGACAGCTGGTTTTCTCTCAATATCTGTGTGGTTCTTAACCATATGACTGACAACATATAACCGTAAATAACGTGTTGAGTGAGTCGTTAAATAAAACATTTCCTTCCTTCCTTTTGTCAAATCAAGCGGTTTTCTCTGCTGCAATCGGCAGTGGCTTACCTAATAATAAATGATGTTGAACAATTTAATAGCGAGACATTTATATATCGACAGTAAACAATGTGGGATGGAGCGGATGTTTTACCATCTGGTATGGCAGGTGCCTGTGCAGGGGGATGTTTGGGAGTTGAAACCCGTACCTGCTCAAGCAGATTTTCTTTTTTCTCAATATTTATATTTTTCTGGTGAACATGACTTGACCCCACTATAAACTTCAGTCACCACAGTCTAGACCCAACCCCCCGTTCCTGCTGCCAGTCTAGACCTCACCCCCATTCCTGCTGCCAGTCTAGACCCCACCCCAGTTCCTGCTGCCAGTCTAGACCCCACCCCCGTTCCTGCTGTCAGTCTAGACCACACCCCCGTTCCTGCTGCCAGTCTAGACCCCACACCCATTTCTGCTGCCAATCTAGACCCCACCCCGGTTCCTGCTTAAATTACTGACCATGTGCCTGGATGATGTTGATACATATATCTTACCATCAGAGACTGACAGTTATGTTATCTATAAAACAGGTATGATGGTGATTATATCTTGCCATCTGAGACTGTCAGTTATGTTATCTATAAAACAGGTATGATGGTGGTTATATCTTACCATCTGAGACCGACAGTTATGTTATCTATAAAACAGGTATGGTGGTGGTTATATCTTACCATCTGAGACTGACAGTTATGTTATCTATAAAACAGGTATGGTGGTGGTTATATCTTACAATCTGAGACTGACAGTTATGTTATCTATAAAACAGGTATGATGGTGGTTATATCTTACCATCTGAGACTCACAGTTATGTTATCTATAAAACAGGTATGATGGTGGTTCTATCTTACCATCTGAGACTGACAGTTATGTTATCCATAAAACAGGTATGATGGTGGTCATATCTTACCATCTGAGACTGTTATGTTATCTATAAAACAGGTATGGTGGTGGTTATATCTTACCATCTGAGACTGTGACAGTTATGTTATCTATAAAACAGGTATGATGGTGGTCATATCTTACCATCTAAGACTGTTATGTTATCTATAAAACAGGTATGGTGGTGGTTATATCTTACCATCTGAGACTGACAGTTATGTTACCTATAAAACAGGTATGATGGTGGTTATATCTTACCATCTGAGACTGACAGTTATGTTATCTATAAAACAGGTATGATGGTGGTCATATCTTACCATCTGAGACTATCACAGTTATGTTATCTATAAAACAGGTATGATGGTGGTTATATCTTACCATCTGAGACTGTGGCAGTTATGTTATCTATAAAACAGGTATGATGGTGGTTATATCTTACCATCTGAGACTATCACAGTTATGTTATCTATAAAACAGGTATGATGGTGGTCATATCTTACCATCAGAGACTGTCACAGTTGTTATCTATAAAACAGGTATGATGGTGGCTATATCTTACCATCTGAGACTGACAGTTATGTTATCTATAAAACAGGTATGATGGTGGTCATATCTTACCATCTGAGACTGTCACAGTTATGTTATCTATAAAACAGGTATGATGGTGGTCATATCTTACCATCTAAGACTGTTATGTTATCTATAAAACAGGTATGGTGGTGGTTATATCTTACCATCTGAGACTATCACAGTTATGTTATCTATAAAACAGGTATGATGGTGGTTATATCTTACCATCCGAGACTGTGACAGTTATGTTATCTATAAAACAGGTATGGTGGTCATATCTTACCATCTGAGACTGTCACAGTTGTTATCTATAAAACAGGTATGATGGTGGTTCTATCTTACCATCTGAGACCGTCAGTTATGTTATCTATAAAACAGGTATGATGGTGGTTATATCTTACCATCTGAGACTGTGACAGTTATGTTATCTATAAAACAGGTATGGTGGTCATATCTTACCATCTGAGACTATCACAGTTATGTTATCTATAAAACGGGTATGATGGTGGTTATATCTTACCATCTGAGACTATCACAGTTATGTTATCTATAAAACGGGTATGATGGTGGTCATATCTTACCATCAGAGACTGTCACAGTTGTTATCTATAAAACAGGTATGATGGTGGTTATATCTTACCATTTGAGACTATCAGCTGTTATCTATAAAACAGGTATGATGGTGGTTATATCTTACCATCTGAGACCGTCAGTTATGTTATCTATAAAACAGGTATGATGGTGGTTATATCTTACCATCTTAGACTGTGACAGTTATGTTATCTATAAAACAGGTATGGTGGTCATATCTTACCATCTGAGACTATCACAGTTATGTTACATTGCATCTATAAAACAGGTATGATGGTGGTTATATCTTACCATCCAAGACTGTGACAGTTATGTTATCTATAAAACAGGTATGATGGTGGTCATATCTTACCATCTGAGACTATCACAGTTATGTTATCTATAAAACAGGTATGATGGTGGTTATATCTTACCATCCGAGACTGTGACAGTTATGTTATTTATAAAACCGGTATGATGGTGGTTATATCTTACCATCTGAGACTATCAGAGTTATGTTATCTATAAAACAGGTACGATGGTGGTCATATCTTACCATCAGAGACTGTGACAGTTGTGTTATCTATAAAACAGGTATGATGGTGGTTATATCTTACCATCTGAGACTATCAGTTGTTATCTATAAAACAGGTATGATGGTGGTTATATCTTACCATCTGAGACCGTCAGTTATGTTATCTATAAAACAGGTATGATAGTGGTTATATCTTACCATCTGAGACTGTGACAGTTATGTTATCTATAAAACAGGTATGGTGGTCATATCTTACCATCTGAGACTATCAAGTTATGTTATCTATAAAACAGGTATGATGGTGGTTATATCTTACCATCCGAGACTGTGAGAGTTATGTGATCTATAAAACAGGTATGATGGTGGTTATATCTTACCATCTGAGACTATCAGTTGTTATCTATAAAACAGGTATGATGGTGGTTATATCTTACCATCTGAGACTGTCAGTTATGTTATCTATAAAACAGGTATGGTGGTGGTTATATCTTACCATCTGAGACTGACAGTTATGTTATCTATAAAACAGGTATGGTGGTCATATCTTACCATCTGAGACTATCACAGTTATGTTATCTATAAAACAGGTATGATGGTGGTTATATCTTACCATCCGAGACTGTGAGTTATGTTATCTATAAAACAGGTATGGTGGTCATATCTTACCATCTGAGACTATCACAGTTATGTTATCTATAAAACAGGTATGATGGTGGTTATATCTTACCATCCGAGACTGTCACAGTTATGTTATCTATAAAACAGATATGATGGTGGTCATATCTTACCATCTGAGACTGTGATATTTATGTTATCTATAAAACAGGTATGATGGTGGTTATATCTTTACCATCTGAGACTGTCACAGTTATGTTATCTATAAAACAGGTATGATGGTGATTATATCTTACCATCTGGTCATAACACTGCTTCACACATGTATACAGGACTACATTTCTTTAAAATATGGGAAGAAAGACCTGACCCTGGAGGTGGAAAACAAAACAACAAAAGCTGATTTAATCTGGTTTATTATTATTTGTGTGTTTTTCATTTTGCATCATTATGTGGAAATAAAACATTTTGAGCAATAATCTGAAGGCAATGAATAAATTCATTATAATCAGCAAATATATTAGATATACATGGAATCTAGTGTACAAATTGATATTTTCTTTAGAAAATCATATTTCAACGATCTTAAACTTAACAGAAATGTTATAATTTGAACGAAACAAGAGTATATCACAAATACCCTGCTCGCCAAAAACTGCTGCTCAGACATATACAAATAGGGATTGAACGAGTGACATTTAAGTGAACTGAAATTTTAGAAGAGGCTGATATATAGATCCCCAGCTAATACATAAAATTTGCTTAATCTTATGTGGGGGAATATGTTTTTGGGGTAAACATCTAAATGAGTAAAAAATAAACAACATAAACACTAAAAATATATTAAACTTAAGTACCGTAATTAAACATTTGCATATACATGTAGTTGCTGTATATAACAACAGACATCATATCCTGCACTATGGCACACGCAACTGGAGACAAAAGTCATACACAAGCCCTGAAGGATGTGGAGGTGCACTGCACCCACTCACACTCTACCTGCCTCGTCCTCTGCTTGAGAACCACATACACATGTAGTGTCATTCAATACGTTGTCCTATATTATAAACATGTATAGAAGAACAAAAGTAACCTTTAAATCAGCTAAACAAATCACTGACATAACCCTCCCCAATTACACCTCTTATTCCTCCACCCCCACCTTTTATATTTGCCTGTCTCCACATAACACAACATATTGGCATTGTGGGTGTCTACCCCCACCTCCACCCCCCGAATATAAAATCTGGGTTAGACTGGTGTTGAAAACTTTCATCCAAATGTTGCTGTTTTAATAGTGTTGGTATAAAGTGCTGCTGCTTCCCCATTAGCTCAGTTGGTAGATCTCTGGATTCTGGTATTGAGTGTCCATGGTTAAAATTCCCTCAATGGAGCTGATGTATACAATTATAACCCAGTCCGGACCGGTAGCAGTCAAACTGCCCTGGGTTATACCTTCACTTGGAGGATGAAGAATACAGTAGCCTAGTGTTGGTATAAAGTCTTCCAACAGGCAATGGTAGAGTGTCAGACTCTCATACATAAGAGTCTATGGTTCGAATCCCCTGAGTGGAGGCTGATTTTTTTGTTACACTGGTTTGTTCTCTACATTCTAGGAAATTGTATTTGACACAATCCAAGAATAAAAAAAAAAACTGCAGCAGAGGAGCTTCCATAAAATAGTTTCAACTTCAAATAATGTTCCTAATGCCCAGACACAGTTTCAGTACATACACATTCAGATGGGTTTAATTAAATACCTTATTAAATTAACTATGAAATGCATTTATGTTATGTTACAAGGCGACACCAATTTCACACTGGAGACAATGATGCAGCCAAGTCTGGCTGATCAAACTTACAGTGTTCGACAAATGTTTGAGAAAGTCTCTCTCCCTCACAGAAACTTTGGCTAGTGCCCTACGTATTATAGTAATACAGTTGATAATGTCCACTGGCTCAGACCAAACATTCACTAGCTGAGGGACCGAAGGCTAGTGGATTTGTCAAACTGTGGATCAACGTTTGCTTTGTTTAAGAACATCACTAGAGCACATTGATTAACTAGCCCTAAATTATGTGACAGTTATAATTTTATTATATATTAATTTAAACATTTTTTACGATTCCCTCCAAACCTCTCTCAAAGTTCCCTTGTCATTCTGCATCATGTCATTGGGACCCCCCTAAGTGGAATTTCTGGATCCCCCACTGTTACAGCACACTTATCCAGGGCCGTAGCTAGGATTTTTTGTTTAGGGGGGCAAATGAGTAGTTAATAGTCTAAAACTCCTTAAATGGTTAAGAAGAGAATTTTGTTTAAGTTTCTATAATTGTTTCCGGATTTTTTTGGCCCCCCCTGCCCCCCTGCTAGCTATGGCCCTGTTATCCATTGTTATAATTCATTGATTCAACAAGCACTATGAATATTATCAATAGGCTGATCATACACAAGACAGGACAACCGACATTAAGAAAACTGACAATAATGTACATTGTATACAATATGAAAAATATCTAGAATAGAAATTATTTTGGAATATTGTCTGTGATTGTCATTGGTAGATCACATCAATTTAAATTTGCATAACTGACATGTGAAAATATACATAGGCGTATGGACTCCAATTTCTATAGGGGGGAGGGGGCAGGCTGATTTTTGCCCAAATTGAACAAAAGTGCCTTAATCTGGAGTACAACGTTTAGTCCAAATAGCATTACTGCTAAATAGCTACATGTATATATCGTTGCAAACAAATGGCTATGCATTTTTACATGGATTACTAATATTGTGTGTAGAAATAATGAAAATACACGGTGAAAAGTATTCAGGACAGCTCATTTTTCCCGAATTTCTATATTGTTTTTGCCCGAATTTGATGATTTTCTCCAGGACTGGGTGGGCAGTTGCCTCCCCACCCTCGTACACTTACGGAAATAATGACAGTTCATGTGAAATATTGTGCTATGCTTTATGAATATATACATATTTATTTTACCTTTGACAAAAACATACTTACTCACTTTAATAAAATATCTAATATATACAAATGTTGCAAATTAAATTAAATAATGTATCAAATTATTTGGTTAGAAAGCAGATGATCCACAATTATGACACCATTCAAGTTCAGTCCTTTATATTACATACATGTCAGCAAATACGGCTCAAACAACTAAACACGGTTTAATGCACATTTACTATTATACATGTATGTGTGACCATGTAAAAGTATGGCACTATTCATATATTAAATTGTCCGAGTTTATAGCATATGATCAAAGAGTATTATTATGTAATGCTGAATTGGTTTTAATCATTTGGCTTTAAATTGACCTTACTGCACTTACAGTGCCAGATTTATAAGGGGGCATTTGCCGCGAACCCCCCCCCCCCCCCACAGAGGGGCCCCCCGACTAAGGACTTCCTTTATAAAAAAAAATGTAATAATTATAAAATTAGTAAAAAAAATTCATTTGTCATGTAATTTAATTTCTATGTTGAGGGGCCCCCGAACCTGAAGTGCCACGGGCCCTCCAAGGTCTAAATCAGGCCCCGTGTGGATTATACAATATTTATGGCTGCATTCGTTTTAAAATATCTACTATTTATGACAAAGTTTATACTAAATAATCAGAGTTTATCATACAGAAAGAATAACGGATACTTTAATATTTATTACACAACACTTATCCATTGTTATATTACTTATAATTCATTAATTCAACAAGCACTATCAATATTATCAATAGATTGATCATATACAAGAAAGGACTATTTATTTAAACTAATGCCAAAAGAATGCATCATTTCAAACACAGTAATAAGAGGTAGTGTAAATAGGGAATTGGATTATTAAAAAAAAACCTCACAGAAATAACATAAAAACAATTTAATACAAAAACAAATCACTGTGTACACCCAAAACTATTACTATGTCATTGGTTGCAAAAAACTATTAATAGTAAAAAATCAATGACAAAATCTAAAGTACTAGTGCATAATCTATGCACGTATATAATACAGATGTATATAATAAGATATATATGTACATGTATAGTTTATTTTTATATATTAAATATTATGGAATTTGTTTTTAAAGGAAGACATGGAAAATCTGTTCTTTTTACAATTTTAACAATGAATTTTGCCTCACATTCCATCCATCTAAGACAGACCATCTTGAGTTAGATGGACAAGTGTTAGGCTACCCTATAAAATCATTGTGTGTTCACATGGTTCATACAGATAATATTGAAACACTTTTGTTTTTGAAAGGTCTTGAGGTGAAAAATCAATGTTCTAAATGATCAGTTTTAGAGGGGAAAGACTGAAAAGGAATCACACAACCATATAAATCAGACAATCACAAATTTAAAAACTTCATAGCCTATACACAACAAAATTAATTAATTTGGTGTAAGTAGATATTTTCAGCATTTTTCTTGAAATATTATGGTAAAAAAATAAATATAGCTTCTTCCTATATAAGGAGCCGACTTTGTGACTGGTTAATAAATATATTGATTTAAACAATTTAGAGTAAAAAACATTTGTTTTGTTTAATGACACATTAACTAGAGCACATTGATTTATCAATCATCGGCTATTGAATGTAAAACGTTTGGTAATTTTGATATATAGTCTTAGATAGGAAATCCACTACACTTTCCATTAGTAGAAAGTGATCTTTTATATGCACCATCCCACAGACAGGATAGCACATACCACAGCCTTTGATATACCAGTTGTGGTGCACTGGTTGGAACGAGAAATAGCCCAATGGGCCTACCGACAGGATCGATCTCAAACTGACAATGCATCAAACGAGCGCTTTACCACTGGGATACGTCCCGTCCTCAATTTAGAGTAATAAAATATAGGATTCATTGCGAACCAGTATAACGACTTGTAGCGTAATGTGCATTGCAATAAGATTTGTGTGTGTGTCAAAGGTCAAAGTTTACTGAAATAAAGTTTAGAAGTAACCTGTGATCACAATTGGTTTATTTAAAAATAACAGGATACCAGTGAAAAATTACCCTAAGTCACACAGATGGACCCTTAATTCATTTTGTTGAGAATATTCTGGTTTGCATATCAACCTTTTTTCGGGTTATTGAAAAATAAACTAAAAGACGTAAATTTATGTGATAACTGACTTGTACCATGCTTTTAAGTGATATTGCATGATGCAGTAAGCAATTTAAAAATTGTGTGGTTATAGAGACTGCACATGGCATGCCACAAGTATATTTACATTGTAACTTCCGTGCTTTTATATTTTTTTCCAAATAAAGTGAAAATACTTTTCCTTTTTCCAGTCATCCAAGGTTTCAAAAATGATTGTTTTTGGTTTTTTAAATAACTTTAAAAAACCCTGTACAAACTATGGATTAAGATAATTTGGATTTGATGAATATATTTTGCACTACCAGAACAATTACGTTTACACAATTTGGATTAAGTAGACAAATTTTGCACTACCAGAACAATCAGGCTTACACAAATTGGATTAGGATGACACATTTTGCACTAAAAATAAATCTGGTTTAAACAACTTATAAAAAATTTGCATGTCATGATTAATCAAGTTAACACAATTTGAACAAAGTGGACAAAATTTGCGCTACATGATTAATCAGGTTAACACAATTCATTTATCAATACCTGGTACCTGAATCAATCTGGATAAAACCGACGAATAAAATTCAATGTGGGTTACATACTGGATTCGATAACTGACAGCTGCCGTACATGATTAATCTGGTATAAATGAGTGCACTGTATAAAAATAAACTCCATGAATAAAAAACCCAAAACAAATCTCCTGTAAAGTCCTGTATCCAGCAACTGTTGTTCTCACAGCTTGGACTTGGTGAGAAGCTGCGCGTAAAGTTCCGACGTGACTGGGATGTACTGATGGTTCTCATGGTTGAGATAGTAGAGTGGATCTCGGACCTTGGCGGGGTCGAACCCTTCCTCGACGAGGTTGAACTTCTGCTGTTTGAACGTGGCTGTGATCGATGCTTCCTTCTGGATTCTCAAAAACAGAGGCCGGGCATAACTTGGCAGATTGTCTTGACAAATCTTCGCAAGTGTTTTTAGACTGTCTGCAGATATTGGTTCACTGCCACGCAAAGTGATGGCTGCCATGCCGGCTTGTCCATCGTGACCTGGAATGAATGCATGAATGAGTGAATGAGTGAATGAATGAATGAATGAAATGTTTTATTTAACGACACACTCAACACATTTTATTTACGTTTATATGGCATCAGACATATGGTTATGGACCACACAGATATTGAGAGAGGAAACCCGCTGTCGCCACTTCATGGGCTACTCTTTTCAATTAGTAGCAAGGAATATTTTATATGCACCATCCCATAGACAGGATAGCACATACCACGACCTTTGATGTACCAGTCGTGGTGCACTGGCTGGAGTGAGAAATAGCGCAATGGGCCAAACAATGAATGAACTTGCCAAAGGACATGAAATTCAGTGTCCAATTTGAAACTCATAATCACCTATAGGGGAACTTACAATCTGTTGTTTTTAATACATACCCTCACATTATTTTCTGCTGACTTTCATGTTTATAACCTACATGGATGCTGAATCTGTATTTTGTATTACTTTTTATAATTTTGAACTGGGCATTCTATTATGATTTCCACATAATGCTATGTAATTATTACAGTATACCAGTGCATTTGGCAAATGGTACATAATGGTTTTAACTTGATATCTAATTTTTAATCTTAAAGTAAAACAATCAGTCTTGGCTATTTGGTTCCTTATCAGATAAGGGGTGCGATTAAGCTCAGTCGGTTGAGTGCTCACTTGAGGTGCTTGTATTACAGGATTGAACCATCTTGGTGGATCCATTCAACTGATTGGGTTTTGTCTCATTCCAACCAGTGCACAACAACTGCGGGAGGGTGCACATGAAAAATCCTCTGCTTCATTATAAAAAATGCAGCAGTTTCGTCTGATGACACATATCAGAATTACCAAATGTTTGACATCCATTAGGTGATGACTGATTAATCAATGTGCTTTAGTAGTGTTGTTGAACAAACACAAACTAAAATTTTATCAGATGATTTGCTATAAACAACAAAAAAACAAACAGAAAACCCAATATTTGGTCAATCTGTCACTGTGACAATGACAGGCAAGAGAGGACTGTTCAAGATCATTACATACTTTTAATGGGGGAAGTGGTTTTAACATAAAATGTTACCTGTGACAGTGGGTATAAAATGCCAGATTTTTCATGACGTAAATGTTTAATGATCCTTAATGTTAAGGTTGCACCGCACTGTTAACTTTTGCATGTATTTCAAGACAATTTCTGTCCGAATATACTGTGACAATTTTTAATACAAAAATATCAAGACAACTATGTGACTACAAGTTTTACAGAGTTCTCTCCCTTGATGACTAGCCTGCAAAAACCCCCCCCAATAATTTCAGTTAGCAATTCCTGAGCACCACCTCATTTACAAGTTACAGTATACTGTTTCCACAACTGTTATTAAATACTACTAAAATATCATGTAACATCAAACCAGTGGGTTATTTAGATACTACAAATGTCAATCTACTTGTAATCACAAAGACACATTTGAACAGATATTTCAGTATTTTGTATTAATTTATTATTTTAATGAAAAACTATTTCCTAAACTGGACTATACTAACTTGCTACAAAACATAATAACGACAAATACTGATGTGGTGCCTTAAAACAAAGGAGCAGACAATAATAACAATAACAATAACAATAATGATGATAATGACGATACTAATGATAATGATAATAACAATGATGATAATAATGATAATAACAATAATAATGATAATAATGATAATGATAACAATAATGATAATTATAATAACAAATACAATAATAATAATGATGATAATAATGATCATAATGATAATGATAATGATAATGATAATAATGTTTTACCTGGAATATGGACACCATAGACATTGGCGTCTTGTACAAAGCTTGCCTGTGTAAGAATGTTAGCGACTTCTGTTGTGGAGACATTTTCACCCTTCCATCTACAGAACACAATCCCAACATTAGTTCTGATTACAAACATCTACAGAGCACAATCCCAACATTAGTTCTGGTTACAGACATCTACAGAACACAATCGCAACATTAGTTCTGATTACAGACATCTACAGAACACAATCGCAACATTAGTTCTGATTACAGACATCTACAGAACACAATCCCAACATTAGTTCTGATTACAAACATCCCAATCATCTACAGTACGAACTAATGTTTTATTTAACGACACTCAACACATTTTATTTACGGTTATATGGTGTCGGACATATAGTTAAGAACCACACAGATATTGAGAGGAAACCCACTGTTGCCACTTCATGGGCTACTCTTTTCAATTATCAGCAAGGGATCTTTCATATGCAACATCCCACAGGCAGGATATAACACATACCACAACCTTTGATATACCAGTCATGGTGCACTGGCTGGAACAAGAAATAACCCAATGGGTCCACCAACAAGGATCGATCTTAGACCGACCGCGCATTAAACAAGCACTTTACCACTGGGCTACATCCCGCCCCTAATAATTACAAATTCACAATAATAATAAAAATAGCTGTTATAAGAAGAAAGAAAAAATACATGCCCATAGTAACCAGGGTGTATGTGTGTCATACTCTCTTTAATGATAAAATTCAGGCTTGTGCAGGCACGGTGGAGCAGGAGGTCTGAGAGGGATCTAGCCCCTCCCCCCCTCCATAATGCTGATTCAAAAATATTATTGGTAGTAAATCTTAAAGTCGAGGTGAATTTTACTTGTAGAATGCAGAAAATTGCATTTCAGAACATCTAGTTTTCAGAATTTTACAGGGGAACATACCCCAGAATCTCCCAGAAACTTTGCTTGGCGCCCTCGATCTCAGTCAGCCCCTCCCCACAAGGTTTACTTACTTCCTCCAGTAGGGACTGCACCACCCTCTACTGGAGATTGTTCCCCCTCCCTCCCCACTCTAGATCTCATTCCTGTAATAATAATATTAATTAGAATAAATTTTCAACCATGTAATAGACAAGCAAAAAAAAAAAGTGGTAAAAGACAAATGACAAAACTGAGTTTTTCTTTTGAAGCACTTGACACCGTATACCATTTAAATGTGCATAAGGGCATATGTATGATTGTAATCATCATTACCAACCTGAAAGTGTCGCCGATTCTGTCTGCAAAATAAACGAAGTAGTTTTTGTCAAGATAGAAGAGATCGCCCGAGTTGAAGAAGAGGTCTCCGTTTGTAAAGGCATTGTGGATAATCTTCTTCTTGTTGACCGCGTCGGACGCCTTGTAAAACTTCACCCCAGCGTCCGTCTGCATCTGTGGAATACTGCTGATAAACAAACCTTTCTCACCTGCAACAGTGGAAGTTAAACCGTTCATCATACATGCGCATAGCCAGATATCTTACAGGTCCATTATTATATGTGGTATAAAAGTCTGTGTGAAAATATCAATACAATTACATCTTCACACTGTGAAAATATCAAAACAATTACAACACATTCACACACACCTGACAGTTCCATTACTGGTATAACTAATGTAAAAATACATGTATCAGTTCAATATCATTACAGGTCTGATGCGGGTCAAATTGACTGAGCAGTGGGTTTTTCCCCCAAGCGTTTTACAATCGTACGACTCCTCACACCTCACACAGACACTCCACCACAGACCTACCACCCACTCCCACTAAGGTGTAGAGTGCTAGTACCAGCTCGGATTTCAATACATCGGCCTTGTTTGTCCCTCAGTGGTTCAGCGGTAGCGTAATCATACTTCACCAGTGTCTGGTAGAAATCAGGTGGGCGAATAAATTTCTGAATAACATAAATTTCTGAATAAAAAAACAAATTCTGAAAACAAAAAATTCTTAATAAAATCATAAATTTCTGAACAAAAATTATAAACTTCTGAATAAAATGATAAATTTCTGAATAAAATTACATCTATCACCTAGTAGAAATGTCAGAATAGATATCAATAATACAAAGATGACATCTAATTTATCAAAAATACAGTGAACCCCTCAAAAACCAGACTCTCTGTTAACTGTAATACCCTCAAAACTAGACATTTTCTTCATCTATTTTTAAATACCAGTACAGAATGCTACCTCTATAAATTAGATACCCCTTAAAACCAGATTGGTTTAGAGGGATTTCACCCTATTACAAATCTCTGGATTGTTTTTTACAAACATTTAACTCTTAAAAGTATAAATAACAACAAAATACTTATTCAGTAAGATATGTAAAAATCATTGCTGTGATGCACATCATTTGAAATTCGGTGTCAGAAAGACACAGAAACAGGACTCAACATTAACCCTCAATACCAACTTGTGCATGCACATGTAAGTCAGGTCAGGTCATAGGTTTTAATGTGCACATTCAGAACAAGCTGTCGTAGCACATGCCTGTCATGGGCGCAGGTGTCGACTTTTTCTGGCTCCTCCATCCAGGACAGGAAAAGGTTTGGGGTGGGTGGGAGACGGGGTTGCCTGCGCTGTGCATGTAACTAAATTTTCCATATGTACCTGCCCCATCTGAAATGTTTGTACCAAGTGATATTTATATGGTCTCTTGTGTAAGGTACAAATGTAATGTGATAATTCTCACCCCTTGTGTGATGTACAAATGTAATGTGATCTGATGATTCTCACCCCTTGTGTGAGGTACAAATGTAATGTGATCTGATAATTCTCACCCCTTGTGTGAGGTACAAATGTAATGTTATGATTCTCACCCCTTGTGTGATGTACAAATGTAATGTGATCTGATGATTCTCAATGTAATGTGATCTGATGGTTCTCACCCCTTGTGTGATGTACAAATGTAATCTGATGATTCTCACCCCTTGTGTGATGTATAAATGTAATGTGATGATTTTCACCCCTTGTGTGATGTACAAATGTAATGTTATGATTCTCACCCCTTGTGTGATGTACAAATGTAATGTGATCTGATGATTCTCACCAACACAGGAGAGAGTCTTCCAATGGCCCCGGGCGTGTTGGAGATGTTGAAGGTCATCCCCGTCCCCTCCGTTGCACCATAGAACTCACAGATCAGAGGAATTCTGAACCGGTGCTGGAATTTCTTCCAGATATCGCTCCTCAAGCCGTTTCCTATGGCTGCCCGAATCGAGTGAACACCATCAAGATGATGCTGTTAAGAGATAAAAACACAAGAGATGAGGAAGGGTTGGGGGGGGGGGGGGGGGGTAACCTCCTGTCAATAACAGATGAGATGATAAGCAAACATGAACTACATTCAAACATCTACAGTTAAAGCTTGTTATGACTGATAAGTAACTGCTGATTAATTAGTGCTGAAATTTCTGCCAGATATTGCTCCTCAAGCTGTTTCCTATGGCTGCCTAAATCGAGTGAACACCATCAAGATGAGATGAGGAAGGGGTAGGAGCAAACTCGTCAATAACAGACAGATGTGATGAAAAGCAAATGAACTACATTCAAATATCTAAAGTCAAAAGTTTCTTGTGTCTAACTACACCACTAAAGCACATATTTCGTTAATGATTAGCTATTGGTTAAAATTTTGTTAATTCTGACAGAAGAAACCTGCTACATTTTTCTATTAGTAGCAAGGGATCTTTTATATGCACTTTCCCAGACAGGACAGCACATACCTTTAATATACCAGTGGTGGGACATTGGCTGGGATAGAGAGAAAAACAAAACCAGGTCCAACAAAGAGGTTCAATCCTAAAACACAAGCATCTCAGGTGAAGAAGGAAAAAGAAGAAATGTTTAGGAACACAAGCATCTCAGGTGAAGAAGGAAAGAAGAAGAAATGTTTAGGATCACAAGCATCCCAGGTGAAGAAGGAAAGAAGAAGGAATGTTTTATTTAACAACGCACTCAACACATTTTAATTACGATTATATAGTAGTGGACATAAGGATAAGGATCACACATATTATGAGAGAGCTAGATGTACCAATCACTGAGCTACTGTTTCCTATTAGCAGCAAGGGATCTTTTATATGCAGTACCCCACAGACAGGATAGCACATATCATGATGGCCTTTGTTACAGCTGTAGAGCACTGCCTGGAAAAAACCCCAATCTGATGAACCCAATGACAGGAAATAATTTGTATCGAAAAAAATGTTTAGCAGTTGCTGCTAATCATTTTGTGATTTGATTAGCACATTTGTAAATTTAATTAGCAGTTTCCACGTAGGCTCAAGCATTTAAGTTATGGACAGCACAATGAATCCCTTCAGAGCCCAAGAGATTTTGTGATCTACATGTCTTCAGGATGTATTCTAAGCAATATGATATACTGCGGAGTGTGAATAAATCATCATTTGATGTGTACCTTAATAAAATGATTTGTGTACCTTGATTGAAAGTTCCAGTGTTATCAGTTTTGATGTACATGCTAAGTATTAGAGGACAAAGTATTCTTCAACTTTTTAAAGCATTTATTGAAAGGAAACAGCAAATTCAGGTTATTTTTTAAAAGGACTCTGAAGCACATATTACAAATATGTGCATACTGGAAAATAGACGTCAGCACAAAAGTTATTTTTAGAACTCAGAAAGTCAACTACCGGTATTAATTCCGAGTTTTACCAAATACACGTGATGTCATTGAAATTTCTATTGAATACTGCATGTGACATTCTAACATTGAATTATTCAAGCCGAACTTTGCCAATTGAAAGAGTGAAAAAAACACTATGGTAATTTTGCTACAACCGCAAAAACTATTAGATTATTTGGTTCGCAGTAACAGCGATCCATAGTGCGAAATTGGTTCTAGCAAACTGCAATGCGAACCCCAACAAATTATTCCCTGATTGATGGAGATCAATCCTAGACTGACTGGACATCAGGGCCCATGTTTACAAAACTTTTAGAGTCCAGACGTAATCTCTAATGACGTCACATGCATACAACTTGTATGGCACTGTCATGACACTAGCGTCTCCGACTCTAACAGAGACTTGAGTCTAAGACTCTAAGGGCTGCATTTACGAAGCCCATTTTTCTTAAAGGCAGACGTTTAAGCAGTGTAAGACATAAAGAGGCTTTGGATATTCCGCCCTAAACGTTTTATAAGCACCATGCCAGGTGAGCGCTTTATAACTGGGCTACGTCCTGCCCTAATCATCTCAGGCAAGTGCACTACCAACTGAGTTAAATTCTACCTCGAAAGATACCCAGACCAGTTTTATTAATGGTCGAGGAGCTACAAAGAACCAAGTCATAAGATGGTGCACCTTCTGAAGTATCGCTGGATCAATCTCCTTCAGGGGGCCCATGGGTTATTTCCGTTTCTAGCTAGTACTGAAAGACTTGTACAGTGAAACTTGTCTAAACTGGACCCTGAATAAACCAGAATCGTCTCCAAACCTGTCAAATTTCATGGTTCCGAATTTTCTAAATTCAAAGAAGTGACCCTCCAAACACCGGAGCCTGTCTAAATCAGATAAATATTAGGTCCCTGGCGTGATCCGGTTTAGACTGGTTTCACTGTATTTGATTTAATTGGAATTCCATGAAAATTATTCATAAATAATGAATTCCACGATTTTCCGGTTCAAACAAAAAGTATGACATTATTGTTCCACTGACTGCTACATTCTCACCTTCGGCTGTCCGAGAAAGTATCAACATTATTGTTTCACTGACGGCTACATTCTCACCTTCGGCTGTCCGAGAAGGTATCAACATTATTTTCTCACCTTCAGCTGTCCGAGAAGGTATCAACATTATTGTTCCACTGACGGCTACATTCTCACCTTCGGCTGTCCGAGAAGGTATCGACATTATGGTTCCACTGACGGCTACATTCTCACCTTCGGCTGTCCGAGAAGGTATCGACATTATGGTTCCACTGACGGCTACATTCTCACCTTCGGCTGTCCGAGAAGGTATCGACATTATGGTTCCACTGACGGCTACATTCTCACCTTCGGCTGTCCGAGAAGGTATCGACATTATCGTTCCACTGACGGCTACATTCTCACCTTCGGCTGTCCGAGAAGGTATCGACATTATCGTTCCACTGACGGCTACATTCTCACCTTCGGCTGTCCGAGAAGGTATCGACATTATCGTTCCACTGACGGCTACATTCTCACCTTCGGCTGTCCGAGAAGGTATCGACATTATCGTTCCACTGACGGCTACATTCTCACCTTCGGCTGTGCGAGAAGGTATCGACATTATCGTTCCACTGACGGCTACATTCTCACCTTCGGCTGTCTGAGAAGGTATCGACATTATCGTTCCACTGACGGCTACATTCTCACCTTCGGCTGTCCGAGAAGGTATCGACATTATCGTTCCACTGACGGCTACATTCTCACCTTCGGCTGTCCGAGAAGGTATCGACATTATCGTTCCACTGACGGCTACATTCTCACCTTCGGCTGTCCGAGAAGGTATCGACATTATCGTTCCACTGACGGCTACATTCTCACCTTCGGCTGTCCGAGAAGGTATCTACATTATCGTTCCACTGACTGCTACATTCTCACCTTTGGCTGTCCGAGAAGGTATCGACACAGTTCGCCAATGTATTGAATAATCGTCACATTGTATTTCCGGCAATCGTCCCAGAACTTTGTGGCTGAAAACTTCCTCCTCAAAACCATTGTACAGCCTGAACAGAGTAAATGTAAAACCTAACAATGACATGTCAGAATTTATCCAACAGGAGAATCATAAGATTTTTTTCAGACGAAAATACATGACACTATAAATATTTTGCACCAATTGCACACACTTTTATAGCTGTTACTTTCTTTCGTTAACAAAACAGGACATAAAGAAAACAGCTCTATGACTCCTTGTTTAACTAAACCTCAGCACATTTGAAGTCATAGCTATCACACTATCAAGGCCAGAACACGAGAGAGAGAGAGAGAGAGAGAGAGAGAGAGAGAGAGAGAGAGAGAGAGAGAGAGAGAGAGAGAGAGAGACACACACACAGAGTCTAAAAAGAGTGAAAATGGAGAAAAAGAGAGACAGACAGACAGACAGACAAACACACAGGCTTTCTGTTGGAAGACAATTTGAAGGTGTACATAACAAAAACAAAACAGATCATAAGTGACCCTATCAGGTAGTTATATGGGTTTCAAATCTTTTGAAACTGTGTATTGCCATTCATGTACTTTGACCAGTTTTAAATTACTACTGTAACAATGTACAATCTATCTAAAAATTATCAAATATATACATGTATCCATTAATTTCCAAGATTTCAGGGTCAGTAATTTTACCCTTTGGATTATCTGGCAGGAATCTTGTGTGTGTGTGTGTCCATCTCTCTCTCTGTATCCCTCTCTCAAACACACTATTTATGCCATAGTTTTCACAAAAATAATTTTAGTTACTAGCATGCGCAACAATGATTGCTGGGTACTTACCACTACCAATAGTTCCGTACAAGCCTATTCCACCAGCGGCAGAGTGGTAAAGTGGTAACGGTACATACACAACATCGTCTGGTCCAGCATGCACCAGTTTTATCATCGCGGACAGACCAAATATTTTGAGATGTGTCACGACGGCAGGTTTTGGAAATCCTAGAAAAACAAAAACAAACTTAACAGCTATGTACTGGGTTTGCATCCCGGTACTGGCTCGCGCCCAGATCTAGTTTTAATGATCCAATGCGTAGGTCTAAAGCCACAACACTGTAATACCAATACTGGAGATGAATACCATTATTTATTCAATTGTAAAAATGATAACATTGAAAACAGAAGAAAATATATAAAACAATATTACAGAATTAATCCTAGCGTTTTTAAAATGAAAGGTATGCTGTCATTATTTAATGCAACATTATTAAAAAAACATAGCTATATTTATTAAAAGATTATCTTGTCTTGTGAACTGACATTTCTCCGCATATTTTAGCTAGTTTGTTTGCATATCTTGTGTTCTATGTTAATTATAGATACTTCTATGTTGATGTCTGTTCTTGTCATGTATGTTAATTATGTATTTGAAAATGTCTCCTTGTTGCACATTGTAATGTATCTGAGTGTTGTTTAATAAATCTTGACATATCTAACTCACTAACCACTAACAAATAACCCACTATCCTGATAGCTGAGGTGTGTGCCCATAAAGGTATGCATGGGATATAAGCATGAAAATAAGTATAAATGAATGAATGAATGAATGAAAAGAAAGAAAGAAATGTTTTATTTAACGACGCACTCAACACATTTTATTTACAGTTATATGGCGTCAGACATATGGTTAAGGACCACACAGATTTTCAGAGGAAACCCGCTGTCGCCACTACATGGGCTACTCTTCCGATTAGCAGCAAGGGATCTTTTATTTGCGCTTCCCACAGGCAGGATAGCACAAACCATGGCCTTTGTTGAACCAATTATGGATCACTGGTTGGTGCAAGTGGTTTACACCTACCCATTGAACCTTGCGGAGCACTCACTCGGGGTTTGGAGTCAGTATCTAGATTAAAAATCCCATGCCTCGACTGGGATCCGAACCCAGTACCTACCAGCCTGTAGACCGAGAATGAATGAATGAATGAATGAAAGATCCTACAGGCCTCTGAAAAGTGTGATAACTATAGTTAAATGTTTGTTTTGTTTAACGAATCCACTTGAGCACATTATTCATCATCAGCTATTGGATGTCAAACATTTGGTAATATTGACACTTGGTCCTAGAGAAAACCCTCCACTTTTAACCCCACATTAGCACAAGGGATCTCTTACATGCACTTTTCCACAGAGAGGACAGCACATACCACTGCGTTTGATACACCAGTTGTGGAGCACTGGTTTGGAAAGGAAAACAACCACTCAGAGAATGGGTCCACTGAGGCAATTCGATCCTACGACACATGCACCTCTGGCAAGCACTCTACCGACTGAACTAGCTCTCGCCATGCAGGAACTACAGTTTCATTCATGTAGGTCTGCTTTTGAGTAACCCGTTTTACATTTGCACGTTATTATATTCAGAACATCATTTACATAGCCACACCCAGGGCTGGCTTTGTGTAAGGAAAATATTTTGCCAAGCCATCTATTTAAACTTCAAAAATAGAAAAAAAACCCAATTATTTTTCAATAAAATAATAATTATCACATGAAATTTATTCGCCAAATGAAAATAAAATTAGTCAGTTGTTTTCAAAAATCACAATTGGTGAACTTGACGAGTGTCAGAGTTATATATAGCCCGCATACCGGATTATGCAGAAAAGTAACTGGGAAAGGAAGGAAGGAAGGAAATGTTTTATTTAACCACGCACTCAACACATTTTATTTACCATCATATGGCGTCAGATAAAAGGAGCTGGGTTACCTGAAGTTATTTTGCTTAATGCAAAAATGGATGACATCAATTATTAAGAAACAAACTGTACACACACCTGTGGTGCCCGATGTGAAGATTAAACATGCCGTGCTGAAAGGCGTAACACTTGACCTGACGTTCTTGTCGACTGGTACTGGAAGCGACCGTGACATGAGATCATCAAAGGAAATGTACTCTGGAGGCAAATCACCCGATTGAACTCCTTGCACGTAGACTGGGATGTCACAAAGTTTGTCCCGAACCTCCGACAAGGAATGGAAGAGGTGCTCGCCTTGAACACAGAAAGAAAGAAAAAAATTAAATAACCAAACATTATTATTATTATAGTGCTTGAACAATAAAGAAAAAAAAGTGATATAACAATATTTAGTGCTCACATAGTTATTTATATATTGTACATTAAATATTTTAATTATTTATTATTCACTGTCAATCCAGAGCAGACACTCAATCATTCCATTAAACTTCACTTACAGGTATGTTTGTAAAGAAAGAGGAAGAGTTGTTCCCTTTGATCACAAAGTCAAGGAAAAGAAAGAAATGTTTTATTTAACAATGCACTCAACACATTTTATTTACGGTTATATGGTGTCAGACATATGGTTAAGGACCACACAGATTTTGAGAGGAAACCCGCTGTCGCCACTACATGGGCTACTCTTTCTGATTAGCAGCAAGGGATCTTTTATTTGCGCTTCCCACAGACAGGATAGCACAAACCATGGCCTTTGTTGAACCAGTTATGGATCACTGGTCGGTGCGAGTGGTTTACACCTACCCACTGAGCCTTGCTGAGCACTCACTCAGGGTTTGGAATCGGTATCTGGATTTAAAATCCCATGCCTTGACTGGGATCCGAACCCATTACCTACCAGCCTGTAGACCGATGGCCTAACCACGACACCGGTAAAGTCAAGGAAAGCAACATATCGATGTACATATATAAAAATTATTTTTCATTCAGTTCAAAGAATACATATATGAACACAATTCCACTAACTCATTTAGCATGCCAGCAACAGAAAGTTCCACCCCCTGACCACAAAGAAAAACTAAACAACAGTACATATATGTGGCAATTTCAGTCCTTAATGTTGGAAAATATCATAAGCTCAAGACAAGTGATTCGCTTTCCCATACAAAAGTTTAAAGTTTGTTTAGTTTAATGACACTACTAGAGCACATTGATTTATTAATCATCGGCTATTGGATGTCAACCATTTGGTAATTTTGACATATAGTCTTAGGAAACCCGCTACATTTTTTCATTAGTAGCAAGGGATCGTTTATATGCACCATCCCACACAGGATAACACACACCACTGCCTTTGATATACCAGTCGTGGTGCACCAGCTGGAACAAGAAATAGCCAAATGTGCCCACCGATGGGGATGGATCCCGCCCCTAGTACATACCATGACCTTTGATATGCCAGTCGTGGTGCACTGACTGGAACGAGAAATAGCTCAATGGGCCCACCGACGGGGATCGATCCCAGACCGACTACGCATCAAGTGAGCACTTTACCACTGGGCTACATCCCACCCCTAGTACATACCATGACCTTTGATATGCCAGTCGTGGTGCACTGACTGGAATGAGAAATAGCTCAATGGGCCCACCGATGGGGATCGATCCCAGACCGACTGTGCATCAAGTGAGCACTTTACCACTGGGCTACATCCCACCCCTTGTACATACCATGACCTTTGATATACCAGTCGTGGTGCACCGACTGGAATGAAAAATAGCTCAATGGGCCCACCGACAGGAATCGATCCCAGACCGACTGCGCATCAAGCGAGCACTTTACCACTGGGCTACATCCCGCCCCTAGACTAACAGTGCCATGATGTTCACGTTGAGTAATTAAGAAAACGTCTTATATACCATTCACTTCCAACATACCAATTTTATGCAATACAGTTCCCCAATTCCTCAAAGATATTTATCTGAAATTCCATGGTTTTACAACAAACAAAAAACAAACATGTTTTAGAGGCTCATCCAGGCGACCTATCCCCTAAATAAATTCAAATATCACATTGGGTTGTACTTTTCCCTTAGTCCTCCCCGCCCCCACTAAAAATGGATCTGTCCCTGCATCTGAGTTATCTGCGCTAGTTACCTGCTCCCACAATAAAGCTTTAGTTACCTGCTCCCACAATAAAGCTTTAGTTACCTGCTCCCACAATAAAGCTTTAGTTACCTGTACTCACAATAAAGCTTTAGTTACCTGCTCCCACAATAAAGCTTTAGTTACCTGTTCTCACAATAAAGCTTTAGTTACCTGTTCTCACAATAAGAGCTTTAGTTACCTGCTCCCACAATAAAGCTTTAGTTACCTGCTCCCACAATAAAGCTTTAGTTACCTGCTCCCACAATAAAGCTTTAGTTACCTGCTCCCACAATAAAGCTTTAGTTACCTGTTCTCACAATAAGAGCTTTAGTTACCTGCTCCCACAATAAGAGCTTTAGCCTCACTGTTCACCACAGAATGCACTAGCTGGTCCAACTTCAAGTGATAATTGATGTTGGCTGACACTATTCCAAGTTTCTGAAGACCTAGTGAAAGATATGAGTTTAAAATACATGTAATGAACATTTTGTGTACAGGTATATATGTGTACATGTGCATGTGTACAGTATGATGGTACAACAGTAAATAATTAACATATTAATTCACAGACTGTAGTAAGGAAGGAAGGAAAGGTTTTATTTAACGACGCACTCAACACATTTTATTTACAGTTATATGGCATCAGATATGGTTAAGGACCACAGAGATACTGAGGGACGAAACCTGCTGTCGCCACTTCATGGGCTACTCTTTTCGATTAGCGGCAAGGGATCTTTTATATGCACCATCCCACAGACAGGGTAGTACATACCACGACCTTTGATATACCATTCGTGGTGCACTGGCTGGAACGAGAAATAGCCCAATGGGCTCACCGATGGGAATCGATCCCAGACCGACTGCGCATCGAGCGAGCACTTTACCACTGGGCTAAATCCCGCCCCTAGACTGTCATAGTGTCATATGTTCATGTTGAGTAATTAAGAAAACATCTTATATACTTGTACTAGTACATGCCTTTGAGTTAACACAAGTTTAGTGATCACTGGCAAATGTATTTAATAATTAAATAAGAGTCATTTGAATGTATTCACTGATACTATACATTGTTATCGACCATTCAATATATAAATTAATAATGTAAAATTACATATTTTGGTCTACATTACAATCAACATAGGTTAGAAATAAGCTTAATTTACATATGACACCAGTATTTTACCAAGTTAATTTAACACTAAAGGAAACAAACATACAAAGCAGAAATTGTGGCTGGAAAAGATTACAGGCTTAGAAAGTGATTTCAAAAAATTGGTCAGGCTAAGCATATGGTCTTTGTCTTTTATGGCTAGACCAATACATGTACATCTATGTACAATTCACAACTCGAACTTAAATTTTGTTTTCCACAACGATATGTAACATTGCCATGAGATAAACGGCCCACCGATGGCAATTTTGAGCCTGCCTATGTCAATTGTTTTAAAGAGATACATTTGCAGCAAATAAACATGACTGAATGGTTATTTTGCTGCATGTATACGTATTTCAAATGGACAAACTTTGTTAAATATTGGCAGATAATGTACACCAGGTGTACACCGTTGGCACAAAATGCTCTCTACCTACAGTAATTTATATCTCAACAATGGTAATTGCTGTTGGTGCCATCGTTACGTTCGAGCCCTGACAACTGTACACGTATGTGCAACCTACCTAAAGTCGTCCACACAAATGCTGGCTCATTGGTGATCAAAATGGCTACAGTGTCACCACAACTGACACCCCATGTTTTGACAATATTGGCCACACGATTGGCTTGTTCGTTTATGAATTCATATGTGTAAATATTATCATCAAATATTATTAACGGCTTTTTCCCATGCTTTACAACTTGTTCTTCAAACGTGTCAATGAAAGGTCTTCCATTCTCAAGAGCTGCTTTCATTACTTTTGCAACAGCCAATGATGCCTTCAACACTGTAACGTCTTCACCAATCCACGGAAACAAAGTTCTCCATGAAAGCAAGGCGGCACCAGTGGCCCCTGCAATGCTGTAGACAATTTTATTGTGCATAACTCTGGATTAATGATACATCTGCAATTAAAAAAAAAAAGTGTAAATAAACATGTTTTACTTACTGTATTAAATACAAATACATGTAAAGACACAAATATGTATAGTCATTTATCCTATAACTTACCCATGATATCCATGTCATAAATCCATACAGGGCTAGCTCTGGCACTTGCCAAATTCGCCAACTGCGAATTTTATTTTAGTTTGGCAAAATAATTTCATGTAATAATTGTGATTTTTTTAGAAAATACGTGACAATTTCTGCAATTTTTAAAGTTTAATAGACAATTTGGCGAATTGTTTTGCTCACCCAGAGCTAGTCCTGCCATGTGATAATTTAGTATATTAACCCACTTAATAATGGTATGCAAATTTAAAGGTACATGTACAAGCAAATTTGCAATGCCTCTAGGTAATAATGTTTTGCTGTCAATGGGTCATTTGTTTACAAGCTAACAAGACCTGTAAATCCTGAGATTAATCATAATGTTTTCATAAGATTTAGTTAAAATGTGTGACGTCACAATAATTTGTGCTAATTGTAATGACGTCATATTACTGATGGAGGCGACTTTAGTACTGTGATTTACTAAAAATGGAATTAAAATGTTATTTCAGAAGCGTTAAAGGATAAACAGAATTTGCTACCCATGTTTTTTATTATGTAAAATATTAATCTTGTTTAGTTAATTGCTATTTGTTTCGGCAGAGCCTCAACAAATACTGTTTAACATATAAGACTCGGTTGGTATTTTCCATATTAAAAATACTTATGACAAATCCTGTATGTATTTTGTAAATCTGTATAATTACAAGTAAATATAACTATCTGGTATATAATTATTATACAATATAACTACAAATTACAAAATTATGTTTTACAGCCAAAGTACAGGCACTGAATTTGTGAGTATTTGTCTAAGAAAAAGATGTTACCAATTAGAGGTTACCTTTAGTTAATTAGTTAATTAATATGAACACCACTCAACCTCGTGAACCCATTTTCATGCCTTTCTGTCCAATGCTCAGCCACTGGACATGGGACAGACATGCCTAAACCATGTCTGGATAGGAAGGAAGGAAATGTTTTATTTAACGATGCACTTAACACATTTTATTTACAGTTATATGGTGTCAGACATAAGGTTAAAGACCACACAGATATTGAGGGAAGAAACCCGCTGTCGCCACTCCATGGGCTACTCTTTTCGGTTAGCAACATGGGATCTTTTATATGCACCATCCCACAGACAGGCTAGCACATACAATGGCCTTTGATGTACCAGTTGTGGTGCACTGGGTGGAGCGAGAAATAGCCCAATAGGCCTACTGACGGAGATTGATCCTAAACCGACTGCACATCCAGCGAGCACTTTACCACTGGGCTACGTCCCGCCCCCATGTCTGGAGGGAGGCATGTTACAAAAATTACTCTACTAAACTCATTCCATAGGCTTATTGACACTGGAACCATCAAAAGGTAATCTGCAGAACATATTGGTGGTTACAGACCATTTCTCTAGATACATACAAGTTACAATGTACATGTAATATGCCCAAGCATATCCCACCTAAAACATAACTGCAGATGTATTTTCAACAACTTTATTGTTCACTATGGTGCATGCTTCAAACTATAATCAAAGGACCAGGATGCTATCTTTAAAAGCAACTTAATCCGAGAAACTTTGCACATTAAGATGGACTAAGAAATCCAGGACAACACCTTTACCACCCAATGGGTAATCAAATGTAACAAAAAATCTAACAGGACTTTGTTTAACATACCTGGGACTGCACAAAACTGTTGACAAGAAAGAGGACGGAAGCCTCCTATTATTTCTCTCATACAGACTTTACACGCTTGCTGCACCTGACATGTCAAAACCACTGGTCAGTCACCATAAACACCCTTATGTTTGGACTTTTAGTATGGACCTAGGGAAAAGACACGGGTCAGTTAGCAGTCACAATAAGACTTTGAAGAAAAGAATCAAATATGCATAATATGAGCTTACTACTATATCACCCGTGAAAGAAACTCACGCCAAACACACAGAGGGTTATGATTCAAACGTTAGAGGAGCCACCACTGGAAGAAGTTTGTTTTGTTTAACGATACCACTAGAGCACATTGATTAATTAATCATCGGCTATTGGATGTCAACCATTTGGTCATTCTGACACGTAGTCATCAGAGAAAACCTGCTACATTTTCCCTAATGCAGAAAGGTATCATTTACATGCACTTTTCCAGACAGGAAAGCAAATGTATACCACAGCCTTTAATTGACCAGTTATGGTGCACTCTGATTAGAATGAGAACAAAATCCAATCGGTTGAATGGACCCACGGAGGTGGTTTGATCCTGTGGTGCAAGCACCTCAAGCGAGCACTCAACTGACTATGCTAAATCCCGCCCGAGCCACCACTGGAAGACGGCAGTTCTGGTGACAGTGCCATACTACTGAGCTCAAAATAGGAAGTCAAAAATTACCTGCTGTTATTTTGTTTTAAAAATAGCAGGCCAAACGAAATATGGCCTGCAAAGAAACAATATGGCCTGTGTGTATTATGAACCTTTTGAGAGTTATAAAATTAAAATACAACAGAATCATGAGCTTGGCTTCATCTACATGTAAACAGAATATGAGATGATTGTACATACAGGCCCAGGGCTTCTAGATTATGGTAACCCCACTCCCATGGCTAGTGATATTCAGTGTTGGGCTAGTAAATAATTACTATAACTAGCCCAACGGCTAGTGGAAACAAAACCTTGTCAAATGCTGCATTTACATATTTCGTAAATGTGAATATCCTGACCCCTCTTTCCACCCCAATCTAAGGATTTGTAAGCTCAATCTCCCTCTTTAGGTGACATATCTGATTATTACTATATGAAAATTGTATTTATTTAAAGTAGGGCTAGTGAATTTTTAATAATGGCTAGTACATTTTTAAAATCACTGATCCCATGGCTAGTGAATTGTTATAAAATTCTAGAATCCCTGCAGGCCCCACGCAAGCGGGCGAAGTGAACCAAAACTTTATACTGATCAACTTGACTTCTCCCTTTCATTAACCTTAAAGGCAACATCTGTGCCACCTTATAAAAACAGTGACAATTGCATTTTACACAGTCAGATGAATGGTGATGAACTTGAGGGATACCTATTCATAGATAACCAATTAAGTATCAAAGTGACAATGGCGCCACACAACCATGCTTGTCTAACCCAGACCATGCACACCCCTGTGTCTGATGCTAAAAGTCGTATTCGCAACCGACTGTTGAAGCAGGTTTTTTTTTATATTAAAATTTAATTTGCTCCATGAAAACTTATTCATAAGCCAGTTATTTTGCACTAATAATTATAACACTGTCAAACAATCATGACGAATACTGTGAGTGACAGTCTAACCTACAGTACATGTAAATGGCTGGTTATAAGCTTTGATTCTGTAATTTTGTTACGAATATCACCCGTCATAAAAAAAAACCCGGATATATGTAACTCTGAACAATGAAAATCATTATTGGCCAGCAGGAGGAATTGGTTAGATCTGTTTCTCATGAAGTAAATAAACATAAAAGAATGCAGCATTATAATGATTATTATCGAAGAAGAGTATATACATGTATGTATATTCTTTCTTTTGCAGGTTGACAACCCACAGATACATTCAAGAACTGTTGTTGAAACCAACATCAGAAGTTCTCTTGCAGGTGATAACACTGCTACCCGGATTAAATGTGACGGTCATGAATCTGTGGTATATACCGGGTAGTAGCCGTCCTCCATGCTTCAGTGATCATGATCACACTTCTTTGAATGAAGTATAGCTAGAGCTGACTTTGCAGTGGAAAATATTTACAAGAGGATACTGCTAATCCTTCAGGATCAGGCTAAAATGGAACCACTACAACAGAACCATATTTGTTAGCGGAAAAAAACGGAACCGATTTGACTATAATGGCACCTGAATGTATTCACAAAAATAACCCCATTTTTGGCTGTATATACAATGTATAACTAACGACACCTTAATGTATTGGAAAAATCTGTACCATTTGTTTCTTTGATATAACAGTTCAAAGAATAATGCATTGTGTTATTAATATTAGCCTATTTAACACAGGCTGGGGTGTTAAATAGGCTAATATTAGTAATATAATAATAATAATAATAATCTAAATTAACCCCATTCACTCCTAAAAACAAAACAAAAAGAAATATAACAACAACAAGGTTCTTCCCCTTCAAAAAGTGTTGTTTTTATTAAATGTTGAAAATTGTTAACAATGCATTTTGTTTGACTGGATACGACTGGCTGCATTTCATCGATGTCTACTAGTAGCTACATGTAGAGCTCTGCTATTACTTCTACACACATACATGTACATAGATCTCCACTAAGTGGACATAAAAATAAAACAAAGTAATTACAGGGTTGAAAATTAACATGAAAACCATGGTCGCAAGCAGGGACAGTTGAAGAAAAATCTTACTGGCCCTCCTCAAATTCAACTAGCCATCCAATTAACACATTTTAATGTAACTGCACAGCTAAAATCAAAACTAGAATGTTCTTTGTTGAATAATAACCATGTGCTCACCATATATATATACATGTAGTTAAAATTCATATAAAAATATGTTCGTAAGTTTTAAACCTATACTAGTAACAACTCAAATAAAAAAAAATGAAAAAAGAAATCCAGTAGAAATAAAAATGTTTCTTTACATATAACTTTTAAATTATACAGATAAAATGTCATTTTTAATACAAGGGTGAAGAAGAAATGTTTTATTTAACGACGCACTCAACACATTTTATTTACGGTTATATGGCGTCAGACATATGGTTACGGACCACACAGATTTTGAGAGGAAACCCGCTGTCGCCACTACATGGGCTACTCTTCCAATTAGCAGCAAGGGATCTTTTATTTGCGCTTCCCACAGGCAGGATAGCACAAACCATGGCCTTTGTTGAACCAGTTATGGATCACTGGTCGGTGCAAGTGGTTTACACCTACCCATTGAGCCTTGCGGAGCACTCACTCAGGGTTTGGAGTTGGTCTCTGGATTAAAAATACCATGCCTCGACTGGGATCTGAACCCAGTACCTACCAGCCTATAGACCGATGGCCTGCCACGACGCCACCGAGGCCGGTAATAATACAAGGGTGAAGTCAAAATACAAGAATAGTCAACGTATGCAGCTTGACTTGCATTGTCTGTGAAGTTTAAAAAAATAATGCAGTACAAAGATAATAAAGGTAGAATTGCGCGTGCCGTAGTACATAAATTAGTCTGGGTGGCAGTCCTCTATGTGGCGATGCAAGAGGGGTAAAATAAACTTTGTGGCGATGTAACAGATGGTAAAATCTCCAGTAAAGGATTTCCTCGGGAGTGGCTATCCTATCTATAGACGAAGCACGCACATGTGTCCATTTCATTTGGATATTGTAAATGCTACAATAATAGGCTACTAATAAAATAAATATCAAAAGAAAAATAAATCTGTGAAAAGAACAAAAAACATTTTACCAAAATATATGATGTACTTTTTTTCTATTTTTTATTTCCATAAAATAACATACAATGTACTTAGTTATTATATTACAAAGCATACAAAATGTACTTATTGTGGGTGGTTATGTCATCATGTAAGTCTTGGTGTCACTTTAGATTGTCTGTTCTTATTTCATGGAAATCGCTTAAACGTAAAACAACACTGTCAACGACAATCAATTAACTGACCTTTCGAATAAGCCTTGTAGTAATGGAAAATTTCATTATTATTTTTATATGCATGTATGCGATCACGTTAGTGTGAGTTAAAACTACAAGATTGATTTTGA
Organism: Gigantopelta aegis; assembly: GCF_016097555.1. Taxonomy (NCBI): domain Eukaryota; kingdom Metazoa; phylum Mollusca; class Gastropoda; order Neomphalida; family Peltospiridae; genus Gigantopelta; species Gigantopelta aegis. The sequence goes on from NC_054700.1 coordinate 32,563,585, forward strand.
TTTTGTCCCAGAATAAGGTAAGCTAATTAAATATGATTCCTTTCTACCATAACACTGAATAACAATTGTCAAATATTAGCTATACTAGATAATTATGGCATATCCAGCCCATTCCAATAAGCCTACGACTTCCAGATAAAAAAAACCCAACATGCAATGTCTTCAATACGTTTTGAGCTTTATTTTTAGAAAGACCCAGCCCAAAGCCACAGAAGCTGAGTCTGGTGTTGTCAAAATAAAGAGCATGTTCTGTGTCTTCTGCTGCCAAACCTGTAGTTCACGCCAACACAGATGCGGTGTGTTTGTCACATTCAATTCAGTTTCAGTGTCTTTCTTTTTCAACTGGTACTATACATGCCAGACCCTAAAATCGATGGTCGCCCAACTGACTACCTTTGTAAAATTCTTAGTCGCTCATAGCCAATTACGGTCACCATGAGCAATCCGGGCGACTGCTAATTTTCAACCCTGTAATTATTATACAAGTAGCTGTTGTTTTACTGAAGATATCATCGTTCACATTCAACTTGCAATGCCTAATGGTTCTGGTACTGTTTTAGCCAACACTAAAGTCCGAACCAAATTGTTAACCACTACGATAAATTACTCTCCTACCTTTAATTACCATTAGAGTTCCCTCAAATTTTGTCCAGACACAAACTGCGAAAAAAATCCATTAGGAATACACTTCAAGAGGGGTGGATCGATAGGACATAATCAAACAATGTCATGACATGTGTAAAACACACTCATCATGACGTCAGATTAATTACATAACATATACTTAGGTGGCTTCTACCCCTCTTGAAGAGTATTACTGTCTCGTATTTGGAACAGGTGTCACTGTAATGGTTTTTCACAATTTGTGTCTGGACAAAATTTGGGGGAAATAAAATGTAACAGTAATCAAAGTTAGGAGAGTAATTTATTGAGGTTGTTAATTTGGTTCGGCCTTTCGGATCTGTTTTGTCCATTGATTTTGGTGTCCAATTTGGTTCCATTTTCACTATAACCCAATCCTTTAAGTCAGTCTGATAATGAAGAAGGCATATGCACCTTCCCAATGATAGAGCACGTACCAAGACACAAAACCACCTTGGGGGGGGGGGGGGGGGGGGAGGGCGTAGCCCAGTGGTAAAGTGCTTGCTTATAATGCTTTGTGGGTCAGGGATTGATCCATGTTGATGGGCCCATTGAGCTATTTCTCGTTCCAGCCAATGCACTACGACTGGTATATCAAAGGCCGTGATATGTGCCATACTCATACTGTCTGTGCATATAAAAGATCCCTTGTCACTAATCGAAAATGTAGCAGGTTTCCTCTCTTAGACTATATGTCTAAATTTTGAAATGCTTGACAATAGCTGATGATTAATAAATTAATGAGCATGAGTACGACCCGTACTCCTCTTTCATTGTTTCAATGGACTGAATGGTTAGAGTAGTTTTACTACTTTTAGATACTAAGATAGGCCTATACTTATAATACTATAGGGTTAGGGAATGTCTTTAGAGCATTTGAATCGTTTGATATAGAGGGGTACGAGTCGAACTCTTTCCGACAAATGCTTTGTTAAATATAGGTACCTGAACTTAAATTTGCAGACGGTCAAACTCCAAACTTCAATCCACATAACACGAAACCAATATTTACTAACAAATACGCTTGATTGATTTAAAACAAGAACCAGTGTACGATAGTTTCCTTCTAAAGTGCGGACTTTAAACTAGTTAGGCCAATCATATTTTGACACAAAATAAATTTGTTAACATTGCTAATATATTGTTAAGCAAATATTCCATTTTGTTTTTTTCTTTTAATGCATTAAATAATCACGAGTTGTTAAATAACCATTTTTAAAACTGCATATCAATTCATTCGTCCGACGTTTAGGTTTTATCACAATTGACTGTTCTTGGACCTGTGTTCTCAAAAACTGGTACATTAATAATTAGAGCTTCCGGTATTTTAGGCAGGTACTTTTTGTTGTCTTATTTTAATTAATAATTGGAATCGTTGAGCTTTAATTGGATCTACACATTTTGATATATTGATTGTCGCCCATGCTAGACAGTTTATTGCGTATATAGGTCGTATATACATAATATTTTATCATCAATGCCACTTATTCCGTTATCATTTAAACTGTGTGACAGTGTGATTTGACGTCTCCAGTCCGAGGTACGAGTAGGTTACTCTGTCATTCCAGAGCTAAACGGACGTTTGGATGGTTATAATCGCTCTAGGAAAAATATCCGCCCAGTCCTCCCCTAACTCTAAGCCTAAACCTAAGCCTAAGGCCTAGCCCTAGCCCTAGCCCTAGCCCTAGCCCTAGCCCTAGCCCTAGCCCTAGCCCTAGCCCTAGCCCTAGCCCTAGCCCTAACCTAGTTCACCAAGGTAAACATCTACTGTCCATTTTTTTACATTTTGACATTTATTGGACCCGATGTTTACAACTTTAATAGCAAAAACAAGCGTGCGTTTTCCGCCCAGATTTCAGGCGGAATCGATACAACCATGGAATTAATTATTTTGTGGCGAAATATGAGATATACTAACAAATATAAACACTTACCGGTACTGTATAAAGAAAACCTCCCGACTTACGTTTTACGTATAAATAGACAGTTTGTCCAAATAGTAATCCTGCATTAATCCAACTGTCAGTTACGAACAAAATCTCGAATATTCCCGCCGGCCATTATGAGCATATTTAAAATGTGATTGGTTTTTTTTTTTCATTTATAACTTTATTACACACACACACACACACACGCACACACACTTATATACACACAAGACAGAGGGGGGTTGGGGGAGACAGAGAGATGAAACGGGGAAGCAAGAGATCACACATTTGCTTGTTTCTTGTTGTTTTCTTGTTAATGTGCATTATTCGTAATTAATGTGCATTATTTGTAATTTAGTGTGCTTACCCATGTTTAACACACATTGGTATGAGGCAGTTGTCTCAAGCAGCAATTGTCACCAAGTCACACTTATGAATTAATTACATTCAACAACAGTTAATATTCAAATGGTTACGTAGGAATCAAAATACACATCGGTTTATCCAATGTGCAGACAGGCACAAGGCAGTTATCACAAGCAGTCACAGTTATACATTAATTATTACAATAAATGTTCATCTGGTTACTAGGCAATCCTCAACAACACAGTTCATGTTAAATTAGTCAAGTAGGAATAAATTATCACAAACAGAAGTTGTCATCAACAGTATGAATGAAACACATCAGTGCAATACAACTGTGTTGTTGAGGATAACTTCGCGACCATATGACAATGTTTTGTAATTAATACATAAGTGTGACTTGATGACAATTGCTGCTTGTGATAACTGCCTTGTACCTGTCTGCACATTGCCTAAACCGATGTGTACTTTGATTCCTACTTAACCGTTTGAACATTAACTGTGTTGTTGACGATTGCCTCACAACCATATGAACATGTTTTGTAATTACAATGCTCTGCAGATTTGTTATGTAACTACATATGACTTATAGTACAATTTTTGAAAGTAGTTAAATTAATGTTTCAAGGAATAAATTAGATGGAGCTGACAATCATTATAACATTTTAGATTTACATGTATAAAATATTTTCAACAGCCAGTTTAACTTTCAAATTGTGTCTCCCCATTTCTTTGTGTGTCTATTCACCTTTCCCCAGAACTTGCTATAAAAGATTAATATAAATATTATGAAAGATTAATGAAACTATTATAATCAATGATTTTTTAGGTTGTGGGGTTGGGCCTGTTAATTATAAGAAATTTATATTATTATTTTTTTTTAAATTAAATAAAAACCCTAAAATAACTAATAACCAGTAATTATAGCTAAAAAAACAAAACAAAAATTAAACAAAAAAGAAGAGTAAAAATTAATAAATAAATAAATAAAACCCTTAAAATAACTAATGACCTGCAATGATAATTAAACTAAGATTTTTTTTGTAAGAAAAAAAAGAAGAGAAAAACCTTTGAAACACATGTAAGCAATGGCCTGTAATAATAATATTTAAAAAAAATACTAATAATTTTTAAAAAAGTAAATAAATGAAGGCCTTAAAATAAGTAATGACCTGTACTGACAATCATTATTTTTTTAATAATAATAAAAAAGAATAATATACCCCAAAACTTGAATGTGATATTATTATTAATAATGCATAAAATGCAACCCACACAAAGCACATATAAAGCAACAAAAATAACAAAATAAATAATCAATTCCATTCAGTTCAACAATATTTCTTTTTATTGCTTGATACGAATAATTCTCGTTCCGCAATATTTTCATTCTACATTTTCGATGTGCCAGGATAAAAATAGCTTTCAAATGTTTAAATGTGTCATCTTCAAACATCCAATCCTGGAAAGGTTACCAAAGGTATTGTACTTAATATTTTTGTCTGAAATTTATTAAAATATGTTGTTGTACGTGTTGAGGCTCTTAAATAAAGCACATATGCCTGATTTTATTAAATCGTGATTGCAAATGGAAAATTCGATCCAATGGATAAACGTTACGGCACAGCAATAAATATCACAATAATAAATATAGTGCCGGAGATGTTTATCTTGATGAACTAACCCTAACCCTAACCCTAACCCTAACCCTAACCCTAACCCCTAACCATACCTAAAAATAATAAATGGGGGACCGGGCGGATATTATACCAAAATTCTAGCACTAATCCAACGATAAAAAGTAAAGTAAAGTTTGTTTTATTTAACGACGCCACTAGAGCACATTGATTTTTTATCTTATCATCGGCTATTGGACGTCAAACATATGGTAATTTTGACACTGTTTTGAAGAGGAAACCAGCTGTCGCCACATAGGCTACTCTTTTTTCGACAGGCAGCAAGGGATCTTTCATTTGCGCTTCCCACAGGCAGGATAGCACAAACCATGGCCTTTGTTGAACCAGTTATGTAATCCAACGATAATCCTGTGTTTGACATTATATAACTTTACAACAATAATTTTCCAGTTGGTTAATAACACATATTTTACATAGTAATCACTAATATACACACTACAGGAGAAACCTATCACCACCGTGTACATGCATTTCAGGCTTTTGGATTTCACGGTAACGATCATTTCCGGTACTGTGTCGGTAAAATAATGGAAAAGAAATTTTGTTTCCCATGATTATTAATAATAATAATCATGCTGCTCTATTTAAGCAGGGTGGCCTGCCCTGCTATTGCATTTTGCTGCCCTCCTTTCACATTCTGCCGCTCTCCTTTCACATTCTGGTCACATTCTGCCACCCTCCTTTATTTTTCTGCGCCTCTCTTTATTTTCCCGCATCCTACTGTATTTTACAGCACCTATCTCTGCTATTTCCAATTGCACACATTTTTCCACACATTAAAAACCCCAATGATCAGTCTGCACACTGAACAGTAAAGGAAACAAGCTGCGCTGTGTATGAAAAAGCAACTAACAAAACATTTACAACAGTTACCGTAACGTAATTTAACTGTATTTTTAACAGCCTCTATTTTGTCTCATACCTGTATCCATTTGTATGTTTAATACACACAATAAAAGTTCTATTTTATTTGAGCAATGAAAACATTTAATTTTTTATAGATTCTCCGATTGTAAAACTTCCGTATATTTGACGCCAAATTTGACACATGATCAGAATGGTCATTCTGTCTTTTGTTTGCACTATCGTCTGATATTTTGTCCTCAATTGCAGATATAATTGGTTGTAACTGATGATTTTTACTTTCTGTCATTCTGTACAAATATTCAGGGATTCTTTATTAAATATTATAAACTTTTCATTTTGGGGGGATATCGCCGCTTATAAAAACAGCGGAAGTGGTAGTGTTTATCATTAAAATAATTTATTTTGGGTGCCAAATAATATATACACTGCCTTTACAAAAACAAAACTACTTTTTATCAGCTGGTGATAATATTTTATCACAGCAATCGATTCATTCAATGAAGATGGAAATAACAAAAAAATGTATCAGACATTAGGGGAGCACTTTACAAACATCTTTATTGTTTTTCGTGTATCTTGGAATCTTTATTAAAGTAATAATATTAAAACTTTGATCGGTTCAGCAAAACAGGAACTGCCAGTGAATGTCAGACGGACAACATCTTTGGTTCAATTGAAAGACAAGTTGGTTTGTATTTTGTATAAACTTTTTTGTTGGCAAAATAAGGACTATGTCTTTCCACAAAGTCGACCAACACACAACAATATGGTAAACGAGCACGCCCCCTTTTTTTTTTGAAGGGAGTGGTGCCGCGCGGCCACCCTCCTTTAATTTTCACTCAGCAAGAACACTGCATTATATTGAGTACGACTATTCAACGAAAATAATATCTAATTTTCCGATATCACAGTACTAAAGAGTGTGTTTAATACAATTACAAGACCCAATTCGGATTGGTATGTTAACCAAACTTCTCACTGAATCGCAGTGTTCCGGTTCAGGTAAACCTGAATCAGAGTTCCATCATGCGCTCAGATCAAATGCGTTACACATTTGAACCAAAATTACTGGCATTAAAATGTAGTGTATCTCTTAAATATAGGGATCAAGAACTAGTATTTAGATTCAGATATAATTTTGTGGAAAATATTTGACCTCCTGACTACTGTTACAAAAGTCAATGTGACGCATGTGCTCGAGTACTGAAGGTGGCAATCAAATAGGCCCTGTGGTTTCCTTATTGGAGAAATGTTGTAGGCCTAAACTATGATAATTATAAAAATTTGGCTGTCGGAATCACAACAGCATGCATGTAATGGAGAGGGCGGGTCGAAAATCAATGGTATTAAAAACTGGTTCCCATGACATGTTTTCACAGAACCTAAAAACAGTTTCCGATCAGTTTCCATGATCACAAGGCATGGAACTGAAAATGTTTCCCATGAAATTTGAAATCCTATGGCCTGATATTTTTTATAAAACTGGAACATTGTTGAAAGGGGGAGTTGTCAAAAGGGAGCCGGTCAACTCATCCCAAAGCCAACCTGCCCCCTAATAACTTGCCCCAGCTTGTGGTCAACTTGCCCCACACTGTTTAGTCAACACCAGGGCTCGCACCAAATTCACCAATTTGGAAAAATAAATAAAAATAGTGAAAGAAATTTTGGTTTGGCAAAAACATTTGCGAAATGTGTTGTTTTTCCATCTCGACTAAAGGCTAGAACAGCCAATGTATGCTGCTTGTCTTGCATTGTCTCTGAAGTAAAATATAATGCTATAGTAAACTTTGAGGCAATCAAGAGGGATGACATTTTTGTAAAGAATTTCCTCGACAGTTGTTGTAGTCCTATAGACGAGGGAACTAGATAGAGATCCATAGAATCATCCATTATTTTGCCAAATGCCCTGATAATGTATTATGGTTTTGTCGTTCAAATTACCTTGGATGTTCCATCAATTGCCTTAAAACATATATTAGAAATGAAGATTTAACCTATACAGTTTGATGGTAATGTACACTGAACTTTTCCCCCCAAAATTAATATTTTCTGCTTCAGTAAAGTGTAATAATGTGTGTGTTGGTGTGCGTTTAATATGGATATTGTAAATGCTACAGTAGTAGGTTACATATTGAAAAAACCCAAAACAAAACATTTTACCAAAATATACGATGTACATTTTTTAAAAATCATATTACAAAGGATAAAAGCATACTGATCTGTTCTTATTTCGTATTCTATTTCTTCTGCTGCCAGACCTATAGTTCTCACCAGCACAGTTTTGTCCCATCAATTCAGTTTCAGTGCGTTTCCTTTTTACCTGGCACCATACTCGTCCAAAATCAATGGTTGCCCAATGGACTATTTTTTGTAAAATTCTTAGTCGCCCGTAACCAATAAAGGTCGACACGGGCAACCAGGCAACTGCTAATTTTGAACCCAGGTTGCACATGGTGCACTGACTTCATTGATAAATCAATGGGCCCATCGACCCTAGACTGACCGCGCATCAGAGGAGCGCTAGACGAGTGCTTTACCACTGGGCTATGGCCAGCCCTAGACTGACCACGCATCAGATGAGTGCTAGACGAAGTCTTTACCACTGGGCTATGGCCAGCCCTAGACATCAGCAGCATTTCACTATTAAAACAAGAATTTATACACTGAATAATAAGTACATTTTAGCATATTATACTACTAGTATATTAACATAAAATCAAAATTAAAAACAAAATCTTTTGACTGAAATGCCAAAATATAATTGGCGAATACATATTTAAATTAGCAAAAGAAATTGAAGATTGGCGTATATTTTGGTGAAGAAAAATAGGAACACAGAATAAATATATACTATGCGATTTTATACAATTTGTGACTGTTATACATAGATAAATTCAAAAAAATTACAAATAATTCTTATAGATTATTATTTATCTGATATTAGGATCTGCACAATATAAAACCATTTTAATAAGTGGTCGTAATAGCGGAGTTTTAAAGTTACATTCTCTGGTTACCATATTATAACATCATGTACAAATATGACTTGTGTGTGTTCGCTATGAACGGAGATCGTCAATAGTATACGCTCGATTCGTCGCCTGTACCGCCATTGCTCGGCAAAGCACAAACGACAGCCTGTTGTCAGTTTCAGTTAACACATGCATTTGTGGATTTGAAATTGTAGGGTCCCGTCTCAAAAAATTACATGAGAAATCTTGCGCTGTACGAAGAACCAACCCCGCTGAAATTTCTGCACATGCGCCTTTTAATTTTTTTTTTTAGCAAGGTATCATTTATATGTACCATCCCACAGACAGGATATCACATACCACAGGCTTTTATATACCAGTCATGGCACACTGGCTGGAACGAGCCTGATGGTGGGGATTTATTCTAGACCGACCGCGCATTTCCAAAAAACACCTTTTTAGGTCTAAGTAATGAATAGAAATAACATATAGTCTTGATAAATGTTACGTAAATCGAGCACAACACCCTCTTCCTCTACCCCTAGAGCGTTACGTAATTATTAACACCCCCTTACATGTAACGCATATGCCAACCACTGGCCACTGTCAAAATTTCAAGGCAAATCCCCCACCGACCCCTGGAAAGGTGTTGTGTACCATACCTCTATGGATATAAATATGTTTTGGAGATATGAGACGACCCCTTAATCAAGACAGTTAAATTTGTTCAAAATCACGTGAGAAGCTCAGCGCCTGCGCAAATCATGTAAAGTGCCAGTTCTACTGGCGTCCCGCTAAATGAAGAAAATCAAAGCTGGCCATTTAGTTTGTAGTTGACCTAGATAATGTAGATAAGCGAGCATTGCGAATCTATAGCGATGTGGTGGACCTTTCATGTACCAAACAGAACTGGATCATTTATTCTAATGCTTAAATAATAAAAATATTCCAGGGACTGCAGTTTTAACTGTAATATTTATAAATAAAATGACATCAAAGTTGTAGACGTCCATTTTTAATTTCGACGGACAGTAAAGTTGAGATTGAGGCGAATTGTCCAAACACTGGGGTGAGTTGACCAAACACTGGAGCGAGTTGGTGACCTTTTTGGGCAAGTTGACTAAACATACCCAGTTTATGTCAAAAGTTACCCATGCTAAACTGTACTTTCTAAAATGTTCCAACCAAAATGTACCTATATTTTTGTAGAAAATTACCCTTTTTTATTCACTAAAATACAAAAAAATTTGGTTTTAAACATGTTTAGGAAAAAATGTACCTAAAACAAAACATTCCAACCAAATATACATGTACCTAAAACCAAAAATGTACCTTACCAAAATGTACCCATCAGCCCTCTACTTTGCGACTGATTTGGATGCATAACCAACCATTTTATTCGTTTGGCAAGTAAATCAATTTATACAGTTGCCCCCTTGATGACCGAACCAAATTTGATATTTATAACCAGATCAGGAAGGGTCACGCTAGTGGATGATTCAGGCGAAATAGCTAAGTATCTATATACCACTGAAATTTGCCTTGTTAATTGCGAGGATAAAATCCACTGAAATTTCGTGTAGTTAAAAATCATTACCAGTACATCATTGATGATATATGGTCACCACAAAGACAGAGCACAACCATGTAGCATGGCGAGGTTTGTACAAGATCTGTAACCTGCAATCATAATGATTTTAAATCCTTGCTACAAGTAATGTAGGATGAGAAGTGTGCATTTAAACTGTTATTTCCTCAACTTCTTATCCAAAACTACTTGACCAGATCAAAAATATTCTGTTGGAAACTCCTTGGCACATGGAGAAAAAACAATGTGAATTTGGTCATTCTGACTCACCAGGGGCCGGAGGGCCCAGTGAGGGGTGGGGCATGAGGGCCCAGTGAGGGGTGGGGCATGAGGGCCCAGTGAGGGGTGGGACCCAAAAGGGGAATAGGCTGCAGCAAATTAAGCTGTAATTGAAACAGAATTAGGTTGTTTTGAAAACATGTTACATTGAATTTTGTTTTTTTAATATATAGTATGTTTTTTATAATGGACATTTTGTAACTGTTTATGAATTTAGTGGCTATGGTGATTTGACAACATATTTTTAATTGGCTTTTAATAACTTTGGTATTACTTAGGTGTGGAATAAATTGTTAAATAGAATATATGCAGGACCGTATGTAAAATATATTAAATAAGTTTAGTCAGATTAAAATAACTTGAAATATATTTCTGAATATTGACGACTCTACAGCAGCTGTTAATGACAGTACCGAACTAAAACGACCTTCCTGCGCTCAGAAAAGACAAAGTCCCCAGTGTGCCCAAATTAGTGACATGTAAAGCTCTGATAGTGAAGGGAACCATTTGTACCCGATTATAATAGTGAAATCATTTAAACTGTAATTTGTTCGACTTTTTCAAAGTTACTTGAGCAATTCCAACCACATTTTGTTGAAATGTCCTTGGCACATGGATAAAGTTAAAGTTTGTTTTATTTAACGACACCACTAGATCACATTGATTTATTAATTAATCATTGGCTATTGGTTGTCAAACATACAGTAATTTTGATGTATAGCCTTAGGGAGAAAACCGACAACATGTTTCCAATTTTAACGACCTGTTACTGAATTTTGACCAAAAACAAATGGATCTTAACCAAAAATAATTAAATGCCTCAACAAAATTTCCACAATGTGGTTAGATATGCAGTATGGTTACGGAGTGTTTTACTATAAGATCCAGCATTGAGACACAGATGCATGCACACCCACACACACACAGTCAACAAAACATCTGCACACTACAATATTTTTTTATTTATGATTTTTACAACTTTAGTATCCATGTGTTATATCTAGATTAGATGTAGCTTATGCTTGAGACATAACAACCACTGAATAAACAGTTTACTGGGGTGTCATTAAAAAATCACTATTCAAAGTCCTGGAAAATTAACCAAAATGGTGCTTAAAAGTCCTGGAAAATGGAAATGTTTTAAGTGTATGAACCGTGTAGTAGCAAGCTATCTTTTATAAGCATCATCCCACAGACAGGATAGCTCATACGACCGCCTTTGGTATATCAATTATGGTGCACTGGCTAGAACGAGAAATAGCCCAGTGGGTCCACCAACGGGGATCGATCCCAAACCAACCATGCATCAAGTGAGTGCTTTACCACTAGGCTACATCCTGCCCCTGGCACCGGAATAATGTAGTCATTCAGAGGGGTTGGGCTCAAATTTCTTCAGATGTACTGTACACGATTTCCTAAACTAAATTAGGTGGGAAGCTTGACCCATGGACAAACAAAACAAAATTATGAATTTTGTCAATCTGACCCCACAAGGGCTTGAGGGGTTGGGTCCAAAAGGAGCAAACACTAAGCCAATTTTTTAAAATGTAATTTTTTTATATGCCCATCTATGGGGCATTGTCCGTATGTCCGTACGTCTGTCTGTTAACCTTTTCTTGTCCGGAACATATCTAGCATACAGATGCATACAGGACCATTAAACCTCACATGTAGGAACAAATTGGGATGGTGGTGTGTAGCATTCTATTACTAGGTCACTGTGACCTACTTTTCATGGACTACTGCACATAACAGTAAATCCTTGTCCGGACGATATCTTGCATACAGATGCATATAGGACCTTCAAGCCTCACATGTAGGAACAACTTGGGATGGCGGTGTGTTGCGTTCTATTACTATGTCACCGTGACCTACTTTCCATGGTCTACTGCACATAACAGTAAATCCTTGTCCGGATCATATCTTGCATACAGATGCATACAGGACCATCAAACCTTACATGTAGGAACAACTTGGGATGGTGGGTGGTCCAAAACAAACTGTTCATCCATCTCATTGCAAAAAATTCGCATAATTAGAATTGAATCATACCCATAACATATTCAGTAATGTAGATATGGTTTTCCATCAAACTCCTGATGGGCGTATCATTTACCTCACCGGTACTCTTGTTTCCCCATACAATGTTAAACTCTGGCATATGGAGGTAGACATGCATGAACCATAATTGAATATAGGCACACTAATAGAGTTTAAATCAAGTAACTAGACCAGTAAGTGTGAAAATAATTTGTAGCCATAATAATTGTATGAAATATTTTTTTTTTTAATTCATCACTTTCTATCATTTCAGAGTATTTTGCTACCAGAAGAGAACTTGCTGAGAGAAAAAAAATGTTTTGAAGAACAGAAATATTCTTACCAGAGACAAGCTATGGCATCTTATAAAACATTTTCTCATAAAAATTAAAACATAGATAAAACATTTTCTTTCATATCTACCACAGAGGTTTTGAAACCAACATGGAAAGTCACCAGTCTAGAGAAGTTGACAGTGTTTTGTTTTATTCTAAAGAGCTTCAATGTTATGTTCGTGTGCCAAGTGATATTGGCAACTCCTTGCCTGTAAATATTGCAGCTGGTGGTGGTCAAGTCTATACAAGCACCTCGGGTGTTTCTGTTAGCAACAGCCAGGAGCAGACTCATGTTGTGACAAGTTACCCACAACAACAGCAGCAGCAGCAGCATCAGCAACAACAACAACAACCTTCAGCTCACATACAGCAGGTGTTATGTACACACATTTCCAACTCAGACTATGACCGGACGTATCCTCTAGCAGTGACGAACATTGGCGAACAGAACCCAGGCTGTTCCATGACATCGCTGCCAGTTTCTGATCAGGTGTACTATCAGGATCAGGTTGTCACAGGTTACGGTCGACCTTATCCTCAGAACAGTGGTATCAAGTCACCGCAGACCTTGCAGAGGCAATATGGTGATGTGTTTGAGAACTATTTCACAGGATCGGGAGCAAACGATGTCGGCAACAAGACTGGGCAGACTAACAAAGGATCCGCATCAGATCTAGAAGATCCTGTTAAAATCAGTCAGATGCTTGTTGAGAAACTGCTGGCCACTGAAACAAATTCTAAGAAACCGATCAAAGCAAATGCAGTTAAACCAGCTCCAGCCAAGAGCACGAAGAAGGGAAAGAAAATTGTGTGTCATGTTTGTAACGTGGGACTGACCACACTGAACCGAAAGATTCTGGTGAAGATGGAAGGAACCAATGTCTCTTATCTAACAACATGTGAAACATGTTGTAAGATTGAATCAGACAAGATAAAAGCAGAACAGGCAAGAAAGTTGTTAGAAAATCAAGCAAAGAGTACATGTAGTAATGTTCCAAATACATCTTTACCATTTGCAGGGTCTAACAGGTGTGCTACATCTCATGCAAATTCTCAGCACATTAATTCAGTTAATACAACACCTTCACAAATGCAGGTTTCACAGACAGGGGTTAAAATTACAAACACCAATACTCTTACTCATTCCAGTGTTCAGCCAGTAGGTATATGTAGTTCTAGTTCACAGATGCCTGTTAGTAGTACTGCAGGACAGTCGCAAACATCAGCAGTGCATTTACAGCAGAACAGCAATGTTGCTTGTCCGGTTATTGGTCAGAAGTCTGTCCAGAACATAAACTGTAATTCTTCGACATTGTCTTCTAAACTGACTGGAAATGCCCCACTTGTGGCAAATACCAAACCAAATAATCTACAAGCAAAGCCAAATGTTTGGCATCAGAAAAGTAAACCAGTGACAGTCTGTGGGTTGTGCTCTAGAAAAGGACGAGAAATAACGTGTGTCATAGCCAAGGTCAAAGAGGACAACACTTTGGAGTACATTGACGCTTGCAACATCTGTGTGAAGAAGAAACTTGAAAAGAAAAAGAGGAAGAAAGTAAGACACAGCATTTCTGAGCTGAAGAGAATCAAAAGCAAGTGCAATAGAGGCACTCAGTCTGAGGATAACCCATTGAAGTGGAAGTGCCAGAAATGCTACAAGACATTCCAACGCAAAAACGAAATGTTAATTCACAAACGAACGCATCGGAAGCCCCGTGTTATACAGTGTGTAAGCTGTGAGGAAGAGCTGAAATATTACAGTCTTCAAAAGCCATTCAAATGTGAACACTGCGATCGAATCTACGATCCAAAATCTATTTCTGATATGGAAAAAATCAAACGATCCCAAAGAGGTAACGACGTTTTTAAGTGTTCAATATGCGACAAAGTTTTAGCCACTGCAAAGGGAGTTAAGGAGCACGAAAAGACGCACTCTTTGGAGAAACCGTTCGTGTGTTATATCTGTCACAAGACGTTCAAGTTCACCACCAATCTGCGACTGCACATGAGGACCCATACGAACGAGAGACCGTTCAAGTGCGAGATGTGTGGGCGAGCCTTCAAACAGAGCTCCGGTCTCATTCAGCACATTCGACTACACACAGGCGAGAAACCGTGGGCCTGCAGCATATGCGGCAAGCGGTATGGGCAGAAAAGCAACTTCACCCGACACATGTTCACACACAACAAGTCCAAATCGTACGCCTGTTTTCTCTGCGACAAATTCTTCAACACGGACTGGAAGCTGACGAGACACATGAAGTTCAAGCATTCGGACAGCAACCCGTATCGATGCGACATCTGCGGGAAAGACTACGAGGAGAACAGCAGCTTTCGCCGCCATCTTGAAAAGCATGGCATGGACAACAAGTTCCGCTGCAAAGTGTGCGGGAAGCAGTTCTCGGCGACGAATCCTCTACAGCAGCACCTGAAGACCCACTTGACCGAGCAGAAGGGTCTGTACAACTGTGGACTCTGCAGCTTCCAGTTTAACGACGAGGCGCAGCTGAACGGTCACATCAGGCAACACTTCAGTGACAACACGCACGGGTGCAGCCAGTGCGAGGCTGTGTTCCCCACCAGGGGTCTGCTAGAGCACCACCTGAAGCAGAAGCATTCCGCAGAGACCGTCTTCGACTGCTCGCTCTGCGGCCGGCAGTTCACCCTCAAGGTCAATTACGACGTGCACATGAGGAAGCACAACGGCCACCTTCCGTTCGAGTGTCACATCTGCGGTAAGAGATACCAGTGGAGCAACACGCTGGAATCGCACATGACGATTCATGCCAATGAAACGTCTGTCAGCGTTGTAGGGACCGCTGCAGGCGCGTGCAATCCTGCTGAGACCAACTACCTGAACATGCCAGTTCAGTATGCTTGACATTAAATGCGCAGAACCCTATTTTTTAGCAAGTGAAAATGGACACGTTAAAGGCATACTGTCACGGATTTAAGGACTTTATTTCTCTAAAAATGAATAATAAATAAAAATTACATTAATTGTTTGAAACTAAATCTAGCTATCGCATCACCTTAACTGAACCATGATGGAGTGAAATCCATGTCAACCCTCTCGGGGAATTTTCGTTTTTGAATTATGGACCATTGCCATAATTAAATAATTTTTACAAAATATTAATAAATGGAGTATGGTGGTTATGAAGATGGATGAATAAAGTACATTTAGAGACAAATCAAATAATTTTTGTTAAGGTAATACTTTGTTAGACCATTAAATAGGTCAGTGGTCTGTGACAATATGCCTTTAAGGTTAGTTGATCTACAGATATGCAACGCACATTTGGTTAAGGTTATAACAGAGAGAAACTAGTCTGATGTTTAAACAGGGAAATGCCGTCTAAAAATAGACTAGAACCTGTCTCGATAACCAATACTTCTTAGGCAAACGTGCGTTTCAGAATTATGACAAATGTATTTTGAGGGTATTGAAAAAATCGGGATGACCAGTACCACTTAAAGTGTACGAAAATTAATATTCTAAATAATAAAATATAAGTAGTTCTAATTTAAATGATCAAAACATCTTTAATAGTAAAAAATAAAACCACGTCGTAGTCTTTAAAAAATAGGCTCTGTCACTTTAAGGTACACCAAGGGTGTAGGAAGGTGCCAAAAAGTGTGGAGGCACACACATACATGTATATATAAATACATGTATAAATATATTTAAAAACATCGCTGGTGCTACAAAGTGTGTGTGTGTATGGGGGAGGGGGGGGGGGGGGCATGCCTCCTTGCCCGCCTTTCCCGCCAATGTACACTTACAGAAAATGTATTCAGAGAATGTTGATGCTTACACCTGCGTACTAGCTCCATTATTTCTAAATCCATCTTTGTAAATACTTTAAAAAATCAAACTATTATAATGTATTCCTGAATTCATTATCGTGGTGCCACAGCTGCCCAAAAAACACCCTCCCAAAAACCCCCACCCCAAAACAAAAACAACACATGATAACGGCCATTTAAAAGCATCGGATTCCAACCAAAAGTGGCCATTGATCAATTCTGTCGTATTCATTTTATACTCATGTCCTCCATAAAACATTTTATAACGCTAATCCAAGCCCACCACCCACCTACCCCCAACATCCCTCTGTAAATGCACAGTGCTCTTCTTAGCACCCATCCTTTTATTTTTACCAAAACGTACATTTGTAATGACCAAATTCATTGGGTTTTCTGTTAGTATTTTTGATTGGTTTCTTTGGTAAATGGGGGGGGGGGGGGGGGGGGGGGGGGGGGATGTGTGCATAGAAAGTGCACACACACATGAATAAATATATAAAAAAAACATCGCTGGTGCTACAAAGTGCCCCCCCCCCCCCCAACCACACCCCACCCGCCCGCTTACTACACCAGTGGGACGTGTCTTCCATTTGTTGTCTGGTACAATCCAATGCAGCCACTCGTCCCTTATACCCTTTCGCAGAACCAAAATTTTAACTTTCACTCATTTTGTCTTTAGGATTTGGTTTGTTTTTAGTCGTGAAATGCATGGTGTGTCACTTTTCATTTAAGTTCAGGGTCTTGATAATACTTAAAGGCGACGTCACACGGTGCGAGTGTCTAGTACGCTTAGCTTAGATATGTTTTTAACGTGCTCATATACCTCTATGGTTTCGAACACGCCTACCCCGAGTCCGGCATCCGATATGATCGGTGGTCTGACTCGGGGCAGGAAAAACCTAACTATTATAACAATTTAGAAATTTGAGGCCAAAGTCTAGTACGAGAGTAGCCGATTGCATAGCAACCGGTGAAATTGTAATGTTTGCCGAGTCACAATAGGCTGTTCGCGTACGAGCATCTCGTATCGTGTTGTATCGCCGTTGAGTAATTTTTATTGGTACATTCCAATTACGCGACATTCCATATATACATTATTCAGTTACTTATTGGTATTACAAATATAGTTTGGAATATCTTTACCATGTTACTAGTAAGTACTGTAACGTGGAAAAATAATTGTGTTGAACTACACATACATATATATATACCCCTCACCCATCTGCAGACCTCACCTCAGTCGAACCCGCACCTCTTGTAACAAAAGAAAGAAAGAAAGAAGTGTTTTATTTAACGACGCACTCAACACATTTTGTTATTTACGGTTATATGGCGTCATACATATGGTTAAGGACCACATATTTGGAGAGGAAACCCGCTGTCGCCATTACATGGGCTACTCTTCCGATTAGCAGCAAGGGATCTTTTATTTGCGCTTCCCACAGGCAGGATAGCACAAACCATAGCCTTTGTTGAACCAGTTACGGATCACTGGTCGGTGCAAGTGGTTTACACCTACCCATTGAGCCTTGCGGAGCACTCACTCAGGGTTTGGAGTCGGTATCTGGATTAAAAATCCTATGCCTCGACTGAGATCCGAACCCAGTACCTACCAGCCTGTAGACCGATGGCCTGCCACGACGCCACCGAGGCCGGTCTCTTGTAACATTGTAGAATATTTCATATACTAAGATGAACCAATTTCTGAGAATTTCTTGCACCATTGCTTGTCGTTATCACCAGGGACCGGGACTTAGCCCAGTGGTAAAACACTCGCTTGGGATCTGCTGGGATCGATCCCCGTTGGTGGACCCACTGGGCTATTTCTCACCCCAACTGGTTTATCAAATGCCGTGGTATGTGTTGTCCTGTATGGGATGGTGCATCTGAAAGATCCCTTGCTACTAATGCAAAATTGTAGTTGGTTTCCACTCAAAGACTATGTCAAAATTACCAAATGTTTGACATCCAATAGCCGATGATTAATAAATCAATGTGCTCTAGTGGTGTCGTTAAACAAAACAAACTTTATTATCACTAGATGATTGGATGTAGCTCTGGTAGAACGCTCTTCCGAGTTGTGACGAGTTACGCACACACACGACTGGTACGTAAGTCCATGGTATGTGCTGTTCTGCATATTACACATATAGTCTGCTGCTATATTCTGTGTGGTGGAAGTAGGTTTTCTCTCATTCTTTGTTCAAATAAGCAAATGTTACAAACCAAATACACACGTATACTAGTATTCAGTTTGTTTATATGTAGCTCTGTATACCTTGCGTTGCAATCATTGTATTTAGTAGTATTACTAATAATAATACACGTACACTTTATAAATAAGATAGGGTCACCGTCTGCTTGTGTTACTAGTATAGCAGATTTTGGGTGAGCGATACCCTATTACTGTTATATTTATGATGATAGTGTTGCTAAAATATTTCTCTTTATGGGCTGTGATAAACGTTCATTTTGATTTAAATCTGTATTGTACATCTTGTATTGCATGTACATGCACGTCTAATAATTTATGGGCATTGAATAACTAAATTGTATGGGTATTTAATTTACGTTTTGTATGAGAATGAGGTGGGTTTTTTTCCTTTCTTTTTTTTATCCTTTTCTGTTATTGCAGTGCATCGATATAGACTTGAATTTTATATTGATGATGTTACTTTACGGTACACGTATACACAATATACTCGTTGTGTATGTTTTTGGCCCACTGAAATTGTGCTAGTCACATGGGATAGAAATAAATGATTTTGCAAGTATGTAGTTCACATATATGTTCTGCTTGTTGGTGTTTCACATTATTAGCTGATTCAGCTCCGCAGAAGTAGTGGTTGGTGGAGTGATCGTCTGAGAATGAAACGCAAAACTGCGTTTTCAGTTTGATTCTCTCTCTCTCTCTCTCTCTCTCTCTCTCTCTCTCTCTCTCTCTCTCTCTCTCTCTCTCTCTCTCTCTCTCTCTCTCTGTCTGGAATCGGTATATAAAGTTACTAATAGAAAAATGCAGCAGGATTCCTGTCTAAGATTGTAGGTCAGAATTACCAAATGTCAATTTTGATAGCTGATGATTAATAAATCGATGTGCTGTAGTGGTGTTAAATACAACACACACACACACACACACACTCTCTCTCTCTCTCTCTCTCTCTCTCTCTCTCTCTCTCTCTCTCTCTCTCTCTCTCTCTCTCTCTCTCTCTCTCTCTCTCTCTCTCTCTCTCTCTCTCTCTCTCTCTCTCATTTTAATTTACTTCTTAATGTATACATTTTTTCGTTCGTACGAAGTTATTGGAAGGTAAACTCCGGTTTAGGCTACTGTAAACGTTACATTAAGACAACAAACGACTTGTTTATGACACTAGTATTTTAAACAATAATAAACCATTGTATCTGGAAGTGTAGTCTTAAAATGTGGTAAACGCAGAGCAATCCCTTTAACAATACTATAATTGATCACAAGTTAAGCATTTGCTCGTCTTTGAGGGGCGGGCTTAGCTCAGTCGGTTGAGTGCTCGCTTTAGATGCTTGCGTCGCAGGATCGACACACCTCGGTGGATCCATTCAGCTGATTGTTTTTTTCCGCTCGTTTCAACCAGTGTACCACAAGTGGGCAAAGGCCGTGGCATGTGCGTTTTTGTCTGTGGGAAAGTGCATATAAAAGATCCCATGCTGCATTAGGAAAAATGTAGCGGGTTCCTCTGATGACTACGATGGTTGACATCTGATAGCCGATGATTAATTAATGAATGTGCTCCAGTGGTGTCGTTAAACAAAACAAACTTCTTACTGGTCTTTGAACATTTTGTGTTCTGAATTTGCAGACAAATCTGTAGGTGACGGGTCTAATACAGTGACAAATAAAATTCTACGTGACGTGATCATTACTATTTGAAACAATAATGCCAGTTTTAGCAATACTATGAAGTGTTATAAGAGGGTCAAGTAGGCCTACCTTTAAAATGATATATCCGACATACAAACACTTTCTTTTTCTTTTTACTCATTTCCGTGCTTATTAAAGCCCAAGCACGCTGCCCTAGACACACATCAGCTATGTGGGTTGTCTGTCCAGGACAGTAGGATAGTTAGTTATTAGTTGGCGAGTGAGAAAAGGGTGTAGTGGTCTTACACCTACCCATTGAGTCATTAAAGGTTGCTCTGAATGGGAGCCGGTACCGGGCTGCGAACCCTGTACCTATCAGCCATATGCCCGATGGCCTAACCACGACACCACCGAGGCCGGTATACATGCATTAATTTGACCAATCCAGTCAAACCTGTTTTATGCAATCACCAAAGGGAATATTAAAAAGTGGCCTTTCAGTACAGGTACATGTAGATGCTAAATACAGGTCATTGTATACTATAGTAGATGATAAGGGAGAATAAAAATATGGTCTCTTAACACAGGTGGCTGCTTAAATTAATACAGGTGTCCAGAACAGAATAGGTTAAACTATGTATGATCTAAGGGAGATAATCCGTGTAGGCATACTATTAACTAGTATCTGATAACATTAATTTATTTGGTACAAAAACGTTTGCTTGGTTTAACGACACCACTAGAGCACATTTAGTAATCGGTCAAAGGCTATTCGATGTCAGGCTGAGAATTCCGTGAATCCCAGATTTTTGAGTCTGAAGCGTAAGAATCCCAAAATATTTATATTAGGCTACATCTCATTTACACATCCACGAAGACCTTTTAATAATATTAAAAAAACCCCACACAAACAAAAACAAACAAACCAAAAATTTAAATGTATACAAAAATCCCCAAATGCCTGTAGGTTATTAAATGATCCAGAATGGGTCATATCTGTTCCGTAACACCTAACCTACTCCCATCACTCCCGCCCGTTTGACTTTTTTTTTCTTTTCTTTTTTTTTGGGAGGGGGGGGGGGGGGGGTGTGTGTGTAATTCATCATCCACAATAATATAGCATGCAGCAACTATATTCTCCTAAAAACACGTCAGGAATTATCTTTATTTCAAACATTTTCCAGGAAGCGTGCCCTGAAACTCCTCTATAGATCTTACTCCGTTTAAAAGCTCGGCATATTTACCTTCGACAAACTCAAACTTGCCCTTTTTCGAAATTTGTAACTGCCACCCCAACCCCACCCATAAAAAATCAGCTGGACCCGCTTCCAATCTTCGCCAATGCAGGCGAGTAATCACTCCCGCTGTCCTCCACTCTCTGATTGAAAATTTTAGGAAAATGGCAAATCGATCGCCTTGAAGTAACAATTTAGTACATTTTATTGGCAATGTCTTCCGATCGCTCGCCTAGAACCACTTCAGGAGAGTGATTTTCAGCTCGCCTTGATTTTGCTTATGATGAAGTTTTTTTTTTTGCAGATTATTTTTATTAAGTTAACCTTTTGACAAAATTAATTACTCTTATCACATTAATGTATGATTTTTTTTAACGCTAACCCTAAACTTAACCGATTTTCTTTCTGGGAGAGCACCCCCACCCCTCCCATAACACTGTTGACTGTGGTTTCATTCGATTCCATAACGCCATACCCAAAAATTTCTTTCTGGCAGAAACTCTGACTTCCCAGAGGACAGCACATACCATGACCTCTTGTATGTCAGTCTCACTGACTGCCGTGGGGTTCCGATCCTAGGTCCCAAGTTCTGCCAGCTGACCTACATCTCATCCTTCATTCGTTTACACCGGCCTCGGTGGCATCGTGGTTAGGTCATCGGTCTACAGGCTGGTAGGTACTGGGTTCAGATCCCAGTCTAGGCATGGGATTTTTAATCCAGATACCGACTCCAAACCCTGAGTGAGTGTCGTTCACTTGCTGTTCATTTGTGAGATTTTTCTTCACAGTTCGTGAACATTTTCAGTAACAATAAAGTTCAGACAAGTAAGTATCTCAATACAAAACGTTACAAACCCTTAAAACCAATAATGTTGCTAAGTCTTACGATATCTGGAGAGGGGATACAACCAGGACAAAACAGTTGGAACATGACCAGGAGAGGTGAAAGGAACGCACCCCAAGTCTGTGCGCACTCTGTGAAATTTGTCGTGACGTAGGCATTGTTGTGCTTCGAGCGACATCTACCGGTGACAGAATACTAACTTTCAAAATTATTTCAAGCAATTGGGACATGGGGATTCCCATGGTATTTATCGATATAAAACCTGCTTTTTCACTCCATTTGATAAAAACGTGATCTAAGTGTGTTACAGGTTTGTAGATTAACCAAATTATAATTTATTTTCGCTGGATGAAACTAGGGCGTGCGGCTTTAAACCTTTTGACAAAATTAATTACGCTTATCATTACTGTATGTTTTGTTTTTTTAACCCTAGCCCTAAAGTTAACCCATTTTCTTTCCATTTTCCATACTCCCTGTTGATTGTGGTTGCATTCAATTCCATAGTGCCATACCCAAAAATTTCTGGCAGAAACACTGAAAATGGAAACCCGCTACATTTGTCATTTTTCCATTAATAGAAAGGGATTTTTATATACACCATCCTACAGACAGAATAATACACACCACGGCCTTTGGACGAGGTGTACTGGCTGGAACGAAAAATAGCCCAATGGGCCCATCGACGGGGATCGATCCCAGACCGACGGCTCATCAAGCGAACACCTTACCACTAGGCAGTCTGCTTTTAAAATCAGAATCCTGTGATTGTTTTCACAGAATAAGCAATCGGATCATAAATGATGACATTGTCGCGGGCTTTGAACAAGATTTTATTGCTTAATTATGAAGTAACATTTTCATTAGTGTCCGGATGATGAAAGAGGGTAGAGGAGACTCAGCAAGCCACCTCTACCGAGTCTAATGATAGGCTCACACTACCAACTGCCACGACAACGTGGACCAACTTTCTGCTCTCACGGCTTCTACGACTGTCTAGTTGCTAGCCTGAGCGCTCTTACAACTCGATTCTCGTCGTATATTCATTTCAGCTTACATCCAATTAAGGTTCAAGCACGCTGTCCTGGGCACACATCTCAGCTATCTGGTCTGTCTGTCCAGGACAGTGGGTTAGTTGTTAATTGGTTACTGGTTAGTGAGAAAGAAGAGGGTGTAGTGGCCTTACACCTACCCATTGAGCCCTTAAGAACTCGCTCTGGGTTGTAGCCGGTTCCGGGCTACGAACCCTGTACCTACCAGTCTGTAGTCCGATGGCTTAACCACGACGCCACCGAGGCCGGTTCTCGTCGTATAACCCATTACTTGGTTAATGTGAGCGCAACCATCTAAGTCAAGAGTTGTGGAAAATTACAACGCAACCGTTGATTTGGCCAGGTTCGTCGTGACAGTTGACAGTTTGAGAATAGCATACCAAAATGTAACGAAGTAAAATACAATACAAATTACAACAATCAACACGGGTTTCAGCACTGTGCATTGTCATAGCTAACTGTCAGCTACCATATGAACGTACAGACTAAATCATCTTTATTACAATCACTGTTACTGCCAGAGAGAGAGAGAGAGAGAGAGAGAGAGAGAGAGAGAGAGAGAGAGAGAGAGAGAGAGAGAGAGAGAGAGAGAGAGAGAGAGAGAGAGAGAGAGAGAGAGAGAGGGTAAGATGGGGCAAATTACATACCCTAAAATTTTCGAAATTAATGGACACAGTTTCAGAAAGATTATAACTTAAGAGAACTGTTTAATAGTTATTAAAATAGACGAATTGCAATGTCCAATTTAAAGAGAGATCAAACCCATAACCATATAGTGTACTTAAGGGTCATTCGATTATTACGTAACGCTCAAAGGGGTAGGTGGGTGTAGACCTAAACGTTATGTAGCATTATGGGGGATGGGGTGTACGGAACAGCGTTGCGAAATGCACTTTTCTAAAATTACAATTTGTTTTAATAAACGCCCTGTCACGGCGACAAGACGTATACACACAAAAAGGATTATAAATCGAGCTGAAATACGTATCAGCGCTTTCCCAAATCACAAAACAGTACGTTAAAATTATATTACACCCATCGCATGACCTTTTTGTGAATGGGAAGGTGTGGGTGTCTCCCAGCGGTACGTAATGTCTTTTTTTTGGTGGATGGGTGGGTGGGGGTGTATGGTCTAGCGTTGCGGAACATTATGGGGGGGGGGGGGGGGGGGGATAAGGGTGTCTAATTTTGACCAAAATAGCGTTACGTAATATTTGAACGGCCCCTTATGATCTGTTTTGTTTGTATTACGTATCCTCAAAATATTTTCTGGCAGACAACCTGACAATGTTTCATGTCAATGTTATGTAAACACAGTAAAACATTTGACGTTTACACCTGGGAAGGACTACCGTAAATCCTTGAGAGGACGCCTATAGTCCACCCCATCTTTCTATGGAAATGACATAAGAGGAAAAGTAAGTGTTTTGGAAATAATACAAAACTACCATTTATCTGTGCACTAAAAAAAAAGAAAAAGAAAAAAAAGAGTTTTATTTAGTTCTGAACCGAATATGATTTTAATTGCACACAGCAATGGTAGTCGTTTTGTTATTAAAACACTTTTATTTTTCTTCTTATGTCAAACCAAAACGAAATTATTTACAAAAAGCATTTCTATAGGAGGATGGGACGGACTATAGGCTTCTATTTTGTTCACGACGCTGAGACCCGGCCACTATTCAAGGCAAGCCACTATTCAAGGCAAGCCACTATTCAAGGCAGGCTTCTATTAAAAAAAAAAAAAAATATCCTGTCCTGCTGTTCTCGCCATGTGGTTAAAATGTGACGTCATGCAACGAAAGTGAGGAGTATAACGCTGTCTTTAACCTGTCAAAGCTAGAATAACAGAACTATTGTCCGAACCAAATTGTTAACAACTACAAAAAATTACTCTCCTACCTTTAATTGCCGTTAGATTTCCTCCAAATTTTGTCCAAACACAAATCGTAAAAAACCCACTACAAATATACAGATTCCACACACGAGACTGCAACGATGTCGCCGATATTGTCTTTGCTAAGATTGCATAGGGAAAAATACATGCAGTTTTCTGCTGTCTGCCATGTTGCTTGTTTATGGAATACTCTTCAAGAGGGGTGAAAGCCTCCAAAGTATGTGACACAATTAATATGAAATCGATCTCTAGTGGTATCTTTAAAATAATAATAATAATTTAAAAAAATTTATAATATGACGTCATCACGTTTGCTTTTATATCATAACATGTTATGATGTTGTTAGATTAAGTCCTATCCTTTCACCCCTCTTGAAGAATATTCCATAAAAAGTCAAAATGGCAGCTGATACAAAATTACATGCTTTTTTCCCTATGCGCTCTCAGCGAAGTCGATATAGGTGACATGGTTATCATCTGGTATGTGGAATCTGTGTCATTGTAATGGTTTTTTCAAGATTTGTGTCTGGACAAACTTTGGAGGAAATCTAACAGCAATTAAAGGTAGGAGAGTAATTTTTCGTAGTTGTTAACAATTTGGTTCGGACAATAGACAGGTTTCTATTCAAGGCAGGCCTCTATTTGTTTCGCGAAGCTCTGAGACACGCCCTTTACGTTTAATCGAGACAGGCTTGTATTCAAGGCAGACCTCTATCAAAGCATTTACGGTATATGGCAAAATTTGGTGACGATTACACTAGGCCTAATCATGATTTACAAACTGAAACCTCTTTCGTAGTATGTAACATGGTACAGATGTTTGAAATAAGTACGGAATACTCGTTTCTTGTTTGTGGTCGTAACTGTTGGATTTACAAATGTTCACGTCAAAGTTGAATGAAAGAAACGCATACGGATCCTTAGGAACCGGCAAACTCATATTCATGAAACTTCCCTTTCCTAGTGGAAACACAATCGACTTGTTGTAGATGGAAGTCAGTCTCCAGCGCCTGTCGGTATCCCAGATGTGAGTCTCGTTTTCAAAGTAAAAACTTATATCGAGAAACGGCCATTTCCAGCTTTTTGTTTTTATTGCTTCCGACAAAATGGAATAAAATTTCCAACGAATGTCCATTGACGTATCGAGGGTGAATAACGGTTCAAGCTCAGACAAGGTCGTGCGGAGATCTGGTCTTTGTCTAAAAGGAACAATCACGTCAATATCGTCGTCCCAAGGAACAATTCCACGATGTCGGTACGATCCCAGAAGACTCCCCGAATACAAGAAATACGTCATGTTGGCAGATTCCATTTCTGAGGCAAATCGTTTCAATAGCAACTTGGCAGTTACCATATCGTATTGGGTCATTTTGTTGGAGAATTCTCCATTAAATATGGAATCCTTAAAAAACATGAAATACAGTTCCAGATCAGGTAAGACCACATACAACAAAGCAGTTGTTAGTAGTAAAGAAAAAAACAAATATTTCAAATTAGATAACTTCATAATAGATCTAGGTTTTTTTTGGTAAACTCTTTTTCCGATCCACTTTGTGACTAGTGATGTTAACACTATAACAGATCGTGTTACTATTGTTAGTTCCGGTGTACACATCCGGATTTCTAACGTGCACTGTGGACGTTTAAAAAAAAAAGAAAAAAAACCCCACCCAAAACGACAAAAAAACAGTATGAACGATATTACCACTAAAGAAAACATCAGTTGGCTCTCACCAATAACCAATGTACAGTATTTTAAATATATCTTCAATAGGTTGCGATTTTAATATTTATTTATATTTATATTTATTATTATTATTATTTTGCGGATTGACACATTAGCGTGCATTGGTTTTGGCGGTAAAATTACGTCATAGCTCTCGAGGGGTGCAGGACTTTAAAGAAATCATTTCCCTCGATGAGTATCATGGAGTTTAAAGAGACGATACCAAATCTAGTTTACTTCTTGCATTTGACTAATTAAGACGTTTTTGACACCTTCCTACGCCCGTGGACGCTTAAATCTTGCTAGATCGGCACGGGCCCGAGTACTCAAGTACTCACGGAGACCCTAGAGTGCGAGTGAGTGCGAATAATTTCTACATGCTCATATACCACTAGAGTTTCGAGCATGTCCGTCCCGGGGCCTGTCTCTGGATAGCCAGGGGCTTGTTCCGGGATAGAACAAAAAATTAAGCGGACAATTTTGAAATTTACATCCAAAAATTAAATAGTGGGCCTTTACAATTTTGTTGCGCATCTCTAATTAATATAATTATCAAAGAAAATTCTACTCATTAAATTTGGTCGCTAGATTAGGATCGGGTGGTCAAAAAGAAATTAGGTAAGATCGGTGGCCTAACTCGGGATGGAGCGGGGGGTGGTGGCGGTGGCGGTGGGGGTGGTGGTAGCATTTGAGAAGGACAGTCCAAAAATAAATAAGAGAAAGAAGAGAGGATCGGACTATTTAATAATATTTAAAAAAGAAAGTAATTTCGACATAAACTTTTAAGGCCGTTAGGGTGCACAGCTTGTACGGACGAGATGGGTTGCATCCCGTCAAGAAAACCCCTAGATTGACAGTCAATAGACGTTGAAGGTGTAGTGCTGTGCTGAAATACAGATCTTGAGAAGCCGGATCCGTCTGAACGAGAGAGAGAATCAGACTAGGGTATAGTCCAGTCGTCATGGGTTGGTATAGTGGTGCGGACGGGCCCGACTCCGGACGATACGAGATGGTATCACAATAAAACAAAGTAAAGTCTAGAAAAGAGTAGTAGGGGTCGACCCCGCTTCCTATTTCTTCTTAGAGTGGGGCGGTCAATCTTCCAGTGCTGCTAGGACAGGCTCGGACATGTAGAGACTAAACGCGAACAACCGTGGCGTTTTGCAGAATGGCCGTCATACGAGTCACGAAAAAAAACAAGTCAACATAGTGAGACGGAGAAATGACGTCGAGGCAAGGAATCTCGCTAAAAAAAATCCAACCTGGTTGTGCAGACTGTCGAAACGAAAAGCGTTCCAGCGTTCAATCAGTTCCAATGGCCGCATACATCCCAGTAGAAAAGTTCACTTCGCTGACAAAACCAACAAAGTAAAGGATCCCCAAGTCGAGCCGCGAAAGCACGTGCAGTGTGCACAAACAAAACAAACACGTCTTACCGCGTGGAGCTCCAGACTGGGAATGGGAACCCTAGAGGGAAGGTGTTAGGTAGAGGGAGACGAATGACGAGAGGAAGGGTTAAATAAAGGTTAAATAAGGGTTTACTTATGGCATGAAGCAAAGAATAATTAACTGGACACAGAACGAGATTCTAAAACGAACAGTACTCACCAGAAGTTTGTTCTCTGCTCATACATTACTTCCTATGATATAATCCCCTATGTGGTTCCATGTTCTGATTTGTTTTTCCCTCCACGACTGATATATCAAATTCCGTGGTACGTGCTGTCCTTACTATGGGAGAGTACTAAGACCCCTTTCTGCTAATGAAAACATGTAACGGGTTTCCATTGACTACCTGTCAGGATTATCAAAATTTAATGTTTGACATCCAATAGCCGATGATTATTAAATCAATGTGCTCTAGTGGTGTCGTTAAAAAAATATACAGTAGAATCTCGTTGGGGCGGACTCGGAAGTGTCGATTACACTGCAACGCTTGAACCAAACACGAGTTCCGAGTTACACTTACACGATTTTGACCGAGTTGTTAGGTCGAACTACCCGATGGGTCGACCACTTTCTCGGGCACGGACGGAGTTCGAGCCAACGGGATTCAACACTTACACGTTGTTGACCGAGTTGTTAGGTCGAACTACCCGATGGGTCGAAGACTTTCTCGGGCTCCGACGGAGTTCGAGCCAACGGATTCAACACTTACACGTTGTTGACCGAGTTGTTAGGTCGAACTACCAGATGGGTCGACCACTTTCTCGGGCACCGACGGAGTTCGAGCCAACGGGATTCAACACTTACACGTTGTTGACCGAGTGGTTAGGTCGAACTACCCGATGGGTCGAAGACTTTCTCGGGTACCGACGGAGTTCGAGCCAATGGGATTCAACTGTAGTTTAACATTCTAATCGTATAACGGAAGTCAAAACACATGGTTTAGAAACGACAGGTAAACGTAGAGTGAGACTGGAGTAATACAAAATATGAAGGGGTGCATCCTGTGAACAACGATGCGCGTCTTGTGAACAGTGTTCACGAAAGGCTCACTTTATCCCGAAATAGGTTTCATATCATTATTTAACAAACAAAAGATAGTATGCAGATATTATGCCCAACTTTCAAACACAAATATAAATTAAATCGGCTAGCGTAATTTATGTGGTTCATAACATAGATTTCTCAGTGTACAATGTTAAGGGGTGCATTTTAGTCACTTTCCCCTAATGAAAATGAAAAAAAATAAAAAAATGTTGCGTGTTATGTCAAAATTAAAAAATTTAAAACAACTGTTTCCACTGAAACCACAAGACTCCCAACATCTTCGGGACAAGAAATAAAACAAACTGGTTTGCAAGTAAGCCCGTAAGGCATAGAATAGAGAGAAAAAATCAGCTTGGAAGTTAAAAACAATACTGGGAGGGAGTAGCAAAATTACAAAATGTCTGACGTCCAATAACCGATGATCAATACATCAGTGTGCTCAAGTGGTGTCGTTAAACAAAAACAAAACAAATGTTAACTTTAACTTTTAATCTTATCACTTTGGAGTGTTCAGAGACATCTCCGCAAGACAAGGTAGGCCTTGTTGCAACCCCTATTGTACTTTTAACCCCTATTGTACTTTTAACCCCTATTGTAATTTCAACCCCTATTGTAATTTCAACCCCTATTGTAATTTCAACCCCTATTGTATCGGCTAGTGCAGATTACAATACGTGTTGCACTTGCAGTGCAATCGCAACCCCTATTGTAATCGACTTTTTTATTTCATTATTTTTAGTTCCGAAAACGACTTTAATCATTACACATAGCCTTTGTAAGACGATTAAAACATATTTTACGATGTGGAAATACTTCTTCTCAAACTTATAAAAGCGTCAATTACAATCGCAACCACTATTGTAATCGACTTTTCTATTTCATAATTTGTGGTCATAAATCTGATTTTAGTCATTACAGATGATGTTTCTAAGATGATTAAACTACATTTTGCGGCTTTGAAATGTTTCTTGTTTGATTTATGAAAATGTTAATTACAATAATTATGTTTTGCAGTTACAATACAGTAAATCTGTCCTGCGATATCACATGACCCTTAGCAAACTGGTGTGTTTGTGTGTGTGTGTATGTTTGTTTGTGTGTGTATATGTATGTGTGCGTGTGTGTGCGCGTGCGCGCGTGTGTGTGTATGTTTGTGTGTGTGTGTGTCAGAGAGAGAGAGAGAGAGAGAGAGAGAGAGAGAGAGAGAGAGAGAGAGAGAGAGAGAGGCACACGCACATAGACCCACGCACATACACAGACACATACATACACATATAGACAAACAGCTACATACAGAGACACACACATACCAGATGCGCTCACCTACACGCATATACACACTGAGACACATAAAAGTCAAATTGAAAGAGGGACAGGCACAGAGGGAGAGAGATAGACAGAGATACGCGGACAGACGGACACACACGCGCATGGACATACACACATATATATATAATCACACAGACACACAAACACAGATACCAACACACACATATAAACACACAGACGCAGGGGCGGATCCAGGATTTTTAAAAGGGTGGGGTTCCAAATTATAAAAAGGACAACTTTGAGTTTGCCTTTGGCAAACGAATCGAGCTCCTAAGGGAGCGAGGTGTCTAGGGGGTCTGGGGGTATGACCCCTCAGGAAAGTTTTGAAGTATAGATGCCTAGAGAATTTTACCAATTATAAAAATATGATTTGATGGAAGGTTGAACGCAATAAGTTAGAAAACTCACTTTAATTGGTTGTGACACCGCTGCTGGCGTAGCCATGGGTGAGATCGGGGACGATGTGGTCATATTTGCAGTTAGAAATTTTTTTTGCAACTCTAACCTGATAAACAGTGATAGAATTAAAAAAACCGAAACAAATTCAGGGCAAGGTGATTTTGGCCTTGGATTTGAGGAAATGTTTAGGGGCACCAAGACAATTGGACAGCGCATCCAAAACCAATATTTCTTTCAACATTTCTACACGTTGATCATACGTGGTTAATGATCAAAATTAAAAAACATGCTGGAATCTTATAGGTCCCAACTTTTCACACACCAACATTCTTATTTCTAGCAGGTCATATTTTATTGTTTAACAAGACACTTCTTTTGCTCTGCTATTTATAAAAAAAGGTCATACTTTACTTCCTTATTTCAAGCCCTGCCTTTGTCAGATTTGATATGAAACCCGTTTAGGGTTTTTTCATTGAACGAATTATAATGTTCTTTTAGTGTCATCATAGTTAGTACTATTACATCATAGTTAGTACTATTACATCATAGTTAGTACTATTACATCATAGTATTAGACTTGGGTGACGTTTAAATTACAGATTGTAGTTGAAAAAACAATTTGAATTGTTTTAGTCTAGAAAATTATTAATCATTCTGCTTAGAGTATGCATTGTAAAACAAAAAACAGCTTTTAAAATAATAATCTGGAATATTATTCAGCAAATATTGTATTAACTCGAAAATGGGAAAAACAGATTTAAAAAAAATTAAATGTTTCCTTCCTACCTACAGTACCCTATTTATTATTATTATTATTATTATTATTATTATTATTATTTGTTGTTGTTTGTTTTTGGGGGGCTGGGGGGGGGGGGGGGGGGGGAGAGGGGGCATGTAGCATGAATAAAAAATTTTTTACTTGACCTTTATAGTATTATGACTGTTATGATCATCTACATTATTAGTATTATTATTAATACTGCTGCTATTATTGGCATTGTTCTTATACTACTAAATGTACAAGTCATGCACTTCTAGTATTTAACTTATTTATTCTAATTAATATTTTGTATAGCGATTAATGAGGTCACCTCAACCCTGACACTCAAAATGAGCTGGGAGACAATCATAAAATTAAACAAATACTTCAAATATAACATTTCTTTCAAGGGCAGGAAAGAGTGGGGGGTGGGAGTGGGGGCAAATGCCACCTAGTTCAGGAGTAAATCCTGAAATTTGGGCAAAAACGATAGAAACATTCGGGCAAAATGTGCTAACTTAATACCTTTTTAACATGTATTTCCATCATTCCACCAGCAAACTTAAAAGTGCGTAGTGATTAGTTTGCACTCCTATATACCTGTAATGTAGTAATGCTAATATAAATAAATGTTGTTATCCAGATTCGGGCATTTTCGTTTAATTCAGTCACAAAACACAGTCAGCTCCCCCACCCCTTTAAAAATGGGAGCCCGTACGCCTATGAGGGCACCAAGACTACTTTTTGTCAAAATTTTAAACCCGTAGGCCTATCTCGACATAGTCAAAAACGACAGTCGTTTATTGTTTTGAAACTAGTGGTAACCGATCAACTTCCAATACTTCCCGTTTCACTGCAGTTCACACATCATAAAGAAAATGTCTATTTTTTTTACTAATTTAGTAAATAACTATTTATATCTCAGGTGCTTTGTTGTTCGTTCGTTACGAACATGGTGAATAATTGTTGTGAAGTGGTGGATCTAAATTATACAGTTAATATTTTGTTATGCTAAAAATTAAAAAAAAAAAAAAAAAAAGTGTGTGTGTGTGTGGGGGGGGGGGGGGGGAGGTGGTGCCACCCGGTATTCGCTTCTGATTTCGGTAATGTTGTAGTGCGCGAGTCGATGACATCAAAGTGTCACGTCCCACTGAAGGCGTTCTAGTGCGACGTATCACTTTGATATGTACCAAGATAAGGGTAATACTTTAACATATTTCACGTGAAATTATCGCTCTGTGCTCACTTCGTTTTCATTTCTTTCGTTCATACAAGCATTCAGCTTGCCTCCTCAAGTCGATAGTTTTTTTGTAACGTGCCGATTAGTTAACTCCGCATACCTCTCTCAACTCGTCAAAGGGAGTGATCAGATGCACAGATTTGAAAGGTGTTACTGAAGAAGAAATCTGCGAAAATTTAAGTTCTCAGGGTGTTACTGCGGTGAGGAGGATAAAGGTTCGTCGAAACAATTACTTGTTACCGACGAATACTTGTATCCTCAACTTTAACGTCCCTACCCTTCCTCAATATGTCAAAGCCGGTTACCTTAATATTCCTGTTGAGCCCTTTATTCCAAACCCCTTGCGTTGCTTCAAATGCCAGCGGTTTGGCCATGGTCAGAACACATGTCGTGGAAAACTTACATGTGCTTGTTGTGGTCTGTTTGACCATGACAGCAAGACATGTAAGAACGATATACTTTGTCTCAACTGCAAGGGCAACCACTGTGCATACTCGCGAGAGTGTCCGCGGTGGAAGCTGGAAAAAGGGGTTCAACAGGTGAAGGTACCAAATAAACTGTCCTTCACGGATGCCAGGAGGTTGGTGGAGACAGCAACACCTACAGTCGGTGACAAGTCATATGCAGCTGCAGCTGCTGCCAAAGTCGCCACTAAAAGTGTTGCAGTCAACACAGACCTCACCTGGCATTGTGATGACGCCAAGTACAAGAAACTGTGCGATATTGAGAAGGCGCAAAAACAGGTGCAAAAGGTAGCACAAAAACAAAAAATTACACCACAGAAAAAGGAAATTGAAACACAAGTGTCGTTGGATTTTAAAAATCCACCAAATAGGTCGAGCACCAGTCTCCCTATGACAGGAAATGACACAAAGAATTCTCCAAAGAAATCTACAGAAGTACTGTCTGGTAGGCTGAAAAAGATCGAACTACGTTCGGTCCCGATCAGCAACATTTATGAAACTTTGGTAGATATCGGTGATGATGATATGAAGATTTCATCCCCAGATCATTGCGTATCACAAAGACCACCAGCAAAGCCAAAGATAAAACCCATACTTCCTCCCGATGGAAAATAAAGTTATCCAGTGGAACTGTCGTGGGCTTAGACCCAATTTTGATGAATTAAGTCTTCTAATACAAAAGTATAATCGTCTTGCAGTATGTCTTCAGGAAACCTTCCTGAAGGATACTGACAGTATTAACATCAGAGGATTTAATCTCTACCATAAATGTCAAAAAACTGAAAATAGAGCGTCTGGGGGCGTTTCCATTATTGTAAATGAAAACATTCCCCAGAGTGAAGTCATATTAAAATCAAATTTACAAGCTGTGGCTGTAAAGATCACGGCTCATAAAACTATTACTCTATGTTCGGTTTATTTACCGCCTCGAAACAATTACAATTTTAACCCTAGGGACTTTCAAGGTCTTCTTGATCAACTCCCTACTCCCTTTATTATAATGGGAGATTTTAATTCTCACCACACTTTGTGGGGATGCAGTGACTTAAATAATAGAGGTAAACAATTAGAAGACTTAATTCTCAAAAATGACTTAATATTACTTAATGATAAAAGTCATACATACTTTCATCCTGCAAGTGGTTCTTTCACATCCATTGATTTAACCATTTGTAGTCCATCACTTTGTCTTGATTTCTCCTGGAAAGTTTGTCCAGAACCTTGTGGTAGTGACCCCCTTCCAATTATTTTGGAGAATGATAGCCCTCCATCACTTGAAAGGGTTCAGAGATGGAAGTTAATAGGGGCAAATTGGGATCAATTTCGGCATCTATGCAGCACTCGACTGCAACAAACTGCCATAACTGGTGCCGATGATCCCATGTTTTTGTTCACCTCCATCTTGAAAGATATTGCAGAGGAAACTATTCCTAAGACTTCGGCAGTACCGAAGCGTTTCAATAAACCATGGTTCAATGAGACATGTAAAGATGCAATCAAAGAGCGAAACACGACCCTCGAGAGGTTCAAACGCGAACCTACCGGGGATAACCTGAATAGTTACCGCATTGCTCGGGCAAAGGCTCGTAAAGCTATCAGACAAAGTAAGAAATCATCTTGAAGAAATTATGGCTCCAAGTTGAGTTCTCAAACATCTGTGAAATCTGTCTGGAATAGGATACGTAAAATCAAGGGAATACAATCCAATAATATAGTTCGCCATTTGTTTGTCAATGACACGCATGTGACGTCTCATCGTGACATTGCCAATGCCTTGGCAGACAATTTCTCTCATAACTCTTCTTCTTTCAGTACAGATGCTTTTACATCTGTCAGAAAAGCTGAAAAGCAACCTATTAACTTTTCATCTGAAAATGTTGATGAAATACATTTTCAACTCTTAAAACACTTGCTTGAATCATCCTTAATGGTTCTATTAAATATTTTTAACAAAATCTGGATTTCGGGTGACTTTCCTTCTGATTGGAGAAAAGCCATTATCATTCCTATTCATAAGCCTGGTAAGGATCCAATAAATCCTACCAGTTATCGCTCTATTGCTTTGACAAGTTGCATTTGTAAAACCATGGAACGAATGATCAACCGTTGACTTGTCTGGTATCTTGAGTCCCACAAATTGCTTACTAACGTGCAATGTAGGTTCAGGCCTAGATGTAAGCATGGTCGATCATCTTGTTAGATTTGAAACGTTTTGTAGGGATGCTTTCATCCATAACCAGCATTTGGTATGGGTCTTTTTTTACCTCGAGAAAGCTTATGATACCACGTGGAAGTATGGGATTTTGAAAGACCTCCATAGCATGGGCCTAAGACAAGGGGTCTAACCTAAACCGTATGATGCATGCTTGAACTTCGTATACCACTACCAAAATGGCGGATAAAGCTCGCTTCTTTACACAACAGTGAGTACATTTTGTCTTACAGCTACATTCTGGATGCCTTTCTCATTAAAATAATATTGCGATACGGCTCTAGAATGCATATTCTATCCATTTGTTTACTTAATTCCCGATTTTGTTAAACCACAAACAAGCTATTGAAGAAAAACCTCGTTGTTTTGACGGCCAAAACAAACATGATCAAAGTTTTTTGCTGTTATTTTAAGGAAACGAGTTATATTTATACACTTAAAAGGTGTCTTGATGAAAGTTTGTATACCCTGGAAGCTAAATTAAGCAAATACGTTTTGGAACGTCATTATATAATTATCCATCCAAGAATTTTCTTATAGTTTAGGCATATCTTCGTCTTTTTTTCCAGAACAGTTTGTGAAGACTGTGGCCAACTATACTCTGGAAGGTCTGCCGTCCGCAGACATGTAGTTGTCCATCACGGCAGACCAGGCGGGCACCAGTGCACTGACTGTGGACGAGTGTTGTTAACTAGGAGTCATCTCCAAGGACACCGCGTTTCCAGATTCATTGGAATGAATGATCTAGTTTTTATATATATATTGTTTAATAAATCGACATTATAATGCAATGTAGTATTAGTTTGTTGTTAGTCCCCCACTGGACACCTAAAACAGCAATCCTAGCATATGGATGCATGCCGTGTATCTCGAATAGGTTACTGTGACCTTGACTGACCCTTGACCTACATCTGGGGGTTTTCAGAAGTGTTTAGACAAAATGTAATGACAATATGACGTAAGTTGTATTGTGTACATAAAATCTCCACAACGAGTGACGGTTGATTATTGTATTTATTTCACTCTCGTTAGTTAAGACATGGGTTTTAGTCTTAGGTGACGTTTTGAAAATTAACTAACGTGAGTGACATAAGTAAGATGGTCAACCTTCACGAATTGAGAAACCTATTTCTTAAATGAGGGAATTTGCATTACATTTCTGTTGTCATTCTACGAAATTTAGTTTTTAATTTTTTCAGAGTAAAATTAGGAATTACAATTGTGACGTCACATTAAAATACTGCATCACAATTCGTTTTTATCCAATCTAAAGCCTCTGAGATGTTTGTCATATGGAGTGTGATAACCTAAATGTTTCATTACTGATGCCAGTGGTATCACATAGTGTCAGTGATGTATCACGAGCAGTTTCAGGATAAATAGACTATTCAGGCTGCCTTTGAATATAAATGTACATGTAATCAAATCATAAACCAATTATATATAAGCATTCACAGGTCTCGAACAATACCTGTGGGTTTGTTTTTTTTAGGGTTTTTTTTAGAAATAAGAACGCATTTGAATAGTTGAAACTTAGTTTATGTGTACATTTTAATTGCATGTAACATCTGAACACATGAGCATTTGTCCTTGATTCCAAGTCATAATGAAGGAATTAAGTATCTTTCCTTCATCCACCTTGTAGTTGGCACGTGCAGATTGAACTCCTTGAGGTGGTCCAGGATATATCCCGGTGAGAAAACCCTCTCATGAAGATGATAAACTGACCTAAACAAAAAAGGTTCCTGTCCAAAACAAGTCCTTGTTGGCGTCAGAATACCTCATGCAGGATGAATTACCGTGACAGTGCCATTTTATCGTATCTTTAAATAATACATAGGAAATGTTTTGTTTTGGGGGTTTTGTGGAACAAAAGCCATTTTGAACACTGCTTCTGAAGAGTGACATTGTTTCTGTTATATCATCAGTATACATGTCTGCGTCAAGGGACGGTTCATCTAACACTTGAAATGTATGATTATCATCACTGTCATTTACACTCTGAGATGCGAATGACAACGTCTTCCTAAATCGGGTTTCTCCTTTCTTTTGTAATGATCTCTACTGTGGTGGTGTTGGAAATTCCTTGTTGGATGTAGGATTTACATCTATAGGTGTTGATATGGAAGATGCTTTCTTAAATGGATTGAGGAAACATTTATTTGTGCAATTTGTAAAGTCTGAGGTACGACGATTACACAGCCTTTTGCCAAAACTGTATCTGCTAGGTCTTTCGTTATTGGTAAAGGATTAACTTAAATGGCCTCTTTTTGTATCTCCCCATTACTGAAAAAAAAAACACGCCCTTAAGTCGAAAAATATAATCACGATATTTTAGGGGTACAAATTCAAATATAATGTTTTGACGTAAACGAAATCTTGGCTTAAACCAGGGGGAGCAGACTAAGATGTGCCTAAACTATAAGAAATGTCTTGGATGAACAATTATAAAATGACTTTCCAAAACATATTTGCATAATTTAGCTCCCATGGTGTACAAGCCTTCATCATGACACTTTCAAGGTATATAAATATAACTTGTTTCATTAAAATAGCACCAAATATTTTGATCATGTTTGTTTTGATCGTCAAAACAACGAGGTTTTTCTTCAGTAGCTTTTTTTTGGTTGAACAAAATCGAGAATTACGTAAACAGATGGATAGAGTATTCATTCTAGAGCCATATCGCAATATTATTTTAATCCGAAAGGCATTCGGCATGCAGCTGTAAGATAAAATGTACTCACCGTCGTGTATCGAAGCGAGCTTTATCCGCCATTTTGGTAGTGGTATACGAAGTTCAAGCACGTGTCATACGGTTTAGGTTGGACCCCTTGTAAGAGGCCCTATGCCTGACTTTATCTCAAATTTCTTACAGAATAGGTCTTTCAAGGTACGAGTGGTATCTAAGTTATTCTATTCTCACTCCCAAGAGATGGGTGTGCCTCAGGGTAGCATCCTGTCAGTAACTGTATTTTCCGTGAAAATTAATAGCATCACCCAGTGTTTAAAACCTGGCGTTGATAGCTCGTTATATGTCGACGATTTTCAGATTTGCTACAGGTCGTCCAGTATGAGTATCATGGAACGTCAGTTGCAGCTTTGTTTGAATAAACTTCAACAATGGGCAACTGACAATGGATTTAGATTCTCAAAGTCAAAAACCGTCTGTATGCATATCTGCCATGTCCATCCACATCGCACGACCTTGTGCATCTCGGAAAAGTGTTTTCACTCCCAGGGTTTGGTGTCATCGGATATTCCCTGGATTGACGTAAGCACGTTTCTATGAACAGAACACTACCCATCGCAATCTCGGTTAAACGTTTCCCCTGCATTAAGAGATACGCTGCCTTTATAATTTAAAAAAAAGATGACGTCACACAATTGCTTATCGATTTATCTTCCACAAAGTAGACAAAGATTTATTAAAAGAAATACATATATATCTGTTAGGTGTTGTGTGTCTATGTGCATGCCCATTCTCTCTCTCTCTCTCTCTCTCTCTCTCTCTCTCTCTCTCCCCCCCCCCCCCCCCCAGTTGTGGAGGAGACCAAATTTCTGGGGGTTATTTTTGACAGGAGGCTATCTTTTGTTCCTCATTTACAGTATGTGAAAAAGAAGGGCTTAAAGGCCCTCGATATCTTAAAGGTTATTGGCAAGACTGAATGGGGAGCAGATCGAAAAGTTATGCTCCGACTTTACAGATCTTTAGTTCGGTCTAAACTTGATTATGGGTGCATTGTGTATGGGTCAGCACGTAAGTCTTACTTGCAAATGCTAGATCCTATACACAACTAGGGACTTAGGCTTTGTCTTGGTGCTTTCAAAACATCTCCTGTGGAGAATTTGTATATCGATGCACACGAACCTAGTTTGGGTGCTAGACGTGCAAAGCTTTCTCTGCAGTATTCTACAAAGATTAAATCAATGCCAAAACATCCTGCACACAATGCGGTGTTTGATAATAAATATATGAAGTTATTTGATGCGAAACCGAATGCGATTCGAACATTTGGTCTTCGCATTAAGCAGTTTCCAACAATGATTTAACAGACATTTTGGAAACGCCTTCATATTTTATTTTGCCACCTGGGTGTATCAAACCACCAAATTTTTATTCGATTTTGTGCATCTAAAAAAAGATCACACAGATGCAGTTATTTATAAACAACATTTCATGGAAATCCAAGAGAGGTACTGTGATTACATTCCTGTTTACACAGACGGATCACGGGATGGGAATTATATGGCTTGTGCTACAGTTTTTCCATCAGACGCAATCATTTCCATGAGATTGCCTGATTCAGCATCAATCTTTACTGCTGAAACCTGGGAAATCATTAAATCTCTGGAACAGATTAAGGATTCATGTGCATCCAAATATATTATTTTTACAGTCTCACTTTCGTGTCTCCAAGCTCTACAGTACATGGAATTGGAGCACCCGTTAGTTGGGATGGTGATACGAAAGTGTGTCTTTTAATCAATTGCCAATAAAGATGTTATATTTTGTTGGGTACCCAGCCATGTTGGCATTAAGGGTAACGAAAAGGCAGATGTTGCTTGCAAGTCTGCTTTGAACTTGCGCCGTGTCCATGTTGGTGTCTCCTACAGTGATTTTAAATTTCATATTAACCAATATATATTTTCGACTTGGCAAGACGATTGGGACGGTGCGGTTGTGAACAAGCTTCATTCTGTCACGGCAGTCATCCTCCAGACGATGCAGGAAGGATGAAGTAGTCGTGTGCCGTGCCCGCATCGGCCATACATATTTGACGCATTCATTTATTTTAAAGAACCCTCCCCCTCAGTGTGAACATTGTCAGTGTACACTGACTATGCGCCACATTTTGGTGGAGTGTGTTCATCTCAAGCCGACGAGAAATGATATATTTGGCAACAGAAATGTTTTGGAATCTTTTAAATTCCATCCAGAATTAATTGTAAAGTTTTTAAAACACTTTGACTTCTATACAGTTTTAAAATGTACTTACCTTGATTTTATATATCGTATTATACTTTTCACCCACAGCTCCTTACACTGTGGTTTCACATTTATATATATAAATAATATTTTCATATACATACCATTTGTGACACCCAATAGCCGATGTGTATTTTTGTGCTGGGGTGTCGTTAAACATTCATTCATTCATTCATTCATTGGTGTGCCATTATTCTTTCTTTGATTTATTCGGAAAATCACGCAGTGTCATACGAATGCTATGGCATACCAAGTTCGGTGGTACGCACTGCCCTGTCTGTGGGAAAATGTAAGCAGAGTATGTGGATGCATTGGTTTTCCTTAAAATATCTCGACTAATCGTTTCACACCAAATACTTGTAGTTCTGAATTTAAACATTATTCTAAACGAAATGTCTAAAAGGAAGGAAGGAAATGTTTTATTTAACGACGCACTCAACACATTTTATTTACGGTTATATGGCGTCAGACATATGGTTAAGGACCACACAGATATTGAGAGAGTAAACCCGCTGTCGCCAACTCATGGGCTACTCTTTTTGATTAGCAGCAAAGGATCTTTTATATGCACCATCCCACAGCCTTTGTTACACCAGTTGTGGAGCGCTGGCTGGAACGAGAAATAGCCCAATGGGTCCACCGACGGGGATCAACCCCCCCCCCCCCCCCAACCCCCATTAAATGTTATGAGATTATCGTACTGTGTAACTAAATTGTAAACTTTGTTATACTAATATTGAAAAAAAGAGTTTGCTTTGTTTAATGACACCACTAGAGCATTCGTTTATAAATCATTTGACTGTTGGATATCAAACATTTTGTAATTTTGACATATAGTCTTAGAGAGGAAACCCCCTACATATATCCATTAGTATTAAGGGATCTTTTATATGCACAATCCTACAGACATGGTAGCACATACCACGGCCTTTGATATACTAGTCGTGGTGTACTGGGTAGAACGAGAAATAGGCCAATGGTATTAATATTGGAGATGAACTTTATTCAATTGTAAAAATAAATATATTTAAAACAGCAGAATTAAACATATATACAAATATTAAAGAACTAATCAGTGCTTTTAAAATAAAAGGTATATTGTTTTTGTGTATAGCAACATTATACCTTAATTTATTTATTTAAAAAAAAAAAAGAGAGAAAAAAAAAAGAAGGAAAAAAAACCTCCACCCAATAACATCTAGTTATTTTAGCTCTTTTAATTACTAACCCGGGGCCGGTTGTTCAAACGTTAGTTAGTTTGACCAGTGGTGGATACAATATGTCAAAACTAATAACAATTGAAAATATGTTTACACATGATTTTGAACAAAGTTATCCATACATAATCAAATGTAAAGTTTATTTTATATCTGTGTGAAAATAATTAAAAGGAAAGTATTAGACTAACCCAGAGTTAATTTAACTATGCCTTGACCAACTGGGCCGCTGTGTTCATTGTTAACTATTGATATTGTGTGTTGAGGAGTGTTCTTGTCAGGTATTTGCACTGTCCTCTCGTTACATATTATATAATCAGGGTTTTTGCCAGAGGGTAAAACGGGTATAGCGCCATATAATACCCAAATTGTTTGCAGATTTAATTTTTTTTAAGTTGACCTTTTGACAAAATTAATAACTCTTTATGTTATGTAATATGTTTCAGTGTTGTTAAATAAATCCATCCAAATCCGTTCAGTCGGCAGTACAAAACGCGTTTCGAAATGTTTAAACTGAGCAGTCAGAAAACCCCCCCCGTTCAAAAAACAAACAAAAACAACGAAACAACAACAACAACAACAACAACAACACCCAACAAAAAACAAC
Source organism: Gigantopelta aegis (assembly GCF_016097555.1). NCBI lineage: Eukaryota > Metazoa > Mollusca > Gastropoda > Neomphalida > Peltospiridae > Gigantopelta > Gigantopelta aegis. The sequence goes on from NC_054700.1 coordinate 32,606,400, forward strand.
AACAACAACAACAACAACAAAACAAACAAAAAACAAACAAACAACAACAACATGTGAACTGATCCGGTGGTGTTCCGGGCATATAATTTGTTTTGGTCCTACTACACTGGAGTTTTATCGTATTTTGTTATTTATAATTCAGTAATTATAATTATAAGTCAATATGTATAGTCCTTCCCACAAGTAACGTCTTTTTTCATATTATGGAATTTACTAAAGTTATTTATTTCTGAGCCAATTGGTTTCTAATGCACACAGAAAAAGTCCCCCCCCCCCCCCCCTTCCTCCAAAGAGCAACAAAAAACAAAAACAACAAAAGTGAAATTATTTACAAAACACAAACATTTTTTGTAGGATGGGACGGACTATAGGTCAGCTACCTGACACTTTGTATTTGCTTGCAGTTCTAACTTTATTGATTGATTTGTTATTATTATTATAATATTTTATTGGGGGGGGGGGCGGGGGCGGAGGCGGGTATATTAAAAGTCATTTACACACACACACACACACACACATATATATATATATATATATATATATATATATATAGATAAATAAAACAAAAGTTAAGTTTGCAGTGTTCGAGATTAACGGTATCCCAATATCCCGGGGATACCAGAAGTTAATTTTGGATACCAGACTTCAAGAACCCAGTATCCCACCGGGATGCCATATAATACTAAATTCTCAGGTGGGATACCAGATTTTGAAATGTTAGTATCCAACTGGGATACTGGCCAAAAAATTTAATCTCGAACACTGGTTTGATGACTCAGTTGTTGTTTAGTTTATTCGAATATTCGCTCGTCATTTCTATCGAATATTCGAATACCATAATATTCAGGCCGAAAACCGAACACTACTTTATAACTTGTAAATCCTTCACAGCATCCATGGATTTTTTTTTTTTTTTTTTTTTTTAAATCATTTCAATTTCATTTGACACAAAAAGAAAACAACACGAAATGCCCATAAACAAAAAACCCACACTATTTAAAAGTCAGAACCAAATTGTTAACAATTACAATAAATTATTCTCCTTCCTTTAATTACTGTTAAATTTCCCTCAAATTTAGTCCAGACACAGCAGGATAAATCCGATATCTTAAGACAGTAATAAAGTATTTCTTTCATCCTGCAATCCTGGGGTTTAGTAGGAAAATCATTATTTATTCCATTTTTGTGTCAGCAAATTGAGTATCGTCAACCTAGCCAGGCTTTTGCCGTATGACGTCATACAAGATATATGACGTTATTTTTTTTTTGTAAGACGCTAGCTACATTCGGTCACGTTCAAAAATCGTTTCTAAACTCTAATTCATAATAAATATACAAGTTTTGTATTGTTATCACTAAACAAAAAGTTATTTGTATTTACTGTACTTAAACAAATGATTTTAAAAGTATGTTTATTAAAAATATAGTCTGAAACACTCAAGTGAGTTGGGCTTATGTCACGTGACCTATTTTGTGGTCAGTGACCAAAAGAGACCAAGAGATTTATCTAGTCATAATATCTTGCCAATGTATACAGTAATTGCGGGATAAATTTAAAAACCCAAACAAACAAAAAACACAATCGGTTCAGAAATAAGGGCGTGACATAATTTAAAAACGTCATAACAAGCACAATCGTCATGACGTCAGATTAGTTATGTCACATAATTCGGAGGCTTCCACCCCTCTAGAAGAGTATTCCATAAAAAGAAGAAGCAAAATGGCGTTGAAACGTTGAAAAAGTACATGCTTTTCGTCCATATATAATAGTATGTGAAAGCTGTGTAATTGTAATGTTTTTTTTTTTTTTCACTATTTGTGTCTGGACGCTAATTAAATGTAGGAGAATAATTTATCGTAGTTGTTAACTATGTTGTTAGGACTTTATTAATCGGTAGTGTAACTGAAGTACTACAGGGCTCGAACGAAGTAGTAAACTATGGCCTGCTGTTATGTTTTCAAACTAGCAGACCCGCAGCAGAAATGGCCTGCTAGAAATAGGACTGCTTGTCCTTTAAGATACAGTGCGTAGACAATTAAATGTATTTTAGAGCATTATGAAATTAAAATATAATAAAATATTGAGCTAAATAGCAGATGACATAATCGTGCGTAAATATGTCTCTTGAAAAACGACCTGTAATTTTTGTCGGTTTTAGCAGGTGATTTTTTTATTTCACCTGTTAAGTCCGAATAACATTGTTAACTACGATAAATTACTCTCCTACCTTTAAGTACGATTTGATTTCCCCCGCATTGTGTCCTGACAGAAATCTTGAAACCCCCCAAACATTACAATAACACAGATTCCACGTACTAGATGATAACGATGTCACCTGTATCGACTTCGCTGAGATTGCCTAGGTACCCCCCCCCAAAAAAAAAAAAACCTCTCCACAACACCCCCCCCCCCCCAAAAAAAAACAACAAACAAACAAACAAACAAACAAAAAAAACAAAAAAAACAACACAACACAACAAAAACACCCCGTAATTTTGTGCCGGCTACCATTTTGCCTTTTATGGAACACTCTCTAAGAGGGGTGAAAGGATGTGACGTAATCTAACAACGTCAGAACACGCCTGGTATAAAAGCAATCGTGATTTCATATTAATTACGTCACGTACTTCAGCGCCTTCCACCCCTTATTAAAGAGTATTCCATAAAAAAAAAAGAGTAAAAAGTTAGACGGCGAAAAATTGCATGTTTTTCCCCCCCTAGATCTTAGCATAGTCGAGAGAGGTAACATATTTATCATCTAGTATACAAAATATATGTCATTGTGATCTTTTTTTTCTAATGTTTTTTTTTTTTTTGAATATGAATAAAATCTATCGGTAAATTAAAGATAGGAGAATAATTTATCGTAGACGTTAACAATGTGGTTCGGACTTTTCTTATTCGTTTTGTTTTGTTTTTTAGGTCTAAAAAATTAATTGCTTTTCGATAGCCGCTATTTCGAGCCCTGTACAGATTATTAAATAACCTACAACGTTTCGTTCGTTTCGTGTTTTACAAACTGAAAAATGTTTTGTAATTCACTGCATGGAACAGATTTTCTGTAGATGTCAGGAATAGACTCCTCTCGCCTGTGGTCATAACTGTTACTTTCACACATTTTCACATCCATGTCGACCGAAAGAACCGCATACGGATCTCTAGGGACGGGTAAACTCAAATTCATGAAGATACCTTTTCGTAGTGGAAACACAATCGACTTGTTATAGAGTGTCGATTTTGTGGAATCTGGATCAGAATCCCAAATATGAGTGTCATTTTCCTTGTAGAAACTGATGTCTAAAAATGGCCATTTCCAGCTTTTGGTTTTTATTGATTCGCAATGAGAAGAGTAAAATTTCCAGCGAATCCTCATTGACGTATCCAGAAAAAAGAAGGGTTCTTGGCCAGACAACGCTAAGTGGAGCGCCTTCTGCTGCCCGAATGGAACAAGAACATCCACGTCGTCGTCCCAGGGAACAATTCCGTGATGACGGTACGAACCCAGCAGACTGCCCGCGTACAGGAAATACGTCACGCGGGCAGCTTCCATCGTTGCTGCAAATCGTTGTAATATCATCTCTGTCACCGACAGGTCACGTTCATTCATTTTCCTGGAAAACGGTTCCCAATGATCACTGACCACGGTATGCTGTCTAAATAGCCCATAACCAAACATGCACGACAAAAACAACGTGGTTGTTAGAAGCAGGAAGAACAAATGAAACTTCTTCATGTATGTTTTTTCTTTCTGAACAAATTAGTTCAACAAAAGTACCGGAACTATAAAATAATGTTAATGCGCCGTAAACACCTTTTAACGCACTCGTAATTCTTAAAAAAAAAGAAAAAAGACAAAGAAATTAATATGAAAAAACATTTTTGTTGATCTTTGACCAACAAAATTAAACAAATTAGTTACTCCAGTATCTACGGCTAATACTACTACCACCAAAAAACAAACAAAACCAACAACAAAAAATAAATAAAAACAAAACAAACAACAACAACAACAACAAAACAAATCCACCATACAAACAATAATAATAATTTTGCGTAACGCTCGATGGGGTGGGTGGGTGTAGGTCCTAACGTTATGTAGCTTTACAGGGGGTGGGTTTGTGTATTTAATAGTGTTACGTAACGCTCTTTATTATTACATTTTTTATTACTAAAATCTTTTATTTTGTTTTGTTTTTCATAAACGCTCTGTCACAGCGACAATGTTTAACGTAGGTAGTAGGGCCCTATAGATAGGCGTATACACACAATATATAAGGATTACAAGTCGAGATGAAATGCGTATAGATCTGCGCTTTCCCAAATAGCAAGCAGTACGTTAGAATTATATTACACCCATCGCATGACTTGTTAGTTTCCCCAATAGAACGAGGTGTGCGTCTCCAAGCGTTACGTAATATATTAGAGATGTATGGTCTAGCGTTACAGGGGAGGGGAGGGAGGGTGTCTAATTTTGACAAAAATAGCATTACCTAATATTTGAACGGCCCCTGTAATGTATTTATAAGAACATGTATGATTTATAGAAAATACATGTACCACTATTTCTAGACAATCCTAATTATGTTGTTTTGATTTTCAATATAAAATTAGTTCCATCTTTATTGAATGCATTCTACATGGCTGCACCTTCTTCCCAAAATCCTTTGCTTTGGCTTTTTTTTGGATCACATATTTCCTGCAAAGACGCATTTATTGTATTTAAATCGTAATATAATAATTTTAGCAATTCAGATGATTGTGTGCGCGCGAAAGAAAGACAGGTATATGAGCGCGCGAAAGAAAGAGAGGTATATGAGAGAGAGAGAGAGAGAGAGAGAGAGAGAGAGAGAGAGAGAGAGAGAGAGAGAGAGAGAGAGAGAGAGAGAGAGAGAGAGAGAGAGGGGGGGGGGGAGATGGATCGATATATTTTCCACATTACATACCGTTGCGTAAGAGCTAAAAGGTCGTAAGTGGCAGATACGACCTAAAACGTCTTTTTGGCATATTCGGAATCGCCATCCCCCATTACAAATTGTCACAAAAAATCGTAGCTGTGTTCTAATTGCATCGCTTATACAGAAGGATTTAAATGGTCGTAAGTGAATCACAGATACCAATTTGCACGAAAATAGACGTAACTGACACATACGACTTTCCTCCGATTTGCTTGCTGCCCATTATGTGAACACGACTGGTCGTGTGTGGTAGATACACCCTTTTTAAATACAGTTCGTTATATAATTATGTCGGACATAGGTTGTATGTGCCAAATACGACACATATGTATTCTTTGTTATCGGTCAAATTTTTATTACAAATTTATTACAAATGCGAAGTACAATAGAGCATACATTATGTCAATATTTTTATATGCTTGAATCCTAAAAATAATATGACTTTTGCAGTGTTCCAGATTAAAATGTTTGGGTAGTATCCCAGTTGGATACTAGCATTTCAAAATCTGGTATCCCACCTGAGATTTAGTATCCCACTTAAATGAAATTCATAAATAACATCGTAACAAACTTGGACTTAACTGTTACTTAACTTCATCAGTAAATGACAACTTTCATTGTTTCAGCGAAAAATAAAAACGCAGGATTAAAAACCCCAAACAACAACATTATATGGTATCCCAAAGGGATACTGGGTTATTGAAGTCTGGTATCCAAAATTAAATTCTGGTATTCCCGGGATATTCGGATACTGTTAATCTCGAACACTGTTTTTGTCGTTGTGAGAGCCCGGTCTATTTAAGAAAAACATTTGGTACTGCATGCAACGAACCATTTGGCAACAGACAAGAATGGTGTCTGTATATATAAATAGGAATTGCAGTAACATTAATGTTTGTATAGTTTGCTATTTTATGTGCACCATAATTATAATAATGAACATGTTTTGGTGAAATTTCTTGAAAAACAAATATCTATTTTGAAATGTTTTTAATTGATGCAAAGTTTCCAACATGTAATTTGTATCTGTAGATGCAATTTTAATTCATAATAATGTTGTATGTGGCATATACGACCAAAGTGTAAGCATAATCACACTGATTTTGGATGTACATGCATTTAATTATATGTTACGGTGATCAAGTTCCGCCTTTCAGCTGCCTTTGAAGATCTACAAGGATTGCCCTAATGTAGGTATTATGGATTAACAATATTGCACATACAAACGTCATTGTACGTTATCGAAGACAAAATCCAGTAACAGACGACAGTGTAATCAGACGTAAGGTTAAAAAGCGAATAAAGTGAAGGTGGCCTCAACATAACGATAGCAAGATCTATGAACTTTGATTAACTTTACAGTTAACAAATATTTGCAACAGAATATCCCTGTCCTGAGTCAGACACCCGATGCTATCGGAGGCCGGACTCTGGATAGGCGTGTTCGAAACCCTAGTGGTATATGGATTATGGATACGTTAAACCAGTTACTAAGCTAAGCTAAGCAACAGAATGTTGAACGTGAACATGACACAACACACACACACCAAAACATTAGCACAACATAGCACGCACAACAGAAGCTGAACATGGCATAGCACACACAAAATAAGCTGAACATGATATAGCACACACATCAGGACATGAACATAACATAGCTCACACAACAGGACATGAACATGATATATGAATGAATGAATGAATGTTTAACGACACCCCAGCACATCGGCTATTGGGTGTCAAACTATGGTAATGCAAATAAATAAAGTGATGATCAACATCAATATAAAAATTCAAGGTTTAAACAAAAACAGTGTAAAGAACTGTGCAAAAATACAAATACAAATATCACAGAATTTTACGGACACCGAATTTTACTCTAAACTTCAATTTGTGCTGTATTGGCCATTCTCAAAGAGAATGTTACACCCCTGCACCACGATGAGGTTACAGCACGTGCAGGGGTGAACATGATATATAGCATACACAACAGAACTTGGCACATCAATGACAACAAGACCTGAATATAACACAGCAAAAAGCTGAACATGAGAAAATAATCACCCTAGAAAATTAACGTGACATAGCACTTGCGACAGTTTATTTGTTTGTTTTGTTTAACAACACCACTAGAGCACATTGATTAATTAATCATCGACTATTGGATGTCAAACATTTGGTAATTGTGACTTATGGTCATTAGAGGAAACCCGCTACATTTTTCCTAATGCAGCAAGGGATCTTTTATATGTACTTCCCCACAGACAGAACAGCACATACCACGGCCTTTATCCAGTCACTTGCGACAGAACCTGAACATGACATAGCACTCACAACAGAACCTGAACATAATAGAGAACTCACAACAAAACCTGAACATGACGTGACACACACAACAGAACCTGAAGAAGAACATGACAGAACACACATACAACATATCATGATCTTGACATAGCACACACATGAGAACTTGAACATGACATATCACTCACAACAGACGCAGAAAATAATTTAGCACACACAACAGACACCGGAGGATTGGACACTGAACACTCAACAAATCACGGAGAGAACACTGCACATAACATAGTCTGGGGATATCACTGAACACACATCTTATATAACCTGGAGAGATCTTTGAACACAGTAGAACCTGAAGAGATCACTGAACACAATAGAACCTGGAGAGATCACTGAACACATAACAGAACCTGAAAAGATCACTGGACTCACAACAGAACCTGGAAAGATCATCGAACACACAATAAAACCTGGAGAGATCACTGAACACACAACAGAACCTGGAGAGATCACTGAACACACATCATAACCTGCAGAGATCAATGAACACACATCATAACCTGCAGAGATCAATGAACACACAACAAAACCTGGAGAGATTTCTGAACGCACAATAGAACTTGGAGAGATCACTGAACACACAACAGAACCCGGAGAGTACACCCAACACACAACAGAACCTTGAACGATCACTGGACACCACATAACCTGGAGAGATCTCTGAACACACTAGAACCTGGAGAGATCACTGGACACACAACAGAATCTGGAGAGATCACTAACACACATTATAATCTGGAGAGATCACTGGACACACAACAAAATCCGGAGAGATCACCAAATACACAACAATACCAGGAGTGTGCACTGAACACACAACAGAACCCGGAGAGTACACCCAGAAGCTGTAGGGTTTACTGTTCACTCAATATAACCTGGAGAGAATCCCGTATACTCAACAGGTGGACATGGTATAGTGTTCACTACTTCTGGATTTGATATTCAGTACACACCCTCATAGGAAATGTAAACCCTATATCCTTTGAATGAGCTTCACTTGAACCAGGTGTATCCCAAACCAATAAGCTGCTAAACATAGTTTCTTCATTAAACGCGCATTCTCACAGATGGTTGACCTAATTATTGACCTAACAAGGTATTATATGACAATATATACATTTGATTTGTACCTAAAAGTATTTTATTGAACCATCTATATAACCACCATATCACACTTATTATTGATATTTTATAAAAAATAATTGAACTATGGGTACGGTCCATAATTCTGAGAAAAATAACGGCTATTTGGAGAGCAGAGGTGTGACGTATTATTTTGAGTCACGTGACGGGCATTCCCCGAATAACCGCAGTGTCAAAACAATTTACCAAACTCGTGTAACGAGAACGCTTGACCGTTCTCTGCGACGTAGGGTAAATAGAAAAACAACACAATGAAAATAAGTTATTAAAAAATAATAAAAACATGTACTGAATGATAATAAGCTGATACATTAATTTATTTTAGTAACAGAAGCATGTTAAACGTCGACAATCCCGACTAGTTAGGCCTTTGCATCTATAGGTAAATTTATCGTTAGTCGTACGCGAAAAACTCTAAACATCTGGATCATGAACACCTTCATTTTCCACCTTGTCAAATTCATTATTATGCAAAATACGCCATAACAGCTGACATGAGATAGGAAATGTTACATTTTTAAAGAATACTCTGAACTAGACGGTGTTTATATACGATGTGACTATATATAGGAAGGCCGTGTACATAGCCTCCACTAACGAGGGCTGGCTATAATCACAGCAAATATATATATATATATGTATTTGATTGATCCATATTACCGAACCATCTGAAACAGGAGGAATACATACTAATTACTGTACGAACAGTGCATTTTCCGAACAGGGGAGGGTGTGGGCGAGTATATGAATTTAACGGACACTTTTGTGTACGTTTTCCATAGATATATGAATAGCGTCACATTGTCCCTACAATACTAACAAAATATTTATTATAAATAAATAAATAAATAATAATAATAATAATAATAATAATAATAATAATAATAATAATAATAATAATAATAATAATAATAATAATAATGAATAAATAAATAAATAAATAAATAAATAAATCAAAATGACAATTACAAATGATCAGCTGCTGAGGTAGATTAACCGAAAGAGAAACTAACTACGGACAGTACATAAACTATCAACAGGGCTTGAACTTAATAATTTTTCACTGATTGCAATTTTGAGGCTGCTTACGTAAAAAAAAAAAAAAAAAAAATTAAAGTTAATTTTACAGCAAATAAATATGACTAAAAGGTTATTTTGCTGTATTTAGTCACATTTCAAATGCTAAAAATTCAAGGGGCAATAAAACACAAAATACTTTTTTTTATAGGCTACTAGTAAAGCTGAGACCACGCCCGGGTCCCCCTCTAAATTTATGTAATCTTTCTGTAACAACCACCCCACCGCGACGTGATTTTACCAACATTATAATACATGTAATAATAATAATAATAATAATAATAATAATAATACTACACAATACTACTACTACTACTACTACTACTACTACTACTACTACTACTACTACTACTACTATTATTATTATTATTAGCCTACCTTTTTGAGGTGGAGGGGCGGTGTTTTATCTGGAGGAGTTTTGGCTATAAAAATGCAAGATTAACGTGCGTGCACACACGCACAGACGGCAGACTGAACTTATCCCTGCACGTAGAACTGGATTCAACTGGGTCAAGTAATAAGTAGCCAACCTTTGGACGACAAAACATGCAACAGTACACTGGATGTTTTTTTTACGCTGTTATTAAAACCGAAATAGCACTTTGCGAACCAGTCAAAATAATTTGCACACGCGCATGATAATAATAATAATAAATGGTGAGTTCATGTTCCGACTTTTTATTATTTTATTTCAGCGTATTCGCGGTTATTTTCATCATGAAATAAATTTTTTTTTTATTATTTGCCATGTATATAGCCGGCCCTCATTTGCCAAGTCTCTACACACGGCGATCGTTTATATAAAATCCAAAAATACATTATACGGTTGTCGCATATATAGCCTCATCACTACGAGTCTGTTTTCCCGTATTTTAAATGTCTCATTTAAAGAAGAGTTCCAAATTTTAAAACCGACTCGTGTCATGGAATTCCCTCGATCGTAGTTCTATTAAAATGTTTAGGATCATACAATAACTAGGTTTGGTATTCCAAATGAATGTAATTTCCATTTATAATGCATATTTAGAGAAATAAGGCCCATTAAATCCGTGATTGAGCTCCTTTAAAGGATACCAGTTTTTGTTTGCTTAACTATTCTGGTTTGTTTGTTGTACTAGCTGATAAACCAGGTATTCTTGAAACTAGTGAAGTATACCCCGAGGCAGCAGAACCAGGAACTATCTGCAAAAAGGACTCCCATGACGCAAAGAACAGGAAAGAACACTGCACACAACATGACATCAGCTTTTCTGACGACTCATCAGGAACGAATACTTGCCTTGGAATTGAATGCAACCACAGTCAACAGAGATATGGGGCGTCCTCCTCCCTCAGAAAGAAAATGGGTTAAGTTTAGGGTTAGGATTAAGAAAATCATACAGTAATGATAAGAGTAATTAATTTTGTCAAAAAGTTAACTTAAAAAAAAAATTCTTCAAAAATATTTGTGTATGGTACCATACCCATTTTACCCTCTGGCAGAAACCCTGCACCAGATAAGGTCACACAAAATCTGGGGTGGGTCAAAGAAAACGAGGATTTCACGAGTCAGAGTAATTTTTGTCACATTATTATTTTGTTCAATTGGTGATTTTATTTATCGTATTATTATTAACAAAAGTAAAATAACTTTTTTCACGTAATATTTTGTTTAAGCGGTGATTTTATTAATATTATACGTACTTCTACTTGTATTCCTTTTTGAATGTTTCCTTCTAAATATTTTCTATTTACAAGCTTTCTCCTTTTTGAAAATAAATATGTGATTTGCAAAACTGAAATGTTTTAGAAGTGATGGTTCTTTCAGAATAAATATTTAAATTTACTTGATATACTGGTGGTCGTAAATGACGCATTGAATTTAATCATGAATAATTGTCTAACTATAACTATTTAAGCAAATAACTAAACCACCTGATATGCTATAGTTACCGCAAATATACAAAGAAATCGTAAATATTTTCAGCTTTCATTGTCATTAAAACAAATTCGACATCTTAACTACTGATAAAAAAGACAACAGTTTTCCTTAATTTTCTCGGCTTTTAAAAAAAATGAATTTTTATGCACTTACGTCCTTCTGGTTCTCACGCGACGATACATACATGTATAATACGTATACATACACATACATACATAATGTAAATTAATAGAATATACTGTTTTAGAGTAGATATATCGTGAAAATATTTTTGTTTTTGGTCTACCAATGATGTGGGTAAAAAAGCAAGATGTAAAAAAGCTGTTACGTTGGTGACGGTGTAAACGTTTACGTTTTAGTCCACGAGACAGACAAAACAAATGGTACCATCTGAGGGCACCAAACAAAATTATTATAATTATTTTAGTACAATCTAGGACAAAACAAAATGAATGATGAACTTTCCAATTAGAGTAGCTTTTAATATTTATCATTCAGGTAGTCAACAAATAAAGAGAAATCCGTGATTTAGTTTGCCAAAGCAGAATATAAACCGTGTAGATTGGTACCCACAATGGTCTTTGTGGTTTTTGCATCTTTCGAAAGTGCTGATTAAAGATCTGAGAGGTGGAAATTGGGCACCCTTGAGTATTTTGAAATATTCAAGATGGCCGATAAAGCAGAATTGGAAACATCTCCGATACGTTTTCAACTATGTCGAAACTGTTGATGTTCGTGACTTGAACCACTCACAGCTACTCAAGTTATTTCACCATCATTTACATCCAAAACTGCGGTGTTAGGGATTGAGAGTTTTATTCATCAAGGAATTCATAAAGATCAGTCGCTGATCATTATGAGTAAACCGCTTTCTAGCGGCAGGGCTGGGTGGGCAAGGAATTCATTTCTCGCGGTCACTTTCAATAGATACATTTGTGTCAATCTGGTGAATACGGAGGATGTCCAATTGAATCAATGAGTCCAAAGCCACATTATATTACGCCTGATACGCGATCGTTTAGGATCGATCCCCGTCGGTGGGCCCATTGGGCTTTTTGTCGTTCCAGCCAGTGCACAACTACTGGTATATCAAAGCCATGGTATGTGCTATCCTGTCTGTGCAATGGTGCATGTAAAAGATCCCTTGCTACTAATGAAACTAAAATATATAGCGGGTTTCCTCTCTATGACTGTAAAATTGACCATATGTTTGACATCCAATAGCCGATGATTAATAAATCAATGTGCTCTAGTGGTGTCGTTAAACAAAAACAAATTTTAACTGTACATGTAAACGAATGAAGGACGAGATGTAGGTCAGCTGGCAGAACTTGGGACCTAGGATCGGAACCCCACGGCAGTCAGTGAGACTGGCATACAAGAGGCCGTGCTATGTGCTGTCCTCTGGGAAGTCAGCGTTTCTGCCAGAAAGACATTTTAAGGTATGGCGTTATGGAAATGAATGGAACCACAGTCAACAGGGGGTAGGGGAGGGGACACGGGTTCCTTGAAACACAAGAAGTTGAAACCTTTGTGACGCCCAGTTCATTCCTCATAATGTTCTCAACTCTCTCATTAAAGATGCCTTCTGTGTTTGGCTATGTGACGTATGGTGAGTTATCAACGCTTTCCTTAGTGGTGGCAGTGGCAGGTCGTCCAGGTCTTCGAGCGTATTCGAGGCTCTCTTCACCTCTTGAACTCCGCTGTTCACCTCTTAGCAGTGGCAAAGAAAGGAATAGCGTGCCATTAAGTTGATACCAATGCCGCGTAAATGGCTGTTGGACGTTTAGTTGGTGATGCTTGATGACAGCGCAGAAGCCAGTTTGTCCATTGTTGTCACCAGACAACACCTAGAAACGTTAATGCTTGCAGAAATATGCTATCAAGTCGTGTATTACTTTCAAGTGCAACCTATAAGTATAAAAGGTATTGTAATTAATATAGGCAAATTGTTACGAGTGCAATGTACACGATTCTTAGTTAAGTTCATAACTGTTTAGCCACCCCAAGAATAAATATTAGTTACTTGCGTTTCGCGTCCATATGCTGCCCATATAGGTTGGCAGTGTAAACTACTTGATCCATGTCATGCAACTTTATATGTAGGGGTGTTGTTTTTTTGTTGTTGTTTTTTGGAGGGGGGGGGGGGGGGGGGTGGAGGGGGAAAGAATTTGTTTATCCTTAAAACTTAGTAGTTATAGTTTTCGGCAATGCTAAACACATAAAGTGGTCATTTCTTTCTTTTTGCAATCATTTTGGAATCTTGGATTCATGTAATGATACAATGTCTCTGTATTAAAAAGTTAATGCAAGAATTAAAATGCTTGCCATATAGAGAAAAAACCTGTATCCTGTAGTATAAACTATTCTTTGGGTGAAATATATAAGATGTAATATACGACCACTCCTTACTCTTGTTGGCCAGTTTCAAGCCGATCGTGGATTAAAATGATGATGCAATATCTAGGTTAGCAAGACGTCGTTATAAATGATTTCTTTAGACCATAAAATTAATTCAATTAAAAAAAAATCTTTCTAGTTTACGTAAAACACGATAAATTACGATTTCCTTGTTCTAGCTTATACACTGGCGGCCATCTTTGCGTAAAATGATGTTGCAATGTCTTAGTTATCTAGCATTTCAGTTTGTGTTATTAATAATAATTATATAATCATTATATATAGATTATTATTATTATTATTATTTTAACGACGCACTCAACACATTTTATTTACGGTTATATGGCGTCAGACATATGGTTAAGGACCACACAGATATATTGAGAGGAAACCTGCTGTCGCCACTTCATGGGCTACTCTTTCCGATTAGCAGCATGGGATCTTTTATATGCACCATCCTATAGACAGGATAAAACATACCACGGCCTTTGATGTACCAGTCGTGGTGCACTGGCTGGAGCGTGAAATAGCGCAATGGGCCCACTGACGGGGATCGATCCCTTATATACAGATTAATTAATACAGAGAAACGTTATTAAATTGTTAGGCAAATACCCATCTACAAAAACTAATTTTCTAACCTTAAAGGCGCTCTGTCACGGATGGTTGACCTAATTAATGACCAAACATAATATTATCTGAAAATATATACATTTGATTTGTCGCTAAAAGTACTTTATTTAACCATCTACATAATTACTTACCATAACTCACTTATTACTGATATTTTGTAAAACTAATTGAATTATGTCAACGGTCCATAATTCGGAGAAAAATAACGACTATTTGGAGAGCAGAGGTGTGACGTATTATTTTGAGCAACGTGACGGGCATCCCTCGAATAACCGCAATGTCAAAACGATTTACCAAGCTCGTGTAACGAGAACGCTTTAACGTCCTCTGCGACGTGGGGGTAAATAGAAAAACGTGTACTGAATGATAATAAGCTTATACATTAATTTATTTTAGTAACAGAAGCATGTTAAACGTCGACAATCCCGACTGGTTAGGCCTTTGCATCTATAGGTAAATTTATCGTTAGTCGTACGCAAAAAACTCTACACATAATCACAAACATCTTCATTTTCCACCTTGTCAAATATATTTTATGCAAAACAGCTGACTTGGGATAGAAATTGTTACATTTTAAAAGAATACTCTGAACTAGACGGTGTTTATATACGATGTGATTATATATACGACGGCAGTGTATATAGCCTCCGCTAACGAAGGCTGGCTATATTCATAGCAAAAATGTATATAGGCGATAAATAAGTATTTGATTGATCCATATTACCGAACCATCTGGAACAGGAGGAATACATACCAAGTACTGTACGAACAGTGCATCTTCTGAACAGGGGAGACGAGGGTGAATAGCGTAATATTGCCCCTACAGTACTAACAAAAAATTAATAATAATGTTTTCTGAACAGGGGAGACGGGGGGCGGGGGTAGGGGATATATGAATCTATGAATAGCGTAATATTGCCCCTACAGTACTAATAAAAAATTAATAATAATAAATAAATAAGTAACTAAATAATTTTTTTTTTACAAATTATCAGCTGCTGAGGTAGATGTGAAAGAGAAATTAACTTCGGACAGTACACAAACTAACAACAGGGCTTGAACTTAATAATTTTTCTCTGATTGCAATTTTGAAGCTCCTTACGTAAAAAAAATTTAAAAGTTAATTTTACCGCAAATAAATAGGACTAAAAGGTTATTTTGCTGTATTTAGTCATATTTCAAAAGCGCAAAATTGCAAGGGCAATAAAACTCAGTTTTCGAACCAAGCACTATAGCGTTGTAACCGTCTAGACTCTCCCCTGCTAAATTCCATGCACATGCGCCTGATAATAATAATAATAATAATAATAATAAATGGTGAGTTCATGTTCCGACTGTTTATTAGTTGATTTCCGCGTATTCGCAGTTATTTTCGTCATGAAATAATATATTTTTAAAAATTATTTTATTATAGGCTATAGCCGGCAAGTCTCGGCGGTCGTTTATATGGAATTCTAAAATATATTATACGGTTGTCGTATATACAGCCTCATCACTACGGGTCTGTTTTGCCGTATTTTTATGACTTTTCACAAGAAGACTTCTAAATTTTAAAAATGAAGCGTGCCATGGAATTCCCTCGATCGTAGTTCAATTAAAATGTTTTGGATCATACAATAACTAGGTTTGGTATTCCAAATGAATGTAATTTCCATTTATAATCCATATTTAGATAAACAAGTCTCACTCAATCCGTGATTGAGCGCCTTTAAGCTACTCTGCAGAAAAGTCCATCATGCTGTTTTGAGATTCAAATATATACACCTATCAAAAAACATAGTTAAGTTTGGTGCTCTCGGATGGTACGCCAACTGGTCAAATTTGGGATCTCGTCACATGGACCAATAGTAAACCGAACACATATTTAAAGCTAGCGTTCCAAAGATCTGTTAATCCAGGCAATATAATGAAAGACCCTTCACAAATTGCAAGTTTTTATTTTAGCTGTATTCAGCTCTGTAAGTAGTAAAAAAAATAACATTCAACGTTGAAAATATACTAATTAAAATAAGTTGAGGAACACTAACATTTTAATTTTATGTTTCTATATTCAACTGGTAACTTTATTAAACATTACGAGAATAACTTTAACAACTATCTAACACTTCAAAAATGTGAACATAGAATTCAAAGAAACTAATGTACCGGTATTGCAAACCGTTGTAATATGCAGTGTCTTAGCACAAATTACCCGTGTACTCTACCTCCTACCTGCTGTGATTGCTATTGCGTTCTCAGTATCTATTATTTCACGTCCAATAGACCTTGTACCACGCTTTGGTGTCGGTCCCTTTGATTTTACCCGTGGTGTATCTCATAGTTAGGCCACGGGCGTGTCTGACCTAAATTTTAGCGGTTGCTGAATGGATGAAAAAAGTTATGCCTACAGATCACATATAGTTCAGCAGGAAGTAAATTAGAACATTGTTTTAAAAAGTAACACTTTCATTAACATTAGTAATAAAGTTACAATATAAATTTGTAAATATGAAACAATTATTTTCATTAAAAAAAACACACCAACATACAAAAATTAAATATTAAAATAGTTTTACTTCATTTTCCATTACATTACTTTATCAGTTGCAAAATTTAAAAAGGACACCTCCTGTATTGAGGGAGTTAGCCGCATTAAAAAGGACGCCTATAGCAAGAGGACATGGCACACCACCCAATTTTCCATGTTACACTGTTCAGAAGGCTTTAAATGTATTTGAACATCTAAAATTCAAAATGTTCTCGGGGAAGCATGCCCGGGCCCACAAATGCATGTAGTTTGATCCAAACATTCGCCCAACTCCCGACCCCATTTTCAAATACACTCCGTGGTCCCTGTGTAAGTCTTGAAAAGTACCCCCCCCCACCCCCCCCCAATTACCTGTTAAATATATATATGTTATAATTATATACATCGACTCAAAGACAGTGTGGGTTCCCTCCCCACGTAGGCTTAATGGTACCCCTCATTATAAAATCATAGCTAAGCTCATGCCAAAATTCACTAGCATATATATTATCTACAGGGTAATTATCAAGCTGAGCAAGATATCCACTAAAAAAAACCCCAATAAATGCATTGTATTCACCTGCTAAACATTTCTTTTTTTACCGGGGCACTTCAAATTTCGAGGAGGGGTTACGCAGCGCTGTCTCCTTGTATGCCTATCCGCGCCTGTAATGTCAGATGAATTAGTATTCCCGACATGTTTCCCCGTATAGGCTAATCGAAGCAAGTAGTCCAAGGCGGACCCAATAAATTGCAAAACCCCACACATTTGCTATGTCCGATTCGGACTACAAAGCAAGGTGACGTCATGGTGACCATGGTAACGTCATGAAGGCGTAGTAATGGGGGCGTGGTACGCGTCACTCAACGGCCGCAAAAACCGTGGTCTAACTAGACAAATCTCTCGGAAAAGGATGATGTAACTATAACTTACTAGCTTCAGTGATGCAGTGGTTGAGTCATCAAATCTAAAAGCTGGTACCAAAAAAGGTACAGAGGTCGCACCCCGGTATCGTCTCCTACACGTAACTTGATGGGGGGGGGGGGGGGGGGGGGGGGGGTATGGCCACTATTCCAACCTGTCTCTAACAACTAATTATTAACCCACTGTTCTTTAGAGATATAACTATGGAATTTAAAATGTGTTGAGTGTATCGTTAAATAAAACATTGATTAATTAATCATTGGCTATTTGATGTCAAACATTTGGTAATTCTGACCCGTAGTCATCAGAGGAAACCCGCTACATTTTCCCTAATGCAACAGAGATCTTTTATATGCACTTTCCCACAGACAAGAAAACACATACCACAGCCTTTGATCAGTTGTAGTGCACTGGTTGGAAAGAGAAAAACACCAATCAGTTGAATGGATCCACCGAGGTGGTGCGATCCTGCGACGCAAGCACCTCAAGCGAGAACTCAACCGATTGAGCTATATCCCGCCCCAAAACATGAAATAGAAGAACAAAGAATTGAGACCTGCATTGTATTAATTATTCTTGTATTGTTTGCTTGCTGATCTTAATACATTTCAAAAACAAAATTGTCAAACTAGCTAGACATATTTATACAACCCACAGTAATTTAGGATACATAATAATAACCTTGAAAATAATCCAACCCAGATATAATTTAATACTAATCAGGGGCCTAATTCACTAAACTCTCGCAACTTTGCGATCTTGCAGTGCAATGCTAAAAGACTTGCAAAGAGGATGCTTTGTTGTCTAGCAGAGCCTAAGAGACCTTTGTGAATTACGCCCCTGGAGCCTAATTCACTAAACTCTCGCAACTTTGCGATCTTGCAGTGCAATGCTAAAAGACTTGCAAAGAGGATGCTTTGTTGTCAAGCAGATCCTAAGAGACCTTTGTGAATTAAGCCCTTGGTTTGTATCTTATGCTTTTAAAAGTGTGTGGCTCCTGCTTTAGTTAGCTGCGATGACGAAAATGCTGCATATTATTTGTTTTAATTTACTAGCTTCAGTGATGCAGTGGTTGAGTCATCAAATCTAAAAGCTGGTACCAAAAAAGGTACAGAGGTCGCACCCCGGTATCGTCTCCTACACGTAACTTGATGCGGGGTGGGGTGTGGGGGTGGGGGGGGGGTGGGGGGTGGAAGGAGTATGGCCACTATTCCAACCTTTCTCTAACAACTAATTATTAACCCACTGTTCTTTAGAGATATAACTATGAAATTTAAAATGTGTTGAGTGTATCATTAAATAAAACATTGATTAATTAATCATTGGCTATTGGATGTCAAACATTTGGTAATTCTGACCCGTAGTCATCAGAGGAAACCCGCTACATTTTCCCTAATGCAACAGAGATCTTTTATATGCACTTTCCCACAGACAAGAAAACACATACCACAGCCTTTGATCAGTTGTAGTGCACTGGTTGGAAAGAGAAAAACACCAATCAGTTGAATGGATCCACCGAGGTGGTGCGATCCTGCGACGCAAGCAAAATGGCGTTGAAACGTTGAAAAAGTGCATGCTTTTTGTCCATATATAATAGTATGTGAAAACTGTGTAATTGTAATGGGTTTTTTTTCCCCCACTATTTGTGTCTGGACGCTAATTAAATGTAGGAGAATAATTTATCGTAGTTGTTAACTATGTTGTTAGGACTTTATTAATCGGTAGTGTAACTGAAGTACTACAGGGCTCGAACGAAGTAGTAAACTATGGCCTGCTGTTATGTTTTCAAACTAGCAGACCCGCAGCAGAAATGGCCTGCTAGAAATAGGACTGCTTGTCCTTTAAGATACAGTGCGTAGAAAATTAGATGTATTTTAGAGCATTATGAAATTAAAATATAATAAAATATTGAGCTAAATAGCAGATGACATAATCGTGCGTAAATGTGTCTCTTGAGA
Source organism: Gigantopelta aegis (assembly GCF_016097555.1). Classification (NCBI taxonomy): domain Eukaryota; kingdom Metazoa; phylum Mollusca; class Gastropoda; order Neomphalida; family Peltospiridae; genus Gigantopelta; species Gigantopelta aegis. The sequence continues at coordinate 32,626,280 of NC_054700.1, forward strand.
AATGACCTGTAATTTTTGTCGGTTTTAGCAGGTGATTTTTTATTTCACCTGTTAAGTCCGAACAACATTGTTAACTACGATACATTACTCTCCTACCTTTAAGTACGATTAGATTTCCCCCGTATTGTGTCCTGACAGAAATCGTGAAAAACCCCAAACATTACAATAACACAGATTCCACGTACTAGATGATAACGATGTCACCTGTATCGACTTCGCCGAGATTGCCTAGGTACCCCCCCCCCCAAAAAAAAAAAAAAAAACCCCAAAAGAAACCCCCCACAAACTACACTCATACTATAGGGAAATCCCCTTCAAACTAGATAGCTAGAATAACTAATAACCCCCCACCTCCTTGCATTCACTATGCAATTCAAGGAGAGGGGGGGATGGGTGGCTTTGATCAGCCGTTGGAAACATAGAATAAGATCTCAATACAGTAGGAACAACCATAACATAAAATATAGGCAAACACAAACACAGCATGCACTCTCAACATACCATAGAGTGAATTGACTAATGATAACAATGCACCCGTCCATACATAAAACCAAAATAATGGCCAGGACGTACTCCAATAAGGAGTCGGACAAAAGAAACCGGCTCCGAGTACACCACTGCACTGCACCCAGAAGGGACTGGACAAAAGAATACCAGCCCCTTCTCCCAAACCCAAAATAAAACTTTCCTTGGCACTGGCAGGACCTTGGGCAGAACGGACGAACTCACTTCACCTCCATGGCAACAGCATCCACCATCAAGCTCAGCATCACCGGTTCTACCTCGTCCGACATACCCAATTGCTCGAGTCTCCCCTGGGTTGTCATGCCACGATCAGAAGAGATCAGGCCCTTTCTAAGGGCCCTATGGGCAACCTAGGGAGACACCCTACAGCACCAAGACGTTCATAATAAAGAGCCACTTTCGAAATACTAAAAGCAAAACCTATTGGCTCTCCTCACTATTTCAATTAGAACGACCATCAAAATTGCGCCAAATTTCCTTCATGTAAACGCGCACCTCTTCCTCTTTGACATAATCCTACGGGACTTTCAAAATTCCATAGCACCAATTACACCCCGCCTGTCACCAACATTGGACTGCTGGTGCTCCCTTGCACTTGTCAGTGCAGGCGTCCCTTCTCTAACCCTCCCCCAACTCTTTCCTGTCCTGGACAGAGGGAACCGGCCAAGGCCGGTCCCTGTGACCAGGATAGGCGTGTGCTACAACAGCTTGCTCTGAATGTGCACGTAAATCTCTTTCTCGTTCTCGTTCTCGTTCATATTAAATGACCGTTGCACTCACTAGAATAGGGACTTAAGACAATAGGTACAACCGTAACACAAAACTAGGATTCACACACAGACTATACACGCTCACTGCATCAGTACACAGGGTGCATTGACTAATGATAACAATGCATCTGCCCCCATTTAATGGTCCAGCACGTACTCTAATAAGGAACCGGACAAAAGAATACCGTTCCGATTACACAATTGCAATGCACCCGGGGGAAGCTGAACAAAAGAATATCGGCCTCCCCCACCCAAACCCCCAATACTTGCTGCTGGTAATAACTTGGTACTTGGTGATGCCTCGACCAGAAGCGGTCAGGCCCTTTATAAGGGCCCTATGGGCAACCTAGGGAGACACCACAGCATCGTAAAGGTCTAAAATTAACGAGCTACTCTCGATTCACTAATATCAAAACCTATATTAGCTCGGCCATTTACCTTTCGACCGACCGTTCAAAATTGCGCCAAATTCCCTCAATCAAAATTGCGCACCCTTTTCTCTTTGGCATTTAACTGCTCCATTCAAATTCCATAACACCACCACCACCCCCACCCGCCTGCTACCGATTTGATCGGGCTGCTGGTGCTCCCTTGCACCTGCCAGTGCAGGCGGTCCCTCCTCTCCCCTCCCCCCACCTTTCCTGTCATGGACGGAGGAGCCGTCCATGACAGGACATTCTTCTGAATGTGCACGTAAAACCATATGACATGACATGACATATTAATTACGTCACGTACTTCAGCGCCTTCCACCCCTTATTAAAGAGTACGGTATTCCCTAAAAAAAGTAAAAAGTTAGACGGCGAAAAATTGCATGTCCCCCCCCCCCCCCCCCCAGATCTTAGCATAGTCGAGAGAGGTAACACGTTTATCATCTAGTATGCA